>NC_134490.1:73495592-73831105 GCF_040206685.1 Ascaphus truei | reverse complement strand
GGAGTGGGGGGGGGGAGAGAGGGAGTGGGGGGGGGGAGAGAGGGAGTGGGGGGGGGGAGAGAGGGAGTGGGGGAGGGGGGAGAGAGGGAGGGGGGGGGGAGAGAGGGAGGGGGGGGAGAGAGTGGAGGGAGAGAGAGAGAGAGAGAGAGAGTGGGGAGTGAGAGAGTGGGGAGAGAGAGGGATATTGAGAGAGGGGAGGACTGAATCATCTTGTCCTCATAAACCTGGATGAGTCTCAGCAATACAATAAGTATGTACTATGTACAGTAATACAGACGAGCGCATCATACAAAAAAAGTAACATTGGGGGACAGGAGCTTACACTCTAACTCCTGTATTAGGAGACAGGCGGAGGACATGGATGTGTCAGTATTATTGGGCCTGGTCAGGAGTTGCATGGACGTGCACGGTATCACGTGACAGAGCTACGGAAATGCTTCATTGTAAAGTGACTTTTCAGGCTGGTCCTGAAGATGGAGGGAGGACAGGGGAGTGGAGGGAGAGGAGAGAGGGGACAGGGAGTGGAGGGACAGGGAGAGGGACAGGGAGAGGAGGGAGAGGGACAGGGAGTGGAGGGAGGGACAGGGAGAGGAGAGAGAGGAGGGAGAGGAGGGACAGGGAGAAATAAACAGATCTCAAAGGGAGTGTTATAGAAACGGAGGGCAGATAAGATCCCCTTCCCCCGCCCACGCTCATCTCTGCTGTAAAACCTCAGATCCACATCAGATCCTTTGGTTTCTTTCATATGTAGAATTCCCGTGTATCCGTCCCAATGGTTCCCAACTCCAGTTCTACCACTAACAGACCAGATTTGAAGGATACCCTGCCTCAGCACAGTTGGTTCAGTCAAAATGATATCGCCACGGATTGAGCTACCTGTGCTCAAGCAGGGACAGCCTTTAAACCTGGCTAGTTAGCTTTTACCGCCACTGCTGGGAGGCTGATGCACATATCCACCACCCCTTGTGTGGAGCAGTCACTCCTCCACACCTCCCCTCAGAGCATTACCTCTTGTTCTAGCACTTCTATTTATTTTGAATAAATGCTCCCTTCCTTCACCTAGCTGAATCCGTTTATATATTTGAAAGTTTTTATCCTATTCCTCGCCCTTTTCCTTTCTCCTCCACCTCTCCCTCCCGCTTCTCTTTTCTTCTCCTCTCCATGCCTTCTTCCTCCTGCCCACCCACTTCTCCCTTTTCTTCTCTAAGCTGCACTTGCACGGTGCCTCCCCCTATACAGCCGAGCATCCAGCTGACTCGTTTGCCAATACGTGTGTCTGCATGCGGGAACAGGTCTATTTAGGCGGAAAATTCACGGATCAGGGGGGGAGATTATTCTCAGTTATGGAAGCAATCAGTTTGTATTTTCTTCTATAGGTCTAACCCCTCTATTTCCACAGCTCTGTGTGTGCTGGGGGAAGGCAGGGGGGAGGGTGGAGTCCTTCCTCCCTTAATACACCATAATTGAACCCCTTTAAAAAACAGACGAGACTTGTGTATATATACACACCAGTTCTTTATGGCCCCTGGGAAATCTTTAACCCGACCGCCCTTACGCTTAAAGAAAATAGAACAAGCTATACATCAATACATATACATACATATACATACATATACATACATATACTCACATACACACATATACACACATATACACACATAGTACACACATATACACACATATACACACATATACACACATATACACACATATACACACATACACATTACACCATAAATGAGGACACTGCACTATTGTCCTTGATCTGGTCCCAGTGTTTAATGTAGAAACCCCTGAATTTATTGCCAAAATGGTGGGTAGTCACGTTGCAGGCCTGTTAAGCGTGAAACATTTTGTTAGGTTTGTGTGTACTACACAAAGAATACTCCAGTTGCAGGAAAGGGCCTCCCGGCTGTTATCCTGTCCTGTCTCACCGCCTCTCAGCAGCGTCTCCCAGCTTCACACCAACTTTTCCTGGCGTGAGGATTTTGGGAGAACTCGCTAGAGCCGCGATTAGCCTCGATAAACTAATCGCGGCTACTAGAATTGCACGAGTTTCAGAACCTGCTTATTAGTGGCTTATCACCGCTCACCCAGCGATCTGTTTTGGACGGCAGAAAAAATTTACGATTCATGCCTCTATCGCCCACTTATCGATGCTTACAGAATAGCAGTAGGCATTTTGGCCGAAAAGGCCTCGATAAGTGGCTTATCGAGGCTTACAGAATAGGCCCCAAAGTCTGAATTGTAGGTATCAGAAAATAATTATTGGGCAAATTATATTGTTAATGAAATATATAGTCCTTAATAATCTCCCTCATATAGATCTTTGATTTTATTAATATTGGCCAGTGTGCATGCACGTGTGGTTACATCCTCCTGGTGGGAATTCCAGGTTACAAAAGAATTGGGTAAGTGAAGATGGGATTGATGAAAAGTTATTGATTGGGTTAGAGGATGGGGTATTTAAGGCGTGTGTAATTATGGGGTGGGATCATACAGATGCAGTATAACACCCGCCTACGCAGCCGCAGCTGAAAAGATGCTGTCTGCTGAGACATCGCTGTGGTGGGATCCATGTTTCCGGATTATCAATACAGAGTATCGGTGCCAAGCAGCAGATGTCTCACTGATAAAATAAACATAATATCAAAATACATTCAAAAAACACAATATCTCAAAAATGTTACAAATGTAATAAAATAATAAGAGCCCTAATATTGATCAAATACTCATATCATAAGGTATATAGGACCACAAGGCATAACTACAAAAGACAATAAAAAGCAAGATAATATTAGAAAAACATTCTAATGCCCCAGGTGAACCAGAAACTAAAAAAAACAAAGTCTAGATTTACATTCAATCCATACGGGGTTAAAAGTTTTAAAGGTATGAATCCATTCAGTTTCTTTTTGTGTCAGTTTGATAAGCCTATTTACTACCCCTCCAGTTAGGATCAATTTTATCTATACAGGCATACCCCGCATTAACGTACACATATATACAGGCATACCCGCATTAACGTACACATATATACAGGCATACCCCGCATTAACGTACACATATATACAGGCATACCCCGCATTAACGTACACATATATACAGGCATACCCCGCATTAACGTACGCATGGGACCCGGAGCATGTATGGAAAGTGAAAATGTACTTCAAGGGAAGCACTACCTTTTTCCCACTTATCGATGCATTACTGTAACTGCAATCATCATATACGTGTATAACTGATGTAAATAACGCATATGTATCAGCTCTATAGTCTCCCCGCTTGCGCACAGCTTCGGTACAGGTAGGGTAGCCCGGTATTGCTGTGCAGGACGTGCTGACAGGAGCATGCGCGAGCTGCCTGTTTGCCTATTGGGCGATATGTCCTTACTCGCGAGTGTCGTTAAACTGGGGTATGCCTGTACAAAAAATACAAGAGGTTTGGTTATGCTTGATTTAAAAGCTGCAGACCAAGCAATATCCTACTGTACATGTGTTTTTTTTTTAAATAAATCAATTCTGTACTATGAGAAAATACTTGTAGCATTTTTTAATACAACGCTGAATTACATTTTTTATGTATTATAATTTAACAAGCATTTTTGTGTTTCTATAGCAACCATTTACAAAGTCACATCCCCTTCCTCTTTTGAAAGGCTCTGCACACCCTTTTTGAGCCCTGCCCTCTCTAGCAGTGCACTAATTGTAACTAGTGACTGCCTGGTCACATGATCTTCCCCACAGAACTTGACATCTTTGGTCCTCTTCTGCTGCACTGACAGCCATTTAGTGAACCCCCGAGCCGAATTTCGCCAATCAATCACAGGAGAACAGATCGATCAGCAACTTAGCTAATTACTTATAATTGTGTGGATTGTATTGATGCACATTTTAAAAGGAAAACAAATAAAAAACCGGCAGCTTAAACTGCTGCTTTAAAGTGTTTAGATACTATGTGATTAAAGCCCATTCTTAATGTTTTTCACATGTTTCTGAATCCTACAGTAATTCTCAATTGCCTACTAGTACGGCTACTGTACAGCAGTCTGCACAGACATTCCAGCATATATATTACATGACTTTGTACAAGAAATACGCTTTGTAATTTCAAATTCCTTACATGTAATATTGGATTTCAATGACCTTTTATCATTGGTATCGTATTTACAAACGGAACTATTTTTAACCTTATAAAAGCTTAACTCTGGCATAAGCCAACTGTTACATTTCTTATTATTCATACTGTGGGAGAGAAAATCTGTTTGAAATTAGAAACCCTTCTAAAAACTACCCTGGGATGAGGGGTCAGTATTTTACTTAAAACTGGATCAACTAATAAGTTCCCCAATGCTTCCCCATAATGTTCTTAATTTCATGAGAAGCACCAGGGAATTCTGTAATAAAAGATATGAAGGAATGATGTAATTCCGTATCTTTCTTCTTCTTATCTACCAAAATAAGATCTGATCTTAACATACTATTAACCTTCTCACAGGCTTTACCTACAGTCACACTATTATAACTCTGAGTCACAAAATCTTTTTTTTTTTTTTAAATCGACTGATTGTTTTTGAAAATCTACATCAACTGTGCAATTTCTCTTAATCCTTTGAAATTGACAAAATGTTAAGATCTAGAAATTCCACAGATGATGTTCTGAAGTCAGTAGTGAACAGCAAATTATGATGTATGTATGTGTCTTTATTTATATAGCGCCATTAAAGTACATAGCGCTTCACAGTAGTAATACACGTGACAATCATATAAATAACAAACAACAGATCATGGGAATAAGTGCTTCAGAAAGATAACATTGTGGAAGAGGAGTCCCTGCTCCGAAGAGCTTACAATCTAATTGGTAGGGAGAATGTACAGAGACAGTAGTGTCATTTGTGTTTAGATAAGCAACAAATTATTAAAGTATTTTCCAAATAAAAAAGGACATCATCTATGTAGCTACTCCAGAGCACTAGGATGGCTCTGAATTGATGGTAATTCCATATATATGCGAATCCTCCCACCTGCCTAGGAAAAGATTTGCATAGCTCGGTGCAAACCTAGTGCCCATGGCCGTCCCACACAGCCATAGAAAATATTTATCGCTATACCAGAAGTACTTGTGCTGCAAAATATGCCTGATCCCACCTAGCAAACAATCTATATGGTCTTCATTTAAGTTACCATCTTTTCTAAGAAAACACTCAGTAGCCGCAATCTCCACCTCATGAGCTATACAAGTATAAAGTGATTGTATGTCACAGGTGAAAAGATTATAATCAGACTCTCACAATGTGGAATGTAATATATTAGGAATATGCGAGGTGTTTCTCTAAAGTAAGCTCTTGTCAGGATCCGTGATCCGCGACACGCTCGGCGCACTCGTCACTTACCCCAACCAGTGATCGGTCCCCCTGCTCCTTCCGTCATCCATTACGCTTCTCTCCCTTCTCCTGGGACCAGCCGCCATGCTAGGTGCGCGCATCCCGTGCGGATGTTAATACCACTCTCTCAGGTCCTGCATCCAGACTCCGCCCACGCGGCAACATCATCGGTGCTGCGCGCAGTCAGTGCGCGCACGGGCTGCGTCCTCTCTCTCCGCTTCTGGGATCCTCCCCACACCTGTCTCCTGCACCTGATCCTCCTATCATGGTCAGTTTTACTGACGCGCCTCCTCCAGCCTGTTACCTCATTGGTTCCTGTCTCCTATATATGCTTAGCCGGCCCACTGGCACACCGGCTGAGCATAAACCTTCCTATGTGCGAAGTGGTCACTGCTACTCCTGCCTCCACAGTCTTGTCGTGTACTCCGGTTCTTAGTTCTTCTGTTTCAGACCTCGGCTATTCTTCTGGACTCCGCTCTTCTAAAACTCCTAACCTTGGCTACCAACGACGATCCGCACCTCTTCAAACCCAACCTCGGCAAAGTACACGACGATCCGCACCTCCCCAATCCAGACCACGGCTAAGTACTGTACCTTCATTGATCCGCACCTCTCCAACCCCGATCTCGGCAAAGTACACGACGATCCGCACCTCCCCAATCCAGACCACGGCTAAGTACCTTCAATGATCCGCACCTCTCCAACCCCGATCTTGGCAAGTATCGCTGACCAGCCAGACCTCTCCAACCCCGACCCGGCTACCTTGACCTATCTACACTTCAGACACGCCCACGCGGCTGTGGTTGGTGTTTATATCCATCCCCACCTCGGCCCTGCGGTCACGCCTTGTTTGTGGTGAGCACATCGTTACTGATCTAAGTTTAAGAACATTTGTTTTTAAATAATAATCCAAATATTGTGAAAGGTTTGCTGTAAGCGAATCTATGGCCTACCTGGGGGGTCAGAGGGTCCTTACCTTTGGCAGGTAACAAAATATCGGTAATTTGGGATATTCTACCCACAGGAATTCAAATTATTCTTGGTCAATGATATCTTTGGCCAATCCTTCTCTCAAATACTTATGTATTATAGTTTTGTATTCCCCAACAGGGTTCTTCGTGGCAACTCTGCAGGCTTTGGCATCGGATAATATTCTGCCTGCTTTTATGTCATAGTCACTTTTATTTAACACTACCACCCCTCACCCTTTATCCGCTTGTTTAATAATAATATTGGAATTCTCTAACTTTTGCAGTGCTTCTTTGTCTAGTTGGATCAGGGGTGTGCAAAGTGGGGGGGCGCGAGATTTTCTGGAAGGGGGAGCGGCGGTTATAGAGGCCCTACGCTCTTCCCGAAGGCCTTTAAATGAAATGCCAGTGGAGGGACGAAGGCCTCTGTAACTTCCCTTATCTTGGCTCAGACGGCTTCTGGTGACGCGTCCCCATGGCAACGCGGCATCAAATGGCGCAGCGGCGTGACGTCGCGTTGCCATGGCAACATGACGTCGTAACGTCAGAACGCCAGAGACAAGGTGAGGAGGTGGGGCGCGAGCAGGGGGAGAGAGCCGGCAACTGCTTTGTCTGGCTGCCGGGCCCCGGCTCTCCCCAGCTGCAGGCCCCCCTCGTTGTCCTGCTCAGGGTCTCTCGTTTACGTCGGTGCATGCACCGGCATGAGAGAGAAGCCTGGCACGGGAGAGTGAAGGAGAGAGGCCTGAGACCATCCTCAAGGTAAGTCTGAATTTTGTATGTATTTGGGGGGGGGGGAGGGGTGTTTAAAAAAAATGTATTTGGGGTGTCTGAGGGGTTTGTATGTATTTGGGGGTTGGGGTTTTTTCCTGTATGTATTTGGGGGCTGTTATTTTTTTTAATGTTTTTGAGGGATGGGGAGGCATGTATTTGGGGGGTGCGGTTTTATTTTGTATGTATTTTTTTTTTTAATATAATTGGGAGTGGGGATTGTTTGTACAGTATGTATTTGTTTTTTTTTAATGTATAGCAGGGTTCCCTCCCAGGGTCCCGCTTACCTCCGCTACAACGAGGGAGGTTGCTGAGGCAGTGTGGGCGGTCATGATGGCGATCAGGTCGCCGACAGTCCACGGCGGCTCCCATAGCAGGGCGCCACCATGACAGATATGGCCGCCGCGGACATTGCCTAGGAGCTTCCGCAGGGGAACTACAGTTCCCAGCAGCATAAGGGGCTGCAGTCACATGGCGCGAAACTAGCCAATAGGGCCACAGCATCCCCTGCATCCAGGGATGGATACATTTCGCGCTCAGAGGAGCATGCCAGTCGGAGCTGGGACGAGTAAGGGGTAGGGTGTGTAGTGGCAGGGCGTCTGTGACCCCTGCACTAGGCCAGAGATCCCCTTAGGCACCACCTGGGCCCAGACTCCCCTCAGTTTGTGGTTGCTGCAGGGACCGGCCCATCAGTTAGCGACACGGCACCTGTAGTACCAGAGAGAGGGACACAGCCAGGACGTGGTGGTGAACTGGTGATCCGGTGGTCTGGGACCAGACCTCTATACCTATCAGAGACTTTGTTCATGGTGGAACCATCCACGCGGGATACCACCCCACGTAGAGGCGGAGGCTGCACCGACATCGCTGGGATCAGTGGATCCATATTATCTTCTGGCCATACCCGGGTGTAGGAGCACCTGGGCAAGTACTACAAGTGCACCAACTGGAACACCTTCAGTTCTAGTGGGCAGCGCTGTATCACACATTTGGGTGGATTGCTACTTGTGGACACTGGGGTGGTTGGGTGCCCAAGGGCCCCTCAGTACTTTGGGGGATATTCCTACCAGGGTGGACATTGGGTTGGAGGACAGTGTGAGGGTACGGCCGTGCATGGCCTAGTTGGTGTGGACTGGTTATCATTGTATTCTTATGCATGCAGTAAAACTATTACTCTTACTATTGTGTGCATGGGGTCCTGTAACGGGGTTATCCCACATAGTAGGATCCCGTACAGGTGGAGGCGCTGTCACCCGACGGATCAGGCACACCCCAGGCTCCCAGCAGCGGAGGCCCAGGCCTCCTGTGAGCCGCAGTTAATGCACTATATACACCGTAGCTGTTATATCTCCCAGGGGGTGGGGGGAAAGTGCGCTACATATGTATTTGGGGGATTTTTTGGGGTATGTATTTGGGGGTGGGGGAGTTGTATGTATTTGGATGGTGGTAGGCGGGTTTGTATGTGTAACACACTTTCCCCCCCCTTCAATCGCAGATAGGGACCATGTGTGGGAATATACCTGTGTTATCGTGTATGGTGCAATACCTGATAGGCTCACAGGAGGCCTGAACCTCCGCCTCTGGGAGCCTGGGGTGTTTCCTGAAACGATGCTTACAGCGCCTCCACCTGTGCAGGGATTCTAGTGTGTAGCATAACCCCTGACACAGGAACCACATATAGAGTAACCACATACACCAGTGTGTGTGTGTGTGTGTATATATTTATATATCTATATATATATTTCTCAAACCGTCTGTCTGTCCTGTGTCTCCCTGTCCCTAGGGGCAATCACATTGGACCTTTGGCCCGTCACTCTGCCTCGGGCCAATGAGATGGCTCCCTTGGCCTGCCCGCCCCTGCACACCTCTCATTGGCCTGAGGCGGAGTGACGGGCCAAAGGATACACACACACACACACACACACACACACCATCTCCCCCCCCCATCACGTGCGCCGCCCTGCACCGGCTCCCGGATGGAGGGGAAGCACGGCACGGCCCTCCTGCCATAGCCGCCAATGCTCACTTACCTCCCCGGCGCTCCCTTACCTCCCCGGCGCTACCTCCCCGGCCGCTGGGGGGCCAAGCAGCCTCCTCAGATCTGCGCCAGTCCCACTCTCCACCACCTCTCACTCCCGTCGTGTGTGTGTGGAGAGGGACATTTTACTCCTGCCAACAATTTGTGCCTCACTTTCACCCCTACCCCTGCCCTTCATACCCCCTACCCCTGCCCTTCACCTACCCTACACCTGCCCTTCACCTACCCCTGCCCTTCACCTACCCCTGCCCTTCACCTACCCCTGCCCTTCACCTACCCCTGCCTTTCACCCCCCCTACCCCTGCCCTTCACCCCCTACCCCTGCCCTTCACCCCCCCTTACCCCTGCCCTTCACCCCCCCTACCCCTGCCCTTCACTCCCCCTACCCCTGCCCTTCACTCCCCCTACCCCTGCCCTTCACCCTCCTACCCCTGCCATTCACCCCCCTACCCCTGCCCTTCACCCCCCTACCCCTGCCCTTCACCCTCCCAAGCAGCCTCCTCGGATCTGCGCCAGTCCCACTCTCCACCACCTCTCACTCCCGTCGTGTGTGTGTGGAGAGGGACATTTTACTCCTGCCAACAATTTGTGCCTCACTTTCACCCCTACCCCTGCCCTTCACCCCCCCTACCCCTGCCCTTCACCCCCCCTACCCCTGCCCTTCACCCCCCTACCCCTGCCCTTCACCCTCCTACCCCTGCCATTCACCCCCCTACCCCTGCCCGTCACCCCCCTACCCCTGCCCTTCACCCTCCCTACCCCTGCCCTTCACCCCCCCTACCCGTGCCCTTCACCTACCCCTGCCCTTCACCCCCCCATACCCCTGCCCTTCACCCCCTCACACCTGCCCTTCACCCCCCCCTACCCCTGTCCTTCACCCCCCCCACCCCGGACCTTCACCCCCCCTACCCCTGCCCTTCACCCCCCCCCCCTACCCCTGCCCTTCACCCCCCCCCCCTACCCCTGCCCTTCACACCCTCCCCCTACCCTTCACCCCCACCCCCTACCCTTCGCCCCCTACCCCTGCCCTTCACCCCGCCCCCTACCCCTGCCCTTCACCCCCTTCTCCTCTCCCCCTCCCTGCTTACCAGTAATAGAGACAGGCGCGGGGAGATGGCATGTGGTGGCGGCCCCTAGCGTTAAACAGAAGATAAGCCAGCAGAAGAATCAGCACTTTTTACACAGGCAAAGCAGGACAGCAAGGGAGGAGCGCTCTCTAATAGCAGACATTGGATGTAAGAAAGTAAGAAAGACTTCTGGGTCAGACCGCTAAAGAGCGCTCCTCCCCTGCTGTCCTGCTGTCCTGCTCTGTCTGTGTAACAGCTGCTGATTCCTCTGCTGGCTTATCTTCTGTTTAACACGGGGGGCTTGCCGCCGCATACCATCTCCCCGCGCCTGTCTGAAGAGAGATGGGCCAATGACAGGGGGGGGGGGGAAAGCCCCCCCCCAAGAGCGTGGGCCCCCCAAGAGCGCGGGCCCCCGGGGATATAACTACGCCCCTGCTTTTATCCCATTCCTTATTCTCTAAATCTCTTTATGCCAATGATTTCTCGAAATCTATCTATCATAGTGAAAATGATTCCTTCTATACATATTCTGTTGAGTGTTTTTATCATTTCCCCTATAATTGGAGTTATATTGGTAGATATCAGTGTTATTTCTTACCACATCACTATATAATGGGTTTCTATGATTCCATGAAGACCTGTCATTGCGATGGTACATATTATTATTAATATACCCATTATCTCTAATAGGTACATTAACCCCCTGTTGTCTACATTTCTCCTGATATCGTTGATCACCTAAGGTGCTGGGTTTCCAAGAATTATGTACTTCACCCTAGTTTCTCAATTTATAGCCATTCTCATCTCTATTGCATTTGCTAACTTTAATGTCAATAATATAATAATATATTTTTCTGCTCTATCTATATTAACAACAGTCTCTTTTTCTAAATCAGTGTGATCTTCACGTGCGGTATAACCATCTATTTCTTTTTGTAATTTTAGAATTTCTTCATCCAACCTCCCGAGTGATTGTCTGCTACGTGTTATAATTAACCTCATCAATTCAGAGGAACAGTTATCCAAAATGTTGTCCCACTGTGCCACAAATATTTCATCATTTTGGTCAAAACCCCGGTCCACTGGAGACGCTCGGCCCTCTCGGGGTCATTTTACTCTCAAGATAACTCTCGGGAGTAACGGTATCCCACCACTGTCTCATCTCTGCTGTTAATAATGTTTGCAATCTGAAGTACAACCTCTCTAAATCCTTCCTGTGGTTTTTGTTGTTAGTTATCAAATTAACATTGGTATCATCAGTGCTGTCAGTGCTAAATAACTGATCAATGTAGCTGCCTCGCACTGTGCTAAATGGTGCTATTTTAGAGTTACAATTCTCCCTAATCAAATGTAAGTGGTGCTGCTGTGAGTAGTATGGAAACCGTCAAGCAGGGAAACTGAACGACTCTGTAGCTCGACCCTACTGAACTAGATAATAAACATAAATACTACAAATATACCAGTGTAAAATAATGAATAAGTATTTATGGTATATTTGTAGTATTTATATGTTTATTATCCAGTTCACTAGTTTCGCTGTCCATGATAGACCTCTTCATTCTTGGCTTACACCAGTTCCAAATAATATTCAAATGGACGTTTCCAAGTCTCTGATGCAGGAAATTGGGATATCTTCTGGCAGAACCTGAAACAGATGAAGGATGGGAGGGCGATGTTCATTTTGACACATGCAATCCTTCTGGACCAGGAAACGGTATAATCATGTTCGCACGTCGTTAAGTTGTCAGCTAAGAGGAGACTAATTCATGTCAAAAATATGGCGAAGGTTACTGAAGAGTTGTACTCCCAGGTATTTAAAGCTATTTCATTTCCAGTTAATTTTGTATGAGCTTTTGAAAGTGTAAATATCTTTCTAGGATCAAGTAAATCACTGGCTACAGATTAGTTCTCTCGATTTCATAGCTGAGAGCTGCATTTAGCTAAGCCCTTCAAGAGCACAGGAAGGCAAAATTGTTTTGACAAAGTGAATAAAATATCGTCAGCAACAGCTGATATTTTTGAAACAGCCCCTCCTACCTTAATACCCTTCAACTGTGGGTTCATCCTAATTTTGTTTTTGAAACTTATATTTTTATTGATTTTTAATTGGGGGGTACAGAAAAGAAAAGGGGAAGGGGGGTACAGAAACAAAACGGGGGCGGGAGGGGGGGTCCATTAACATGCATCACATCATGGGCCGAGTCAACAACTTATCCCCGTTTTACAATGCACTGTTTGGAATGACCCTGAGCCGAGCACTTTGTGGGCCATTGTAGGAGGATTGACCTTATGTTCACTCCCTGGATACCTGCTGAGAGGATCCATGGGCTCATCCTCATTTTTGACGTCAAGGCCTCCAGGGCCGCCAACAGAAATCATGGGGCCCAGGACAAATGAAAGGAGCAGCCCCCCCTCCCACCCATAGCGCACCTACCACCATTTTTTTTAAGCGCGCAACTTTTATTTAACTGTTTTCTTATTGTAATATGGAAAAAACATTACAATGCAATCTGTTTATTACACGCCCACCCCCCAATACATATAAAATTTGGGTCATTGAGAAGCGAGTCATTTAGCTTCCATTTATATGTGTTGCTTTTTACGAATGGTAGTGAGAGGGTTAATTCGACGGGGGCGTGGTCAGACCATGTGATTGGGCCTATGTTAGACTGGGAGGATGCCTGGAGAACATTATTGCTGCCTAGAAAATAGTCGATCCGCGAGTAAGACTGATGAGGAGCTGAGAAGAACATGTAGTCCCTCTGACCCATGTGCTGGGACCTCCATATATCTACTAGGGAGACATTTTGTAAAATTTCTCGAAACTTTTTAGCCTTTTTTTGGGGTTTGTGCAGTGTGGGGGGTAGTCAATATGGTGGATTTGTCTTTGTCTGGGGAGAGGACCATGTTGAAGTCGTCGGCTAAGACTAGAGAGGCTAGAGAAGCCTGGTCTAGCGAATCTAGTAACTTTTGGAGAAATGGCATAGTGAAGAGGGAAAAGGGATCAAAAGCCCCTGGAGAGCTTCCTGGGACACCGGATATGGTGCAGGGCAGGGATCCGAGGCTGGGCACTATCCTTACTTTGTACCTAGGGGGGAATTGCGTGGAGCAGCGATAGGGGAGCGAGTTGGCCAGTATACAGACATGTATGTAACCCATATTCCTCCCACCCCCCCTAGACTCATCTGACATATCTAGGGTGTGTGAGGGCGGATTACATGTACTTAGTGGTGCGTACCTGTGTGGAACAGGAGGGCCTGAGTCTCCCGCGATGGTGTGGGGGATAACAGGACCAGGCTTCTGGGGTAGTAGCCTCCATGCTTTAGTGGTGCAGCGCCTCTATCCTCTATACTCCCAGAGATGTGGGATAGGACCTGTATAGAAGAGTGAACCCTGGTCCCAGGGTGGATGCTCCCAAATCACGCAACAGTCTTTGATATAAAAGTAATGTCTCTCTTTATTGGTCAGATCCGTACCTCCGGCAGCAGTGGCGGCAAGCAGCCACAACAACAGCAGCAATGTCCCGCTTATCACTCGACCCTCCACTTTGTACAGCTCTTTCAGGGGGCATTGGTCCACCGGATCTATGGTGCTATCAGCTCTACTCAAGGTGGCTGAGTCTCTCCTCTCCTCTCCTTTGCATGCTCCAAACTCAGACTCTCTTCAGCACTCTCCCACCAACACCAACACGAGAACAAGCCCCAGACTCACAGGAGCAGCCCACTAAATAGAGACAGCCCCGCCTATCATGATGTCAGCAGACCCCTACCCTGTGTCTCTGCCTGCACACAGAGTCAGGGGGCCTACCTCCACCAATCAAGTCAGGGCTTGAAGCGGGGAAAACCCATGATCACTACTGGTGCCTGCCCTTAACAGGACTTACCACAGTAGGAAGGAGATAGGTATAGCCGGTGCTGTTTACAGGGGGCTACAAGTAGAACAATAACAATAAACTGTTGTTTCTGAACCTTGTGATGGGGAATGGTGGAGGGGGTTGGGAGGGGAGGGAGGGAGTACACGAGTGGGGGGTGGAGTAAGAAGGGTAGTAAGGCTTTAAAAAAGTGGTTGAGTATTGGGTACCTCATGTTCTCAACAGATATCAAAAACATTGTGAGAATATTCTTATATGCGGTCAGAACGGATCTGGGGGGGGATGGGGGTCTGGGGGTCTGGAAGGGATGGGGATAGGGGGGTGGGGAAGGTCGAGGTAGTGGGGGAGGGAAGGGGGAGATAGGGGGGGCGGGATAGGGAGAGGGGAGAGGGGGGGGAAGGAGGACGAGACAATGAGTATTAGCTTAAGATATTTGTGTTATCATTTTACAGATTCTTGCAGGGTCCTAGGAGATACAGTTTATAGTTAGTGTAGGGGGGGAGGATATATGTGTGTGGGGGGGAGACACTCATGAGGGATTTGAGCATACATGAAACTTGTACTAGTGGTACATTCACTCTGGTGCGGAGAGGCTTCATACTTTATATGTAGTGTCATGGAGGGGGGGGTCGGGGAGAGAGGGGGCTGGGGGGGAGGATGGGGAGGGGGGGGTACGTAGGGGCGGGGGGGAGGGGGAGGCAGAGGAGTGGGGGGGAGGGGGGACAGCAAATATTTCAGCGAGATACAGCTGTGTAAGCATTTTAAACATTTTTAGCAGGTTCATGATGACACAGTTTATAGGCAACGTAGAGGGGGGGGGGATATATATATATATATATATATATGGAGGGGGAGACCTGTTGGCAATTTGAGCATACATAAGGATTGTACAGGGAGCACTTTCATTCTAACTGCGGAGAAGCCTCAAACCTAGTATGCAGTGACATAGTAGGGGAGGAGGGGGATGTAAGAAGTGTGGGAGGAGGGGGGGGGGGACAGGGAGGGGAAGGAGAGGGGGGAGGGAAGGCGAGGGGGGGGGGGAAGGGGGGAGACCTGGGTAGGAAGGGACCTGTGGGGGGGAGCAGGGAGAGAATAGTGTCACAACACTTGTACCGAAAAGGGATAGGAGTGAGGGAACTATATATATACGACCTGCTCATAGTGTTCCTTCTCAGTGGAGACAAATTTGGATAGTCCTGGTTAAAATGGGGGGTCTCCAGAGGGAAGCGTCCTCCGGGGGGGGGGAAGGGGGGTCGTCGGGTCCCAGTTGGGTCTCAGTCCGGAATTCCACCCCCTCCATCATCCGCACTGAGTGTGGTCGTTCGTGTGAGGGTGCGCACTGTGGCTAGCTACGGAGTGCTCGAGGGACCGCCGTAGGTTCCTCCATCTCCGCAGCAGGCAGGGACAGGGCGGGGCATCGATCGGGGCAGGAGGGGGGGCAATCGTCTGGTTGGTTACTTGCTCTGGGTTTGCGGGGTAGGTGAAGGGTGTATGCTGGGGATTCGTCAGATATCTGAGGTAAGGAATCGTCTGGAAAGATGGGGGGCTTCTCGAGTGGATAGTTGTGTCGCCTCTTTCACTCGGGGCGATCGAGTTCCAGGGACACTAGTGGAGCTTCTGGTTTGCAAGGCGCTCCGACGTCCAGGGGGTCTCTGAGGGATCCGGTCTTGTATGGGCTCGTGGGGCCCGGTCGCCATCTTGTATGGAGTGTAATCCAAGGGCTTTTAGAAAATCTTGGGAATCTTCTGGGTCAGATATTGTGAAGTAGCGGCCGTTTCTCAGGACCACCAGTTTGAAGGGAAGCCCCATCTATACTTAACTCCTCGGTCTCTAAGAATAGTTGCGAGGGGCTTCATTTCTCGGCACCTGCCGACTGTGACCCTGGAGAGGTCGCTGAAAATTTGGATGACATCATCTTCAATTCGGAGGTCTCGCACACCTCTGCTGGCGGCCATTATTTTTTCCTTCGTATACATGTAGTTTTGCGAAAACATCTCAGTGGCGATTGGGGTCAGAGAACTTGGGACCCAGAGCCCGGTGGGCCCGGTCTATTTGTAGGTCATGTTCAGATAGATCTGGGACCTGCTGGAGAAAGACTTTCCTGAGGTAGGCCTGGAGGTTGTCAGGGGACACAGTTTCAGCGCAGGTTCTGCCTGAAGCGCAGGTTCTGCCTGCGCTCCCTGTTTTCCTGATCCTCCAGGGCGTCTTTTAATTCATTCACAGCGTGGCCAAGCCCGGCCATGTTGTCCTCTGTGTTGGATTGGGCAGTGAGGGCCCCGTCCATTTTGGCCTCTAGATCATCCGTTCTTTTGGTTAGGCAGTTTTAGTCCGATCTTACGCCGTCCAGGGCCGTCGCTAGGTCCTCCTGGAACCCCTTCCTCATTTTAATAAATAGGGACTCAAAGTAATCTCTATTGAGCCCTTGTCGCTTGAGGTCGATGAGGCCCTGCGGTGCGCTGCCCTCGGCGTGCTCCGGCTCCTCGCCGCCATCTTGGTTGTCGGAGGTCGGCTCCCGCTGTCTCTGCGCGGGCGGGAAGAACCTCGTTACCGGGTTCTGGGCTTTTTTTTAAGTTTCCCTTCCATTCCCTTGGTTTCAGGAGGGGGGTTGACAGCTTTTCCGGGTGTTTTTTTAAGGAGAGGCTTTGCTCTTTCTGATCGATTTCATAGGAGGGTGTCGGGAGCTCTTTCCCTAGTCAGCCACCCACGGTGACGTCACCGGAAGTCTCTCGTGTTGTTGTATTTTTGAATGTTTATGGTGGGTAGCGCGGATGGGTGAAGTTTGTATTTGGCCCTTGGTGGGTGTTTATACCTACCGGGTGGGTAGCGGGAGGGGTTAACACCTTCATTACCTCCCTGGTATTAATCACTAAGGTAATGAAGGCGTTAACTAAACCTGCAACCCCCCCCCCCCCTGCAAAGTGTAAACACCCACCAAAGGCCAAATACCACCTTCACCCACTCCCGTTACCCACAATAAACATGGCACTGGTGGTTAACCCCTTCATGGCTTTAGCGGTCAGCTGCTAAGGTAATGAAGTTGTCTGTTGATGCATTTTTATTGCATGGGATTCAAGCCGGGGGTCTCCAGTGTTGAAATTAATGGGTATCAGCGCAGGAGACTCCCGGCATCAATCCGATGCAGGAAAAATGCATTTATCTTTCTAAGTCCTGTCTCGCCCCTTTCTCTGCAGGTTCTTACCAGCCTCACACCAACTTTTCCTGGCATGAGGATTTGGGGAGAAATGCGCCATTCTAGAACCGTGATAGGCCTTGATAAGCTAATTGAGGCTACTAGAATTGCACGAGTTTCAGAACCTGCCGATAAGTGCCTTATTGCCGCTCACCCAGCGATTTTTTTTTTGACAGTGGCAATAATGGGTGATTCATACCTTTATCACCCACTTATAGAGGCTTACAGAATAGCAGTAGGCATTTTGGCCGAAAAGGCCTCGATAAGTGGGTTATTGAGGCTTGTAGAATAGGCCCCTAAATGTTTTTTTTTTTTTAAAGAAATCAGTCCTGCAGTATTAGATAATACGGTGTGAGTTTTTTCACTCCTAATGCCATTTGTAATGATTTAAAGAAATGTACTCATAATCCTTTGGTTGCTATAGCAACCATTTAGAAAGTCATATCCATTCCTCTTTTGGAACAGGCTCTGACACACTCCTTTTGAGCTCTGTGCTTTGGCAACAAAGTATCACAAACAGATCTGGTGCTGTGTTCCAAACAGCAGACTGTATATTACTGTGGAAGCTCTAACAATAATAATGTGTTACTCTTAGTAATAGAATGTTACATACCAGCTGCAGCATTTCACTGACTGCAGCATAGTCAGAAGGCGGCCATTATGTTAGTCACACAGTCAGGATATTTACAGATTTATAGCAGGAGCACCACACGATTGCCAGCCTAGGTAAGAATGTAGAATTGTACATTGTCCCATGCTTTACATATAAGAAAAAGAAAAAAGGGGCGATGTGGTATTGCTGCTTTAGAGACCTTTTTATCCTTAATAGCGTAGATGTAAAGATCTTGTTCTTAGTAAGAATTCTGCTTTGTTCCCTTGGTCACAAATATTTTCTCTCGTGACTGTTTCTGTATTATCTAGAACAGGGGCGCACAAACTTTATTTGCTGCGCCCCCCCTGCTTGCTCTTCTCTGTCAGTGCGCCCCCCTCCTTTACCTCGTGCGGCCTCATTTGATGTCACATTACCGTGGCAACCGTGACGTCATTTGACGCCACGTTGCCATGGTCACGCGCCCCGAAGCCGGCTGAACCTCGGTTAGTAGAGGTTGCAGAGGCTTCGCATGGTCCCCCAGCATTTAATTTAAATGCCTTGGGGAAGAGCGCGGGAACTCTGCAACCGCTCGAGCCCCCAATCCCCCCCAAAAAATCTCACGACGCCCAGTCTGTGCACCGCTGATCTAGAAGTATAGCTCTTAGCTCTAGTCTATTCCGATTTATAAAATGTCGAGTTTTCAGGGGGAGGGGGGGGAGGGGGAATACTACTATTCATTTTTCTGAAAGAGGATAATTTGGTATTTAAGGGGTAAATATTCCACCCCCCCCTCCCCTATACGCTGCGGTACTGATGAGCTTTCCTGTGATCACTGCTTTGTGAGCGGACCACAAGATTGATGGGGAAATCTCATCAGAGGAGTTCTAATAGGTATCTATGGCTTTGTATACAGACAGGATGAGGGACAGCAGTAGTGCTGAAAACATTGCTAGGTTTTACTGCATAGTATCGGCAGAGCTACAGTAACTTTTCAGGGACAAAGCCCCTTCCTCAGACAGAGGCCACCTGTGTCTTTATGTATTACTATACTATTATTATAGGCATCTATTTGGAACATAGGGGCAGTGATGGGCAGTGATGACAGTGATGGACACTGATGGTGGGCAGTGATGGGCAGTGATGGGCAGTGATGACAGTGATGGACACTGATGGTGGGCAGTGATGGGCAGTGATGATGATAGTGATGGGCAGTGATGGGCAGTGATGATGATAGTGATGGGCAGTGATGGGCAGTGATGACAGTGATGAGCAGTGATGGGCAGTGATGGACACTGATGGTGGGCAGTGATGGGCAGTGATGGGCAGTGATGATGATAGTGATGGGCATTGACGGGCATTGATGGGCAGTGATGATAGTGATGATAGTGATGATAGTGATGATAGTGATGGGCAGTGATGATAGTGATGATAGTGATGGGCAGTGATGGGCAGTGATGATAGTGATGATAGTGATGGGCAGTGATGATAGTGATGATAGTGATGATAGTGATGATAGTGATGGGCAGTGATGATAGTGATGGGCAGTGATGATAGTGATGGGCAGTGATGGGCAGTGATGGACACTGATGGTGGGCAGTGATGATGATAGTGATGGGCAGTGATGATAGTGATGGGCTGTGATGGGCAGTGATGGGCAGTGATGATAGTGATGATAGTGATGGGCTGTGATGATAGTGATGATAGTGATGGGTAGTGATGGGCAGTGATGATAGTGATGATAGTGATGGGCTGTGATGGGCAGTGATTGTGATGGGCAGTGATGATAGTGATGGGGAATGATGGGCAGTGATTGTGATGGTAGTGATGGGCAGTGATGGGCAGTGATGGGCAGTGATGGATAGTGATGGATAGTGATGGGCAGTGATTGTGATGGGCAGTGATGATAGTGATGATAGTGATGGGCAGTGTTGGGCAGTGATGGGCAGTGATGATAGTGATGGGCAGTGATGATAGTGATGGGCAGTGATGATAGTGATGGGCAGTGATGATAGTGATGGGCAGTGATGATAGTGATGATAGTGATGGGCTGTGATGATAGTGATGGGCAGTGATGATAGTGATGATAGTGATGGGCTGTGATGATAGTGATGATAGTGAAAGTGATGGGCAGTGATGATAGTGATGGGCTGTGATGGGCTGTGATGGGCAGTGATGATAGTGATGATAGTGATGGGCAGTGATGGGCTGTGATGATTGTGATGGGAAATGATGGGCTGTGATGGGCAGTGATGATAGTGATGAGCAGTGATGGGCAGTGATGATAGTGATGAGCAGTGATGGGCTGTGATGGGCTGTGATGATAGTGATGATAGTGATGATAGTGATGGGCAGTGATGGGCTGTGATGATAGTGATGATAGTGATGGGCAGTGATGGGCTGTGATGGGCAGTGATGATCTGTGATGGTTTGCTGTGATGGACAGTGATGGGCTGTGATGATTGTGATGGGAAATGATGGGCTGTGATGGTTGTGATAGTGATGGGCTGTGATGGGCAGTGATGGGCAGTGATGATAGTGATGAGCAGTGATGATAGTGATGATAGTGATGGGCAGTGATGGTTGGCTGTGATGGTTGGCTGTGATGGGCAGTGATGGGCTGTGATGATTGTGATGGGAAATGATGGGCTGTGATGGGCTGTGATGGGCAGTGATGGGCAGTGATGGGCAGTGATGATAGTGATGAGCAGTGATGGGGAGTGATGGGCAGTGATGATAGTGATGAGCAGTGATGGGCAGTGATGATAGTGATGAGCAGTGATGGGAGTGATGATAGTGATGAGCAGTGATGGGCAGTGATGGGCAGTGATGATAGTGATGATAGTGATGAGCAGTGATGGGCTGTGATGATAGTGATGATAGTGATGATAGTGATGATAGTGATGATAGTGATGATAGTGATGATAGTGATGATAGTGATGATAGTGATGATAGTGATGATAGTGATGATAGTGATGGTTGGCTGTGATGGTTGGCTGTGATGGGCAGTGATGGGCTGTGATGATTGTGATGGAAAATGATGGGCTGTGATGGTTGTGATAGTGATGGGCTGTGATGGGCAGTGATGGGCAGTGATGATAGTGATGAGCAGTGATGGGCAGTGATGATAGTGATGAGCAGTGATGATAGTGATGAGCAGTGATGGGCAGTGATGGGCAGTGATGGGCTGTGATGATAGTGATGATAGTGATGATAGTGATGATAGTGATGATAGTGATGGGCAGTGATGGGCAGTGATGGGCAGTGATGGGATGTGATGATAGTGATGATAGTGATGATAGTGATGATAGTGATGATAGTGATGATAGTGATGGGCAGTGATGATAGTGATGATAGTGATGATAATGATGATAGTGATGATAGTGATGGGCAGTGATGATAGTGATGATTGTGATGATTGTGATGGGAAATGATGGGCTGTGATGATAGTGATGATAGTGATGGGCAGTGATGGGCTGTGATGATAGTGATGGGCAGTGATGGGCAGTGATGATAGTGATGGGCAGTGATGGGCTGTGATGGGCTGTGATGATTGTGATGGGAAATGATGGGCTGTGATGGGCAGTGATGGTTGTGATAGTGATGGGCAGTGATGGGCAGTGATGAGCAGTGATGGGCAGTGATGATAGTGATGGGCAGTGATGGGCTGTGATGATAGTGATGGGCAGTGATGGGCTGTGATGATAGTGATGGGCAGTGATGGGCAGTGATGATAGTGATGATAGTGATGGGCAGTGATGATAGTGATGGGCTGTGATGGGCAGTGATGATAGTGATGGGCAGTGATGATAGTGATGGGCAGTGATGGGCAGTGATGATAGTGATGGGCTGTGATGATAGTGATGGGCAGTGATTATAGTGATGGGCAGTGATGGGCAGTGATGATAGTGATGGGCAGTGATGGTAGTGATGGTCAGTGATGGGCAGTGATGGGCTGTGATGGTGGGAAGTAATGGGCAGTGATGGGCAGAGATGGTGGGCAGTGGTGGGCAGTGATTGGCTAGCTTGCACAAATGTTTATTCTCGTTATGTTTGTTGTACTGCCCTTGACATTGGGAGTGCCTCTGCATAGCTTTATACCAAAGGGATCTATGGCTTGCATCACTTCCTGCCTGACTCCGGGAATACCCAGGAGGGGATCACTGATTCTGTTTAAACCTTTGCGTGCCCCATGACATAGCCAAGACGGCATGGGGTCTGGCACTACAGGGGCTCCATGGAGTTGTGGCACATCATGGGCTTTCAGCGCGTTTTCACAACAGGAGCGCAGAACGCGGTCTAGTAGACTGTCCAAAGAGCGGTCAAGTGAACCTGATGTGCCGCCGCCCTTCCGTCAACCAAAGGGTTAAACCACCTTTACATGTAAGTTACATTTAACGACCCCTTTTTATGTGCATGGTCAGACCATGTTATAGTATCAACCTCCGCTCTCGAGATGGAGTTTGAGGTCTGCGCTAACAAGACTACGATCGATCTTAGCGCAACAATCATTGTGCAGCAGCCAGAAGCTGGTTAATTGGCCTCCAGGAATGCCCCGGCGCATTGGATCTGATTACCTGCTGTAGTGTTGTAGTTTCTTTGGCTGCAGAAGATGTTATTCCACTTGGGTGTTTGGACCTATCTAACCCTTGATCAAGAGAGGGACTAAAGTCACCTGCCGCCAGGAAATGTCCTTTCCTATCCTTCATTATTACGGGGGAAATCTTTGGAAACAAATGATTATTGTTCAGATCATAAACGTTTGTAATAGCGATATCAGTTTTAAAGCAGTCATTCACTGAGCCACCTGTGCTGAAGCAGCGATAACCTGAAAACCTGACCTGTTGGTGTTGGCCCCTGAGGACTGGAGTTGGCCGTCCCTGTTCCAGTGTTAAAAACAGAATTGTTTTCAGTGTATGAGACTCACACGGTAGCCTTTAGACTGCAGTGGGCTCTGGGGGAGCTGCATTTTAACCTCCCGGAATATTTGAAAATGTATCTCCCCGGGATGAAGCATTTGATGTTAAAAAATAAAAACATCTTTGTAAAGGGCAAGAAGAGATCTCTTTAAAGCTGCAGCAGTGCTACATCCCCCCTATTTGTTTGCCTTCTTATTTTAATATGTAAAGCACGTGGCAATGTATCATTCTACATTCTTACCTAAGCTGGCAATCGTTTGTTGTTCCTGTTATAAATCTGTCAAAATCCTGATTGTGTGCCTAGCATAATGGCCGCCTTTGAGTTTCAATCAATCCTTCGGTCAGAGTAACTCAGCAGCTACAATGTATCTTTTTTTTATTACTAAGGTAACATTATCTATTGTTACAGTTTGCAGCTCAAACTGTTGGGAACATTTGCAACAAATTATCACAAACAGGAAAGTGTTGCAAATACCTTGCACTGCTGGGGAGGTGTGTTAAAGCCTGTTATTGAAATTAAAGCTGCAGACCATGCAATATCCTACATGTGTGTTTTTTTTAAAATAAATCCGTTCTGTACTTTAAAAAAATGTTACAAATATTTTCTCAAACTAAATTACATTTTTAATGTATTATAATGTAACAAGCATTTTTTTGTTTCTATAGCAACCATTTACAAAGTCTTCTTCTGAAACAGGCTCTGGCACACCCCTTTTTGAGCCCTGCCCTCTCTCTAGCAGTGCACCAATTGTATCTAGTGACTGCCTGGTCACATGATCTTCCCCACAGAACTTTGCATCTTTGGACCTCTTCTGCTGCACTGACAGCCATTTAGTGAACCCCAGAGCTGAATGTTCGCCGATCGAATCGATCTGCAACTTAGCCAATTACTTATCATTGTGTGGATTGTATACATGCAAATATTAAAGGGGAAAAAACACGCAGCTTGGACTGCTGCTTTAATGGATGCGTTAAAACTCATTAAAAATCGCATTGAGTTGAATGGAAAAAAAAGTCACTCTTATCTAATATTACAGAACTGATTTATTTAAAAAAAATAAAATAAAAATAAGATTTCACATGTTTTGCTTCTTTAATGCATTCTAATATATGGTTCCCGTGTCATTGTTGCAGGCGCTGCTTACACTCAGTAGATGGCGCTAACCTGCATTTGTGATGTCCCACTGTTCTGCTTAGAATTGTCGCTGCTCAGTGGTTCAGACCAGTCTGTGCGTTTATTGTCTGATGTCAACATAACTGCAGAATTATCATCAATGCAGATTAGAAACGGTATGAATAGCCATGGATCACAACATTCAATTCAATGAATAGAAACAGAATTGGATGGCAGATAAGAACCACTTGGCCCAACAAGGCCCAGATTCACATAAGGGTGCTAAGTTTTAGCACGCTTTTACCCCCGTTCATATGAATGAGAGGAACAGCGTGCTAAAGCTTAGCACCCTTTTGTGGCTCTGCGCCTCAGTCTGCCCAGTCTGCTGTAAAACTCAGACCCGGTGTGACCCCTGGCGTTCGGCATTTAGAATAGCCTTGTGTCTATCCCAAGAATGTATAAATTCGCTTACTTTATTCGCCCCCTACCACCTCTGCCGGGGGGCTATTCCATGAATCTACCACCCTTTCCATGAAGAAGTACTTCCTCACATCCCCCTGAGTGTCCCACCCCCCAGCATCAGAGCATGTTCTCTTGTTCTAGCAGTTCTCTTTGACGTGGGCTTCCCTCTTGTAGTTTGTTAAAACCCTTTTATGTACTGAAAGTTTCTATGATACCCCCCTCTCTCCTCTCCGTCCAGCTGTACGTATCAGAGCAGCCACTACATGCTGCATTGTGTTGTGCTTTTCATTTTTGCGTTACAGGATGAAAGCAACACTGTGTTAGCCTCCTGCTTCCAGAGATACTCACCTCCGGAGAGGTGCCGGCGTCTCTGCAGCCTGGGAACTTGTGTGCCCAACAACGGCGGCATGCCCCGCGTCACACGGGCCAATAGGAAGCCGTGATGTCATCCGTTGTGGCTTCCTGTTGGCTCGCATGACCTGGACATTTAAACACCACAGAGATAATGCCCCCCCCCCCGCCCCCTACTGAGGTAAGTATCTCTGGAAGCAGGAGGTCCCCAGAGCTGAAATTAAACACAGTTCAGCTCCGGAGACCCCCTGCCTCCATCCTGTGTTAATGCATCGGTCTTTCCTTATACATTGTATGCTGTAGATGCACAATTTTTTAGCCCTTTTTGCACTATTTATTTCTGTCTTTCCGGTGATATGGTTTCCAGAACTGAACATAGTTTAGTGGCATCACTACCTCTCTCTTTGCAGCCCCGCACCCTGCTGGCGTTCCCCACTGCAGTGTTACATTGCTCTCCTACTATTAAGTCCGCTGAAACAATCACTGGCAGGTCCCTTTCCTCTGCAGTACCCGACATTACTGTGCCATTAATCCTGGATTCTGCCTTTGGGTTTTTGTGAAAAGGTGAGTCTGACACGGAGATGCTTTTTGCAGAGTATATAGTTTATTTCAAGCACCGCAACAATACGAGTAATGGGCCGCTGTGTGCAAGATGAAACAGTCACCGCGCTCTCTTCCCCGGCCGAGAATAAGGAATCGCACCCAGAGTGCAATACTTAGACTGTTGTTTTTAAATATAGTTACACTAAATCACTCATCCCACATTCTGCGCACGCTTCATCACACCGCAACACTTCATAATGTGTGCTTGAAACCTATTCAGACTTCACATTGCAAAGCCACTGTAACCCCTTGTAAAATGCATGACACACACACACACGGCCCCCTGCCAGACTCCTCTAATGTGCACTCAGTATGTGACTAATGATGTGCATGGTATCAACCAACCGGGCCACCGACAGAGGGGGAGAGCCGGGACTACTGTCCAGGGTCTGGTGGCAGTGGGGAGCCTGGCGGCTGGATAAAGCAGTTGGGTTCGATCGCTGGCTGCGGGGGGCCCGGCTCTCCTCCAGCTGCGGGCCTCCCTCACTGACTGTCCCACACTGAGCGTCTGATGTTGGCACGCGCCGGAAGCAAGCGGAGCTCAGGTTCTAGCATGCACCGGGGCTGAGAGAGAGGCCCGCCGGCGTCAGAGGCTCGGCGTGGGACAGTGTCAGGGAGGGAGGCGCACAGCTGAGGAGAGCCAGGCCCGGGGGCAACAAGAGAACCGGCAGCCGGGCAAAGAAGTTGGGGGAAAGCCGGGGCAGCAGAGACCTGAGACCACCCCCAAGGTAGGTAAGTTTGTATTTATCTGGCGTTTTTTTTTTAAAATGTATTTGGGGGCGTGGGGGGGTGATATGTTATTGGGTGGGTGGGGGTTTGCTATGTATTTGGGGGGACGGGGGGTTTGGTATGCATTTGGGGCTTAATATGTATTTGGGGTGGGTGGGGGGTTTGATATGTATTTAGGGAGTGTGGGGTTTAGTATGTATTTTGGGGGTGGGGGGATTTGGAATGTATTTTGGGGGTGGGGGGATTTGGAATCTATTCGGGGGTGGGGGGGATTTGGAATGTATTTGGGGGTGGGGGGGGATTTGGAATGTATTTGGGGGTGGGGGGGGATTTGGAATGTATTTGGGGGTGGGGGGGGATTTGGAATGTATTTGGGGTGGGGGGATTTGGAATGTATTTGTGGGTGTGGGATTTGGAATGTATTTGTGGGTGTGGGATTTGGTATGTATTTGGGGGTGTGGGGGATTTGGTATGTATTTGGGGGTGTGGGGGATTTGGTATGTATTGGGGGTGTGGGGGATTTGGTATGTATTTGGGGGTGTGGGGGATTTGGTATGTATTTGGGGGTGGGGGATTTGGTATGTATTTGGGGGTGGGGGATTTGGTATGTATTTGGGGGTGTGGGGATTTGGTATGTATTTGGGGGTGTGGGGATTTGGTATGTATTTGGAGGTGGGGGATTTGGTATGTATTTGGGGGTGTGGGGATTTGGAATGTATTTGGGGGTGGGGGATTTGGTATGTATTTGGGGGTGGTTTTATTTTTACATTAATTTTGTGAGGAGATTGTATGTGTAGGAGGCGGGGGGATTGAGTGAGAGTGGGGTAATTGATGGAAGGGGAGATAGTGAGAGGAGTGAGGGGGGGAGAAATACATGGTAAGAGGGGGGGAAATAAATGGGGCTTGCGAGGTGTGAAATGGGGGGGCCGTCGTAACTCTAGTCCCGGGCCCTGGAAAATCTGTCTGTGGCCCTGTCAACCAATGACAATGAACTTGAGAGTAGGAGGGACTAAGGGGGAGTCTTTAAGAGGCTCTGGCGGAGCGCGCAGGGACAGAGCTTCTGCGCCCTGAAGGATCTCCTGGCCGACCAATGGAAACCAGCAGCCAAGCCGCGATTTGCACGAGTAAGCAGACGCTGCCAAAAGGGAGCAGGGTGGGTAGATCGTGAGAACGGGAGTCAAGCAGAGAGACATCTGTATAACACCAGGAGACAGGCAGCACAAGCGAGGAGATCCTCTCCGGAAGCCAAGTAAAGGGGTACAGAGGCCTTTGCCAAGTACAGGCCGGCCACACTAATTGTGAACAAGATGATTTATTTGCAGATATTTATATTCACAAAACATCCCCCGGTGCATTACTGCCGCCCCGGAGAGGCACAGTCTTATAACAGTAGAAGTAGTTGCTTGAACATACAAGATAACTTATTCCTCGTGCATACTTTCCTAATATCTTCTTGGTCCCTGCTTGGGCTACCCCCTTTATATATCTTTGGTCAATGAGACTTTGGGTTCTGTAACTTTCTCTGGCCATCCTTTTGGTAGTGCTTTAGTGCTAGGATGACAGAGGGGGTCCCTGGGAAGCTCACAGAAGGAGGGTGTTACCTTATACTCCTCTCGGATGCTTACAGCGGGTGTCCAAAGATATAAGTTGCTACTCTTCTAAGAGTTCCACAGTTACTATTTGGGGTAACCCCTATGGAACACAGGCCTGTACTTATATCCCTCATCCTTTCTACCTAGCCTGACTCCAAAGGCACTTTCCTATCTGAGAAAATAACAACAGGACCATCTACCCTTTCCTAACGATTTACAGGGCTATATACACTGTGAGACCCCTCTGCTTCTCTCCACCGGGAATCGGAGGCTGGGGTTCTTCTCCCCTCCTAGTTATAATCTCCCACTCCCTGTCTCTAGGCAGAAAAGGGGATGGAGTGTGGCCTCTGCCGAGTCACCCTAGACCAGGTTACTCGTCCAGCATATTTTAGAAGTAGGGTGTGGCCAAACCCCTACCTGGTCACTTCGCAACATACTGTTAGATGTGGCATTTCTCAGAGTTAACTTCTTAAATCCATGTTAACCACTTAGACCCATATAGTAACCCCAGGGGGGGGGTTACACTCAGGATTGGGTGACCACGGGAACAAACACTGACACACTTGCACAGCGTTTAGTGGGGAGTTTCATATTCCTATGTACTGTGCATGCATTGAATGATCCTTTTGTTGAGGATTATATGGTACTTGATTATTTATTGCTGATTACTTTATAAATACTGTTGTGCTATAAATATTACTGTAGCCTGCCTCCCTTGGTCTGACCTATGGACAAGTTTTGGGTATCGTGACAAATGGCACTTATGTAGCGCTGACGTCCGTCTGAGCTCTTCGCGACATGGTCCTCTATGGTTATAAACAAGACAAAAGGATAATAGGAAGCATTACATTGCTTAATTTAGGCTTCTGCCTGCTTTATTTTGTCCCACCAATGGACTGCAGCTTTAACAGGTACATGTCTGAGACACTCTGCCATTAACCTTCAGCAGTTTGCTCTTATGTCAGTGACACAATATTTCTCACAACCAGTCACTTTAAGAAAACAAAACCATAAAAATAAAGCCTATCCCTTTTAGGGAAAGTAACTATACAGCAGCACAAGCCTCTCTAATTGTTGCTGGCCAACTCACCTGGTTCTCAGCTTAAATAACACACTCCCGTTTAGGGTTACTATATACTCAATAATGTTCACCGTCTTTAGGCACAGAAATACACTTTGAGTTCTTAACTGCTAGATGGGGACAGCATCCCAAGAGTCCAGGCTATTCTTCCGGACTCTGCAACTCATGAAGGGGGCGTCGTCCCCGAACTGTATACAGGGGAGCAGCGTGCCCCCAGCCTCCAGGAGAGAGAGTGAAGCAGCAAACCTACTATAGCTGCCATAAATACCTGTTCCTTAATTAGCAGAAGAGGGGAGGGGAATTAGACCCATTGTAAACTGTGGCCTGGACTTTCCATCCACCAGACTGAGTAAATGTGAAGCTGTGGAATGGGTCCTTTTGCACTTTGACGTAAATCGGAACAGAAAGCTGCCTAATATCCTAGGACTATGTCACAGTATATAGAACGAGAACTCAGGCCCCCGCCTCAGCAGTAGGTGTTGCAGGGCCAACCTTAGAGCAAGGCGGTCACCTTGGGCCCCACACTCCCTCCTCCTGTTGGCACGGGGATACAGCTTCCACCCGACCGGAGGGGGGAGCATAGGCGCCCCCAACCCCCTCTCCAACTCCCCCCTCCGGTCAGGCGGAAGTTGGATCCTGGCACCAACAGGAGAAGAAAGAGGGATCGCGGGCCCCCCGGACCGGCTAGAGAGGTGTCTCTCTGTCTGTGTGTGTCTCTGTGTTCGTTTGTGAGAGGGGTCTTACCTTTTCAGGAGCAGGTCACCTCCTGAAGTGTCGCGTTGCCATGGTGACTGACATCATAAGACAATGCGTTGCCATGGCACTAGTGGCGCTTCTGGTTTGCAAGGCGCTCCGACGTCCAGGGGGTCTCTAAGGGATCCGGTCTTGTATGGGCTCGTGGGGCCCGGTCGCCATCTTGTTGGGAGTGTAATCCAAGGGTTTTTAGAAAATCTTGGGAATCTTCTGGGTCAGATATTGTGAAGTAGCGGCCGTTTCTCAGGACCACCAGTTTGAAGGGGAAGCCCCATCTATACTTAACTCCTCGGTCTCTAAGAATAGTTGCGAGGGGCTTCATTTCTCGGCGCCTGCCGACTGTGACCCTGGAGAGGTCGCTGAAAATTTGGATGACATCTTCAATTCGGAGGTCTCGCACACCTCTGCTGGAGGCCATTATTTTTTCCTTCGTATACATGTAGTTTCGCGATAACAACATCTCAGTGGCGATTGGGGTCAGAGGACCAGGAGATGGATAATACTGGACACATGATTGTAACGTATGTGCTTGCCACAAACTGGTACCGGACCGCGGGGCTGAGGTGGGGATATAGATATAGATATATAGATATATATATATAACACCGACCTTAGGCCACGGAGTCAGGTCCGGAGTGCGGATTCCATAATCAGACATAGCCAGGTCAGGATTGGAGAAGGTAGGGTTAACGTTATCCAGGCAGGGGTCAAGGCAGGCGGCACAGGAGCGGTGGTCGAGGAAACAAGCCGAGGTCATCAACAGGAAATCTTGGGTGAAGGTACTTCAGCACAGGATGCTAGAACCTTGAGAGAAGCCACTGCAGCGGAGACGCTTCAGCGGAGGTGCTGCAGTGCGTCAGGAAAAGGCCAGGCGTGAACTCCACTTGGAGGAAGCAGGAACCAGAGGTGCAGACACGCCACAGGAAACGCTGGGGAACCAGCGTAGCCGCATCCGCACGGCAAAGGCGAAGTCTGCCAGGAACAAGGAAGCAGCGCCGAGGCTACTATGCACAAAGCCCGAGGCAGCAGGGGACAGGGCGCAGGATACAAGGCACAAGGAGCCCAGCAGGCCAAACAGGGAGTCTATGACAAGCACAGTCACTTGCAAGATGGATTGCAAAGTCTATGTCCAGCAACTTCCTGAGGGCGGGGCAGGCACTAAATAGCACAGGAGGCCAATCAGGCCAGAGCTGCACAGGAGGCAGCAGGAGGCAGGTGATTGCAGAAGCAGGGAATAGATTGTCTGGAACCTGCAAAGCTCCGGATGGAAGGGCTCCAGCCAAAGCCAGGAGTGGATTCCTGACATTACCCCCCCCCCCCTTCACGCGAGACCTCCGGACGAGCAGAGATAGGATCCCACAGAGGTCTGGGTGACATGGAATTATTTCTGAACCCTCTGGGTATAGTTGTAGAACTGCGCCGAGGGCGTTTGTCAATGAGCACTTTTTTCAAACGGAAAAGCAGTGGCACTGCAATCAATAGGGGGTCAGCACCCCTAGGTAGGTGAGGTTTAGAGATCAGGACGGATGTCTGGGCATCTACATAGAACGCAGTAGGCACGAAGGAAAAAGCAGAGAGAAGCATGCCCGTGTCCAGAGTGAGAGCACAAGAAGCAGGGACGGGCACCTCAGTCAAGGCAAAGAAGTCCAATAGGAGCATTGCAGTCTTTGATGATGACAACGTGAAATCCAGAGAGAACACATGAGGTAGTACAGAAAGTTCCATGAGTGATAATCCTAAATTTGCAGTAGCAGTCATGCAGTCAGAAACGGGTACCTCAAATACTGTGGAGGAGTCACTGGGAAACAGAATTGCCTGAGGAGTGGGAATCCCAGATTCAGAGGTAACATGAGGTACTGTGGGGGGGAATAGGGAGGGAAGGATGATGCTTTACTGTGAGAATCTTAGGATCATCCATGGTTATAACAGGACATGCCGAAGAGTCAGTGAGGCGTCTGTTTGTTCCAGAAATGCATGGCTGAGTGACAGCAGCGGCTACCCTAAACAGAGCACGGGGAATCGAAAAAGGTACACCGGTCACTGAAGTGAGTCCTTGAGAAGCAGCAAGAGCCAAACTAGGTATTTTGATTGAGTCAGAAGGCATTGCGCTAGCCTCTGAAGTGGATATCTGTGAAACAGCAAGGGCCAGAGTAGATGCGTCAGTAGAATCAGAGGAAGTTGCGCTTGTCTCTGAAGGGAAAAATTGGGGAACAATAGGCATAACAGAACCTGGGGTATCTGTATGGCAGGAACCTTAGAAACAGGGCTAGGTGCATTTAACCATGCGGGTACATCAGGAAAAACACCTCTTACAGCAGGAGTTTTTGTGATGGGTAAATCACATGCTACAGGAGAGGCAGAGGGAGGAAAACATGTTTTTTCATCAGGAGCTTTGGAACTTTCACAAATTAACTCAGGAACTGCTGGAAAATCCTGGGATGCAGAAACAGGGAACTGAGAATTTGCAAAGGAATCAGAGACAGAAAGGCTGATCTCTGAAGTGGTAGATTGAGAAACAGCAAAAGGAGAGACAAATGCTGTGGGGGGTTCTAAAGAGACAGGCTTGGAGTAAAAGGCAGAAATCTCAAATGTCTGAGGGGCAGCAGTTATTACACTTGCTCCTGTAAAGGGTTTAGAGAAAAGTGCACTGGTCTCTGAAATGGGCGTGGGAGAGTTACTGCTAGGTACTACAACATGATTACAAAACTTTGACAAAGATAACATTGAACAAGAAACTGGAGCTTTATATGCAATGGCAGAAAACTCAGACATATCACATACTACAGGGGAATCAGAGAAAGGGAAGGCTGCTATTACATCAGGGGTTTTAACGGTGGTACAGGTTAACACAGGAGGTGCTGGAGAATCATTAGATGCAATAACAGGAATTTGGCACTTTGCAGGGAAAGGAGAAAAAGGAAACTTTGACTTGGAAACCTGAACTGTCAGTGCAGGAAGGCTCTAAGGAAAGAGATTTAGAAACACAGGCAGGGATTTCAACTTTCTGAGAAACTGGAGGGGTTTCACTAGATGCTGCAAGAGAGTCAGAAAAGGGGGGTTCAGTAGGGGGATTTTCAGCGCTGATAGACTGTGACAGGGCAGCGTAGCTGGCCCGAGGGCGATCCATCTGTCCCAAGCTCTGGCTTGAGAGTGTAAACCATCTTCCAGACTGGGTCGTTTTTTCCCACAGGGTCAGGTTTTCAGGCCGGGACAGGTTTTTAGACAGGGACCAGTTCTCAGAAAGGGGAAGTTTTTCAGACAGGGACCGGCTTTCAGACAGGGACCGGCTTTCAGACAGGGACCTTAAATCAGGGCTAGGGACCATGCCAGCTTCTCCCTTAGGCTTAAGAGGAACAAAATCAGCTTGGTAATTTCCATGAGAAGGAGGAAACCCCAATGGTTTAGCAACAGGACTAGTAGCGCAGGGAAGAAGTCCCATAACAGCGTCGCAGGCGAGGATAGGATCCTGCTCTCTTATGTGCTGGTCCAAAGATAGGGATAATTCATGAAACATATTTTGAGTCTGCGCCAGTTTCACAGGATTCACGTTTTCCCAGGTCACAGGGGAGCCAGGGGCAGGAACATAGGAGATCATACAGGGAAAAGGGAGACCAAAAAGCGCACCAGCACAAACGGAGCAGGAAGAAACCAGGACAAAAAAATGATTAAAAGGGCACTTTAATGTGGCAAAAGACCCATCCAATGCATTTCGAACGTCGAAAAAGAACGCTGCGACGTTCGAAATGCATTGGATGGGTCTTTTGCCACATTAAAGTGCCCTTTTAATCATTTTTTTGTCCTGGTTTCTTCCTGCTCCGTTTGTGCTGGTGCGCTTTTTGGTCTCCCTTTTCCCTGTATTGCATTGAGTAGCTGCACAGCCTGCCTGCCTGCCCTACCAGGATGTGAGTACTTGTATATTTTTCAGGGGAACCTGCCAATGAGACTGATGGTGAGTGGGTTGCACCACACACCACCTGTCTTCAGGAGGATAGTACCCATTATATGACACAATAGGTACTATATCAATTGTTAGTACCCTGGTACAGTGGTCTGGCTTATTATCATTTTGAGATATACCTGCATTTGAGCGCTTCAGCTATTTTCCACATAGGAGATCATAGCCTGTTTTAGCTCTCTAAGGCGCTGGGCCTTAATCAGGAGTTCTTTACGGAGCTGTTTCTGAGACGGGGTTAGGCCAATAAACAGGGACTGGGTTTCAGGAGCAGGCAGTCTCTCAAATATATACTGATCTTTAGACAGGGGCTGTTTTACAGACTGGGACCGGTTTTCAGAGGGGAACCGGCCTAACCCCACCTCAGCGGGGTCCGAGTTTGTGGGGCTGGACATACTGTAACGTACATGCTTGCCACAAACTCGTACCGGACCGTGAGGCTGAGGTGGGGATATATAAACACCGACCTTAGGCCACGGAGTCAGGTCCGGAGTGCGGATTCCATAATCAGACATAGCCAGGTCAGGATTGGAGAAGGTAGGGTTAACGTTATCCAGGCAGGGGTCAAGGCAGGCGGCACAGGAGCGGTGGTCGAGGAAACAAGCCGAGGTCATCAACAGGCAATCTTGGGTGAAGGTACTTCAGCACAGGAGGCTAGAACCTTGAGAGAAGCCACTGCAGCGGAGACGCTTCAGCGAAGGTGCTGCAGTGCGTCAGGAAAAGGCCAGGAGTGACTCCACTTGGAGGAAGCAGGAACCAGAGGTGCAGACACGCCACAGGAAACGCTGGGGAAACCAGCGTAGCCGCATCCGCGCGGAGAAGGCGAAGTCTGCCAGGAACAAGGAAGCAGCGCCGGGGCTGCTATGCAAGAAGCCCTAGGCAGCAGGGGACTGGGCGCAGGATACAAGACACAAGGAGCCCAGCAGGCCAAACAGGGAGTCTGTGACAAGCACAGTTACTTGCAACTAGGATTGCAAAGTCTATGTCCAGCCACTTCCTGAGGGCGGGGCAGGCACTAAATAGCACAGGAGGCCAATCAGGCCAGAGCTGCACAGGAGGCAGCAAGAGGCAGGTGATTGCAGAAGCAGGGAATAGATTGTCTGGAACCTGCAAAGCTCCGGATGGAAGGGCTCCAGCCAAAGCCAGGAGTGGATTCCTGACAATGATACATATAGCTTGGCCCCCTGCAGACGCACTTACCAGAACTCCCTCCTACTGTCTCTGTACGTTCTCCCTACCTACCAATTAGAGTATAAGCTCCTTGGAGCAGGGACTCCTCTTCCATAATGTTATTTTTGTCTGAAGCACTTATTCCCATGACCTGTTATTTATATTATTTGTTATTTATATGATTGCCACTTGTATTACTAATGTGAAGCGCTATATAAATAAAGACATACAATACAATGTCATAGTCTTTTGCTGCAGTCAAAGCACTGTATGATAAGAGATAATTAGAGTTGCTTGGTGTCTTATCCAAAAATACTGGACACAATGGTGGCCCCATCATCATCATCATCATCATCATATTCCCCTCCCATCTTCATCAACTCATTTCCCCCCCATCATCATCATCTCATTCCCCCATCATCATCTTATCCCTCCCATCATCATCATCATCATCATCATCTTATCCCTCCAACCATCATCATCTTATCCCTCCAACCATCATCATCATCTTACCCCACCTATCATCATCATCTTACCCCACCTATCATCATCATCTTATCCCCTCCAATATCATCAATCTTCATCATCTCTCAGCCCGAATTGTATTTCAACTTACCCTATCTCCTGGCAGACAGCACCGGAACCTATCAGTGCAGCAGTCTCTGGCGCTGGCGTCGCCAGGGTACGGGCTCCGCCCCTGCCATCCTCTGACTGGTCATCCTCTCCTCCACTCAGCACTCGTCTCCTCACTGCTCCCGGCCACCGTCCGTCGCCTACCTTGCTCAGCACAGCCCCGATGCCATAGTCAGAGGCATCGGTCTGCACCAGGAACTGCTTGCTGTAGTCAGAAGTTGCCAGGATTGGAGCACTTGCCAAGGCGGACTTCAGAGCCTAAAATGCCTCCCCACATGCGGGAGACCAGGCTACCAGAACCGAGAGTCTTTTCTGAGTCAAATCAGTCAGGGGTTTGGCCAGGGCGCTATACTGGGGTACAAACTTTCTATAGTAGCCGGCGGTACCTAAAAATGCCATTACTTGCTTTTTGGTATGTGGAACCAGCCAGTTAACGATTTCCTCCACTTTAGCAGGCTCAGGTTTGAGATGCCCCCCCTCCCGGTGACCGAGGTACAATACCTCCGCCATGCCGATCAGGCACTTAGATAGTTTGACTGTTAACCCGGCTTCCCTGATTCTCGCTAGTACCGCCACCACATGTCCTAGATGTGCCCCCCCGGTATCACTAAATAAGCCCTAGCAAAACCTTGCATCCCTTCTAGTAAGCGATTAACCAGACGCTGGAAGGTAGCCGGGGCATTTTTCATCCCGAATGGCATAACCGAGAATTCATATGCGCCACTCGGGGTAATGAAAGCCGACTTGTGCTGCGCCTCCTGGGTCAAAGGAATCTGCCAGTACCCCTGGGACAGATCCATGGTAGTCAGATACCTTGTCCCGACAAGCTCATCTAAGAAATCATCCATACGGGGCATGGGATAGGCATCTGACACAGTCTGAGCATTGAGCTGCCAGTAGTCCACATAGAACCGGGTGGTCCCATCCTTCTTAGGCACTAGAACTACCAGTGAAGGACTCTGAGACTGCACTATAACCCCTAGGGCCAGCATCTCCTATACCTCCATTCCCTCTCTATGCTCCGCTTCACCTCTGCAGAAACCCTATAAGCATTTTTGTGGAGAGGTCTGTGATCCCCGGTGTGGACCGGGTGATCGGTGAGATGGGTCCTGCCTGGCTTATCTGTGAATAGGACCCGGTACTCCTCTAGCATACAGTAGCTCTCACTGAGGAGCTGCGAGCTGGGGACCTTTCTCTATCTGCTCTACTAAGACCCCCTCCCTGGGTTCTCCCAGGAGATCGGGCAAAGCTTGGCTTGCCAGGTCGCCCGATTGTGGGGTACAGATAGCCAGCACCGCCGGCTCACTTGTATGATATGCCTTCAGAATATTGATATGATAAGTCCTATGTCTGTCTGCTTCTGGATCTAAGTTCACTACATAGTTACACTTATTCATCCTCCGGTGAACCGTATATGGCCCAGTCCAGGCAGCTAGCAATTTGTTCCGCTGAGTGGGCTTCAGAACAAGCACTTGCTGTCTGGGATGAATTCTCTGCTACGGGCACTTCTATCATACCAACGCTTTTGCTTAGTCTGAGCTGCCTGTAGGTTAGCCTGTGCTAATCCCATAAGTCTTTCTAACTGGTCTCGGAGCTCTACCACATATTGTAGCATTGAAGCATCAGTATTGGTAGTCTCCCCTTCCCATCCCTCATGGAACAGGTCAAGCTGTCCCCGGACATGGCGCCCATACAGAAGCTCAAAAGGGGAAAAACCGGTAGCCTCTTGCGGTACCTCTCGGTAGGCAAACAGCAAGTGCTGCAAACAAGCTTCCCAGTCTCCCGTTTCAGCTTCTAGAAATGCTTGCAGCATTGGCTTCAACGTCCCATTAAACGGCTCACACATTCTGTTTGTTTGGGGGTGGTAAGGGGCAGAGCAGAGGGCTGTCACCCCGCATGTAGCCCAGAGACACTAGAGCAATTCAGACATGAATTGTGTCCCCTGATCGGTTAGACTCTCACTTGGGAAACCTATTCTAGTAAAAATGTCTATCAGAGCCTCTGACACTTTTCTTGCCTCGATGGAGGACACTGCCGCAGCCTCAGGGTACCTGGTTGCAAAATTAACCACTGTGAGGATCTAGCGCTTCCCTGATCGACTAGGTATCAGAAGCGGACCCACTATATCCACGGCTATTCTCTCAAACGGCTCACTGATGATCGGTAGTGGTCTCAGGGGGACCTTCTCATGGTCACCTGACTTTCCTACTCGCTGGCAGGCATCAAAGATGCGGCAGAACACCAATACCTCCTGAGATGCCACCGGCCAGTAGAAATTCTGAAATAGGCGGGCTCTGGTGCGGCTGAACCCCTGATGCCACGCTAGCGGAATGGAAGGGGCTACCTGCAGTAACTGCTGCCTGTACTCCCTTGGTACCACTAACTGTCTCCTACCAGTCCACACTCTGACCGGAGCTTCAGGGGCTTGCTCTCTGTACAAGAGCCCATGTTGCCAGAGGAATCGTTCCGACCCACTCTGAGTCAGTCTCGGCCGACCGCAGTCTCATGCCCTCCAAGTCGGGATCGGAATGTACAGCTTCCCTGAACCGCTCACTGAGCTCCAGTAACCCACCCTACTAAGTCAGAAGATAAGTTGGAAGGTAGGTCAGGACACTGTAAGGACTTGTTCTGGCTTACCTGCCTGGTCTCCTCAGGGACCCCCATATCCACTGTCTCCAAAAGCTGTGGAGCAATGATCTCCTCGTTGGACAGGGGTACCAAAGGCTCCCCTGCCTGGGCAACTGCCTGAATTTGGCTCCATGTGACTGCTGCCACAGGAGCATCCTCTTCTGCATAAGAGCAGATAAAGTGCCCCAGGTCATTGCCAAGCAAGATACCGGTGTCTAACCCAGGCAACACACCGACATTCCTCACCCCTCGACCGACACCCCAGTCAAAGAACACTCGGGCAACTTGTAGGGACCTGGGCGCTCCATCCGGCATTGCCACCTGCATCCCCGTCCCTGGGAGCTGATGCTGTGGGCTGACCATATCAGGTCGCACCAGAGTTACCGTAGCCCCGGTGTCCATCAGGCCAGCCACCTGCTGATCTCCTATGGTCACCGGATTCAAGTGCCTCCACCGCACATCATTCAACTGCAGCCCGACTACAGCAACGTAATGCTCGTCTGCATCCTCTGCTGCTCCGCTGGCTGCTGCTGCTGTAGGGACCGCCGCCTGGGTCCACTGCTGTACATGCTGCATGGCTGCCTGCTGCTCCGTGGTTGATGCTAATCCCACGCAGGAGATCAGCTCAGGTGCTGGGGTACGTTGCCCCGGATTGGGGTTGCTGGCACGGGGAAGGTGGGGCAGTCTAGCCGCAGATTCCCGGTGCGGTTGCCCTGATAGCACTGGTGCTCATGTACAAACTCTGCCGGCTTTACTGCCTTCCCTCCAGCATGGGGTCTTTGTCCTCCATGTTGCAGTAACGGAGGACAGATCAGCAGCTCTAGGTGCCTGGACTGCGGGCACCACAGGGGGAGTAGGACTCGCTTCCTATACTGTGGCCAGGTGGACACATTCATCAGCCACCCGGGCAGCCTCGTTGAAGTTGGAGGGTTTATGGTTCATCACCCACTCACGGACATCGGAAAAAAACTCTACGTGAGTCTCCATGGCTGTCTTGTCCTCTGTCCGGAACTGTTCCCAGTATGCCTCAGCATTGATAGCAAATCTGTTCAGCAGGATGGCTTTCACATACCCATAGTCCTGGCCGTCTTCTCATTCAATCTCCTGGAACGCTTTCAGTACCTTCCCGCTTAGCTGGGGGACAGGTACTTTACCCACTCTGACTCTGGTAACGCGTGCCGCACGTACTGGTTCTCGAATGACCTCAAGAATCCATCGATGTCATCGGTGCCATCCACAAACTTGCCAAAGCTGTGGTAGGATACCCGGGGTGGACAGGCTTGGAAACCGCCGTTGCCGCACATTGAGGTAGTCTGAGGGGGGTTAGAGGCATGTAGGGTAAGCAGGGCAAACAGGATCCGTTGCTCCGCTATGTACATATATGGCGCTATATAAATAAAGACATACAATACAATACAATCAGGGGCTGGGTCATATTGCAAACACCTTGGGGGAGACCCCTAGCTAGATGAGATAAGATCAGCTCAGCTTTAGCTGTAAGTTCAGAGTTCTTTTAGCTGAAGCAGCTATGAGATGTAGTAGCTGGGAGTAGCTGCAGCTGGATCTCTGCTGAGTAACGAGGAGAAGCTGCAGTTGACTCTGCAGGAAGGAAGAACAGGGAAATTCTCTTTAGGGAGGTCTCTGCACCTAGATTTATAGGGTAACCCTAGTTTCCCAGTTGTAAGTGTGTGTATTCATTTACTGTAAATTGTTGTGTATTTCTTTTTCCAATAAATTAATTTTATAAACTTTGTGTTTCTGTCTGGCGAATTGATCCCTGGTATGATAGTCCTGGTCGCCCGTGACAAGTACAAGGAGCTTTCAAAAGAACTATTCATCCCAAGGGCAGTACAAACTACACAGGGTCATACATTAAGGTAGGAGGAAAGGAGATTTCAACAGCAATAAAGGAAAGGGTTCTTTACAGTAAGGGCAGTTACAATGTGAAATTCATAACCCATGGAGACTGTGATGGCAGATACAATAGATATGTTCAAAAAAGTTTGGACATCTTTTTTTTTTTTAAGAAAGGAAAGGTATACAGGAATATACCAAATAAGTACACATGGGAAGGATGTTGATCCAGGGAGTAATCTAATCGCCATTATTTGGAGTCAGGCAGGAATTTATTTCCCCCTTATGAGATATCATTAGATGATGTCACTGGGGTTGTTTTGTTTGCCTTCCTCTGGAGCAATATACTGGAAGTACAAATATAAGATAAGTATCTGTCTAAATTTAGCACAGGTTGAACTTGATGGACAAATACCTTTTGTCAACCTCATCTACTATATAACTATGTAATTCTATTTGTAAAAATATTAACACTCAGTTGTGCGCATTTCGATAGCCAAATTGGACAGAAAAAGTTACAAGTTTGGTAACAGACCCATGAAAATATGCAGAATAAATGTTGTTGATTTTCACTCTCAATAATACGTGTAAAATGAACTGGATAAAAAATGTGCTGTATCCAGTCGTGTGTTTCCATGCTCTGCTTCCATCTATTGGTTGGTATTAGAATATCTGTTTATCTGCTTTCTGCTGCATCAATGTATGTAATTATTATTCTCCTGCTTAGCTCTGCGCTCTGCAGCTAGCAGTTTTGGGACTTAGGTCGCGCTTCTAGTGCCGGCAACAGCGAAGTCACGGCCAAACAAACGTATATTACTGCGATGTAAGTCATTTTGTTGCGGCCGTATCGCCACCACCAAATGACAGCTGGCGCTTCGCATCAACCTGACGCCGGGACACGTTGCCGCCGGCCACTTCGATGTGCCTAAGCTAAACCCTTACCTAAAAAAACCCTAGTACTAACGCTAAAGCCTACCCTAATAACCCTAATAACCTTAAACCATTAACCTAAAACCCCTTACCCCCAATGCTAACCACTACAACCCCTAAAGTTAAACCCCTACCCTAACTGCTAAAACCCCTAAAGTTAAACCCCTACCCTAACTGCTAAAACCCCTAAAGTTAAACCCCTACCCTAACTGCTAAAACCCCTAAAGTTAAACCCCTACCCTAACTGCTAAAACCCCTAAAGTTAAACCCCTACCCTAACTGCTAAAACCCCTAAAGTTAAACCCTTACCCTAACTGCTAAAATCCCTAAAACCGACCACTTACCCCAACTGCTAAAACTGACCACTTACCCCAACTGCTAAAACCCCTAAAACTGACCCCTTAACCTAACTGCTAAAACCCCTAAAACAGACCACTTACCCCAACTGCTAAAACATTCTGTCTCCTAGAAGTGGGCGGCGGAGGTTCCAGCAGCGGATTGGCTGCGGCCGAACACTGGCCGTCCTTTGGCCGAGGCGAAACGGCAGCGAGGAAAGGTCCCGCTCCGTCTTTCCTCCGCCTCATTAAATCTCATCTTTCATTTAACAGCTGTTTCCATATATCTGCTCCTGTGCCCCACATGGAAGGCCCCTCTATACCAAGCGCTCAATATAATAACGTACTTATATGGCCCGTGTTTTGACATACCGGTGCCGTATACCCAGAGCCCGGCTAAAATGACGTGTATTCCACATAATTAGATGTTACAAAGAAGTATTTCCATTTAAGCTATTAATTTATATTAGTAACACTTTTCTCATCTAATACTTAGATTAGTGAGTAATTTATTCGTACGTCTATTCCCTTTACCAATTTACTCCATTTATTGTTTATAGATGTATATTTAACATAACCATATCATTCTTAGCCACTAGTGTTCTAATAATGTGGCATTCATTTCTTAATTTAAGTTATATAAACGGTTTATAAAAAAAACTCTGTTTATTGGGGGGGGCGGGGGGGGGGTGTGTGTGTGTGTGTGTGTGTGTGTGTGTGTGTGTGGCCAGGCGGCTTCTCTAAAAATACCGGACACAATGGTGAAAGGTGCGACGCGCTCGAGAGACGCACCCACTCGCCACCAGGGCCGGCGCCAGAAATCTTGGGGCCCAGGACAAATTAAAGGAGAAGAGCTCCCCCCCCCCACCCCCCACCCAAATTCATAGCGCACCCACCGCAAACATTATTTTTTTATGTCGCAACTTTTACTTAAATGTTTTCTTGTTATTGGAATACTGAAAAAAACATTACAATGCAATCTGTTTATTTTAATATTTACAACAAAATAGGCCTTGGGAGGGGCATTAAGTATGGGCCTGGGGGGGATTGAGTAAGGGCTGGGGGGGGATTGAGTAAGGGCTGGGGGGGTTTGAGTAAGGGCTGGGGGGGGGGGATTAAGTGTGGGCCTGGGGGGGATTGAGTAAGGGCTGGGGGGGGGGGATTGAGTAAGGGCTGGGGGGGGGATTAAGTGTGGGCCTGGGGGGGATTGAGTAAGGACTGGGGGGGGGATTGAGTAAGGGCTGGGGGGGGGGATTGAGTAAGGGCTGGGGGGGGGATTGAGTAAGGGCTGGGGGGGTTTGAGTAAGGGCTGGGGGGGGGATTAAGTGTGGGCCTGGGGGGGATTGAGTAAGGGCTGGGGGGGGGGGGATTGAGTAAGGGCTGGGGGGGGGATTAAGTAAGGGCCTGGGGGGAAGGCCCTGATTGGCTCTCCTCCCCAAGCTACTATTAACCAAGCGTCAGTGTTTTTTCCTGACACACACCCTCAGCACTCCACACGAGCATGAGGAGCAGAGCCACAGAGGGTTTGATTACTGTTTTCATTTGCTATTCCCATTAACCTTTTATTGACTGTGGACTCCTGGTGCTTTTTTGCAAGCTGTGTTCAGCCTTTACTGTACCATTGCCCACAGTTTCTTGTGGTACTTGAACTACTGGCATTGACTTTAGTGGATTCTTGCTGCCCTGCTATTAGCTGTTTAGCTGTATTTAGCCTACACTGTATGTTTGCTATCTATTTTCAGGGGTGTCTGATTTGACCAGTTATAGGGGAAGGGAGGCTTAGGGAAGTACCTCTGGGACCTTTTGGACCATGGGGAATGGGCCAGATGAAGAGGTAGTCCCTCGAAACGTCGCCCCCCTAGCATACTTTCCGTTCTCATTTTTTTGTGAATATTCCTTGTGTTTCATGTTTTTTTTCCCCTTCTCCTTTCTCCCCCCCCACCCCTCACTTTGTGACATGCCCATTTGTGACACTGGTTTCTGCAAACACATTTGATTTATTTCTGGTTTGTTTTATTATTAAATGTATTTTCTGCATTACAACTGTTTTCATCATTTAGCCATTAGACAGTGAGTGCTGGTACTCACGTAGATCTGTTTATTTTAATATTTTCAACAAAATAGGCCTTGGGAGGGGGATTAAGTAAGGGGCTGGGGGGGGGGGAATGAGTATGGGCCTGGGGGGGGGGGTTGAGTAAGGGCTGGGGGGGGATTAAGTAAGGGCCTGGGGGGATTGAGTAAATTGTACCTCCTTTTGGAATCATAAAAAGAGGTTGTTTTTATTATATGTGCCGATTTAGGCAAAAATGTATGTAAATAATGCCCCTTTTTAATGAATGGAGGTGTATGCACCTAATCAATGCCCACTATCTCTGTTTGCCTGTGAGTCATAATTGTTTGGCCAATAGAATGTTACAGGGAGGGAGGGCCTTAGAGTATTTAATACCCAGTTTAGCAGCCAACAGACACTCCTGATGAAGCCGTAACAACGGCGAAACATGTAGAGTGTTTCAGCCCATACCGAAGAGGAAGAACAACTGAGGTCCACCCCTGTCATCAGATCCGGAAGTTCGCAGAACAACCGGAAGTGACGCAACGGGAGTGCCTGGCGTGGACGCGAGAGTATTGCGGTGGAGCAGAGGATAGTGAGGAACTCAAAAGGATCGCGACCAGATGATCACCCACTACCTATAATATCATACTGCCTACCTCCATCATATGAAGTGTAAGCCTGCATTTTTTGAATCCCTTTTAATACTAAATACCATCTGCACTATATGGTCTCTTTTCTTCTTTTTTTTCTCCTTGGAGGTTGGGGGCTGGTGGCTGCTGTATACACAGGGAACATCCACCCCTTAAGTTGGATGACTGCCTGAATTTGACGGCTCTATTGTGAGTAGTCATTTTTGAGCTTTGTTTGCACAAATTTATTCACAACAGTATTACACTATGTAGTGTTTCTTTATTTCATAACTACGAGACGAGCTCCCCTGATTTGTTGAGGGACTGAGAAAGGGCCTGGGAGGAAGGCCCTGATTGGCTCTCCTCTCCAAGCTACTATTAACCAAGCGGGTCAGTGTTTTTTGCTGACACACAGGGCCGCCGACAGTGACACATGACCGGCAGCGGGCCTGGGTCCCCGGGACAACAATCCCGGCTGTCCCCCCTGTCGGCGACCCTGCTCACCACTCCATGCTGTTACCTCCTCTCCTTGGCCCCATCCCCAGGCTCCCAACAACCCATCCTGATTGGCTGCAGTGTGTGTGTGTGTGTGTGTGTGTGTGTGTGTGTGTGTGTGTGTGTGTGTGTGTGTGTCATAGCTGGAGATATGGGGGGGAGCAGGGAAGAAAGATGTGGAGGGGGGGGAGTGGGGAAGAAAGATGTGGAGGGGGGGAGTGGGGAAGAAAGATGTGGAGGGGGGGGAGTGGGGAAGAAAGATGTGGAGGGGGGGGAGTGGGGAAGAAAGATGTGGAGGGGGGGGAGTGGGGAAGAAAGATGTGGAGGGGGGGGAGTGGGGAAGAAAGATGTAGAGGGGGGGGAGTGGGGAAGAAAGATGTGGGGGGGGGGAGTGGGGAAGAAAGATGTGGAGGGGGGGGAGTGGGGAAGAAAGATGGGTGGGGGGGGGAGTAGGGAAGAAAGATGGGTGGGGGGGGAGTGGGGAAGAAAGATGGGTGGGGGGGGGGGAGTGGGGAAGAAAGATGAGTGGGGAAGAGGAGTGGGGAAGAAAGATGAGTGGGGAAGAAAGATGGGTGGGGGGAGTGGGGAAGAAAGATGGGTGGGGGGGGAGCGGGGAAGAAAGATGGGTGGGGGGGAGTGGGGAAGAAAGATGGGCGGGGGGGGCGTGGGGAAGAAAGATGGGTGGGGGGGGAAGAAAGATGGGGGGGAGAGTGGGGAAGAAAGATGGGGGGGAGAGGGGAAGAAAGATGGGGGGGAGTGGGGAAGAAAGAGGGGGGGGAGTGGGGAAGAAAGAGGGGGGGGAGTGGGGAAGAAAGATGGGGGGAGTGGGGAAGAAAGAGGGGGGGGAGTGGGGAAGAAAGATGGGGGGGAGTGGGGAAGAAAGAGGGGGGGGAGTGGGGAAGAAAGATGGGGGGGAGTGGGGAAGAAAGATGGGGGGAGAGTGGGGAAGAAAGATGGGGGGGAGAGTGGGGAAGAAAGATGGGGGGGAGAGGGGAAGAAAGATGGGGGGGGAGTGGGTCAGAAAGAGAGGGGGGAGTGGGTCAGAAAGAGAGGGGGGAGTGGGTCAGAAAGAGAGGGGGGAGTGGGTCAGAAAGAGGGGCTGGGTATGTGCAGCGGGCGGCAGTGCCTGGGGGCTGGGTAAGTGCAGCGGGCGGCAGTGCCTGGGGGCTGGGTAAGTGCAGCGGGCGGCAGTGCCTGGGGGCTGGGTAAGTGCAGCGGGCGGCAGTGCCTGGGGGCTGGGTAAGTGCAGCGGGCGGCAGTGCCTGGGGGCTGGGTAAGTGCAGCGGGCGGCAGTGCCTGGGGGCTGGGTAAGTGCAGCGGGCGGCAGTGCCTGGGCGCTGGGTAAGTGCAGCGGGCGGCAGCGCCTGGGGGCTGGGTAAGTGCAGCGGGCGGCAGTGCCTGGGCGCTGGGTAAGTGCAGCGGGCGGAAGTGCCTGGGGGCTGGGTAAGTGCAGCGGGCGGCAGTGCCTGGGGGCTGGGTAAGTGCAGCGGGCGGCAGTGCCTGGGCGCTGGGTAAGTGCAGCGGGCGGCAGCGCCTGGGGGCTGGGTAAGTGCGGCGGGCGGCAGCGCCTGGGGGCTGGGTAAGTGCAGCGGGCGGCAGTGCCTGGGGCTGGGTAAGTGCAGCGGGCGGCAGTGCCTGGGGGCTGGGTAAGTGCAGCGGGCGGCAGTGCCTCGGCGCTGGGTAAGTGCAGCGGGCGGCAGCGCCTGGGGGCTGGGTAAGTGCGGCGGGCGGCAGCGCCTGGGCGCTGGGTAAGTGCAGCGGGCGGCAGCGCCTGGGGGCTGGGTAAGTGCAGCGGGCGGCAGTGCCTGGGGCTGGGTAAGTGCGGCGGGCGACAGTGCCTGGGGGCTGGGTAAGTGCAGCGGGCGGCAGCGCCTGGGGGCTGGGTAAGTGCAGCGGGCGGCAGAGCCTGGGCGTGGGTAAGTGCAGCGGGCGGCAGTGCCTGGGGGCTGGGTAAGTGCAGCGGGCGGCAGTGCCTGGGCGCTGGGTAAGTGCAGCGGGCGGCAGTGCCTGGGGGCTGGGTAAGTGCAGCGGGCGGCAGTGCCTGGGGGCTGGGTAAGTGCAGCGGGCGGCAGTGCCTGGGCGCTGGGTAAGTGCAGCGGGCGGCAGTGCCTGGGGGCTGGGTAAGTGCAGCGGGCGGCAGTGCCTGGGCGCTGGGTAAGTGCAGCGGGCGGCAGTGCCTGGGGGCTGAGTAAGTGCAGCGGGCGGCAGTGCCTGGGCGCTGGGTAAGTGCAGCGGGCGGCAGTGCCTGGGGGCTGGGTAAGTGCAGCGGGCGGCAGTGCCTGGGGCTGGGTAAGTGCAGCGGGCGGCAGTGCCTGGGGCTGGGTAAGTGCAGCGGGCGGCAGTGCCTGGGGGCGGGTAAGTGCAGCGGGCGGCAGTGCCTGGGGCTGGGTAAGTGCAGCGGGCGGCAGTGCCTGGGGCTGGGTAAGTGCAGCGGGCGGCAGTGCCTGGGGGCTGTGTAAGTGCAGCGGGAGGCAGTGCCTGGGGGCTGGGTAAGTGCAGCGGGCGGCAGTGCCTGGGGCTGGGTAAGTGCGGCGGGCGGCAGTGCCTGGGGGCTGGGTAAGTGCAGCGGGCGGCAGTGCCTGGGGGCTGTGTAAGTGCAGCGGGCGGCAGTGCCTGGGGGCTGGGTAAGTGCAGCGGGCGGCAGTGCCTGGGGGCTGGGTAAGTGCAGCGGGCGGCAGTGCCTGGGGGCTGGGTAAGTGTAGCGGGCGGCAGTGCCTGGGGCCTGGGTAAGTGCAGCGGGCGGCAGTGCCTGGGGCCTGGGTAAGTGCAGCGGGCGGCAGTGCCTGGGGCCTGGGTAAGTGCAGCGGGCGGCAGTGCCTGGGTATGTGCAGCGGGCGGCAGTGCCTGGGCGCTGGGTAAGTGCAGCGGGCGGCAGTGCCTGGGCGCTGGGTAAGTGCAGCGGGCGGCAGTGCCTGGGGGCTGGGTAAGTGCGGCGGGCGGCAGTGCCTGGGGGCTGGGTATGTGCGGCGGGCGGCAGTGCCTGGGGGCTGGGTAAGTGCAGCGGGCGGCAGCGCCTGGGGGCTGGGTAAGTGCAGCGGGCGGCAGTGCCTGGGGGCTGGGTAAGTGCAGCGGGCGGCAGTGCCTGGGGGCTGGGTAAGTGCGGCGGGCGGCAGCGCCTGGGGGCTGGGTGAGTGCGGCGGGCGGCAGCGCCTGGGGGCTGGGTAAGTGCAGCGGGCGGCAGTGCCTGGGGGCTGGGTAAGTGCTGCGGGCGGCAGTGCCTGGGGGCTGGGTAAGTGCAGCGGGCGGCAGTGCCTGGGGGCTGGGTAAGTGCAGCGGGCGGCAGTGCCTGGGGGCTGGGTAAGTGCAGCGGGCGGCAGTGCCTGGGGGCTGGGTAAGTGCAGCGGGCGGCAGTGCCTGGGCGCTGGGTAAGTGCAGCGGGCGGCAGTGCCTGGGGGCTGGGTAAGTGCAGCGGGCGGCAGTGCCTGGGGGCTGGGTAAGTGCAGCGGGCGGCAGTGCCTGGGGGCTGGGTAAGTGCAGCGGGCGGCAGTGCCTGGGCGCTGGGTAAGTGCAGCGGGCGGCAGTGCCTGGGGGCTGGGTAAGTGCAGCGGGCGGCAGTGCCTGGGGGCTGGGTAAGTGCAGCGGGCGGCAGTGCCTGGGGGCTGGGTAAGTGCAGCGGGCGGCAGTGCCTGGGGGCTGGGTAAGTGCAGCGGGCGGCAGTGCCTGGGCGCTGGGTAAGTGCAGCGGGCGGCAGTGCCTGGGGGCTGGGTAAGTGCAGCGGGCGGCAGTGCCTGGGGGCTGGGTAAGTGCAGCGGGCGGCAGTGCCTGGGGGCTGGGTAAGTGCAGCGGGCGGCAGTGCCTGGGCGCTGGGTAAGTGCAGCGGGCGGCAGTGCCTGGGGGCTGGGTAAGTGCAGCGGGCGGCAGTGCCTGGGGGCTGGGTAAGTGCAGCGGGCGGCAGTGCCTGGGGGCTGGGTAAGTGCAGCGGGCGGCAGTGCCTGGGGCTGGGTAAGTGCAGCGGGCGGCAGTGCCTGGGGCTGGGTAAGTGCAGCGGGCGGCAGTGCCTGGGGGCTGGGTAAGTGCAGCGGGCGGCAGTGCCTGGGGGCTGGGTAAGTGCAGCGGGCGGCAGTGCCTGGGGGCTGTGTAAGTGCAGCGGGCGGCAGTGCCTGGGTAAGTGCAGCGGGCGGCAGTGCCTGGGGGCTGGGTAAGTGTAGCGGGCGGCAGTGCCTGGGGCCTGGGTAAGTGCAGCGGGCGGCAGTGCCTGGGGCCTGGGTAAGTGCAGCGGGCGGCAGTGCCTGGGGCCTGGGTAAGTGCAGCGGGCGGCAGTGCCTGGGGCCTGGGTAAGTGCAGCGGGCGGCAGTGCCTGGGGGCTGGGTAAGTGCAGCGGGCGGCAGTGCCTGGGGGCTGGGTAAGTGCAGCGGGCGGCAGTGCCTGGGCGATGGGTAAGTGCAGCGGGCGGCAGTGCCTGGGGGCTGTGTAAGTGCAGCGGGCGGCAGTGCCTGGGCGCTGGGTAAGTGCAGCGGGCGGCAGTGCCTGGGCGCTGGGTAAGTGCAGCGGGCGGCAGTGCCTGGGGGCTGGGTAAGTGCAGCGGGCGGCAGTGCCTGGGGCCTGGGTAAGTGCAGCGGGCGGCAGTGCCTGGGGGCTGGGTAAGTGCAGTGGGCGGCAGTGCCTGGGGCCTGGGTAAGTGCAGCGGGCGGCAGTGCCTGGGGGCTGGGTAAGTGCAGCGGGCGGCAGTGCCTGGGCGCTGGGTATGTGCAGCGGGCGGCAGTGCCTGGGCGCTGGGTAAGTGCAGCGGGCGGCAGTGCCTGGGCGCTGGGTAAGTGCAGCGGGCGGCAGTGCCTGGGGGCTGGGTAAGTGCAGCGGGCGGCAGTGCTGGGGGCTGGGTAAGTGCAGCGGGCGGCAGTGCCTGGGGCCTGGGTAAGTGCAGCGGGCGGCAGTGCCTGGGGGCTGGGTAAGTGCAGCGGGCGGCAGTGCCTGGGCGCTGGGTAAGTGCAGCGGGCGGCAGTGCCTGGGCGCTGGGTAAGTGCAGCGGGCGGCAGTGCCAGGGGGCTGGGTATGTGCAGCGGGCGGCAGGGCCTGGGGGCTGGGTAAGTGCAGCGGGCGGCAGCGCCTGGGGGCTGGGTAAGTGCAGCGGGCGGCAGCGCCTGGGCGCTGGGTAAGTGCAGCGGGCGGCAGCGCCTGGGGGCTGGGTAAGTGCAGCGGGTGGCAGTGCCTGGGGGCTGGGTAAGTGCAGCGGGCGGCAGTGCCTGGGGGCTGGGTAAGTGCAGCGGGCGGCAGTGCCTGGGGCTGGGTAAGTGCAGCGGGCGGCAGTGCCTGGGGGCGGGTAAGTGCAGCGGGCGGCAGTGCCTGGGGCTGGGTAAGTGCAGCGGGCGGCAGTGCCTGGGGGCTGGGTAAGTGCAGCGGGCGGCAGTGCCTGGGGGCTGGGTAAGTGCAGCGGGCGGCAGTGCCTGGGGGCTGTGTAAGTGCAGCGGGCGGCAGTGCCTGGGGGCTGGGTAAGTGCAGCGGGCGGCAGTGCCTGGGGGCTGGGTAAGTGTAGCGGGCGGCAGTGCCTGGGGCCTGGGTAAGTGCAGCGGGCGGCAGTGCCTGAGGCCTGGGTAAGTGCAGCGGGCGGCAGTGCCTGGGGCCTGGGTAAGTGCAGCGGGCGGCAGTGCCTGGGTATGTGCAGCGGGCGGCAGTGCCTGGGCGCTGGGTAAGTGCAGCGGGCGGCAGTGCCTGGGGCCTGGGTAAGTGCAGCGGGCGGCAGTGCCTGGGGGCTGGGTAAGTGCAGCGGGCGGCAGTGCCTGGGGCCTGGGTAAGTGCAGCGGGCGGCAGTGCCTGGGGCCTGGGTAAGTGCAGCGGGCGGCAGTGCCTGGGGGCTGGGTAAGTGCAGCGGGCGGCAGTGCCTGGGGGCTGGGTAAGTGCAGCGGGCGGCAGTGCCTGGGCGATGGGTAAGTGCAGCGGGCGGCAGTGCCTGGGGGCTGTGTAAGTGCAGCGGGCGGCAGTGCCTGGGCGCTGGGTAAGTGCAGCGGGCGGCAGTGCCTGGGGGCTGGGTAAGTGCAGCGGGCGGCAGTGCCTGGGGGCTGGGTAAGTGCAGCGGGCGGCAGTGCCTGGGCGCTGGGTAAGTGCAGCGGGCGGCAGTGCCTGGGGGCTGTGTAAGTGCAGCGGGCGGCAGTGCCTGGGCGCTGGGTATGTGCAGCGGGCGGCAGTGCCTGGGCGCTGGGTAAGTGCAGCGGGCGGCAGTGCCTGGGGGCTGGGTAAGTGCAGCGGGCGGCAGTGCCTGGGCGCTGGGTAAGTGCAGCGGGAGGCAGTGCCTGGGCGCTGGGTAAGTGCAGCGGGCGGCAGTGCCTGGGCGCTGGGTAAGTGCAGCGGGCGGCAGTGCCTGGGGCCTGGGTAAGTGCAGCGGGCGGCAGTGCCTGGGGGCTGGGTAAGTGCAGCGGGCGGCAGTGCCTGGGGCCTGGGTAAGTGCAGCGGGCGGAAGTGCCTGGGGGCTGGGTAAGTGCAGCGGGCGGCAGTGCCTGGGGGCTGGGTAAGTGCAGCGGGCGGCAGTGCCTGGGCGCTGGGTAAGTGCAGCGGGCGGCAGTGCCTGGGGGCTGTGTAAGTGCAGCGGGCGGCAGTGCCTGGGCGCTGGGTATGTGCAGCGGGCGGCAGTGCCTGGGCGCTGGGTAAGTGCAGCGGGCGGCAGTGCCTGGGGGCTGGGTAAGTGCAGCGGGCGGCAGTGCCTGGGCGCTGGGTAAGTGCAGCGGGAGGCAGTGCCTGGGGGCTGTGTAAGTGCAGCGGGCGGCAGTGCCTGGGCGCTGGGTATGTGCAGCGGGCGGCAGTGCCTGGGCGCTGGGTAAGTGCAGCGGGCGGCAGTGCCTGGGCGCTGGGTAAGTGCAGCGGGCGGCAGTGCCTGGGGGCTGGGTAAGTGCAGCGGGCGGCAGTGCTGGGGGCTGGGTAAGTGCAGCGGGCGGCAGTGCCTGGGGCCTGGGTAAGTGCAGCGGGCGGCAGTGCCTGGGGCCTGGGTAAGTGCAGCGGGCGGCAGTGCCTGGGGGCTGGGTAAGTGCAGCGGGCGGCAGCGCCTGGGCGCTGGGTAAGTGCAGCGGGCGGCAGTGCCTGGGCGCTGGGTAAGTGCAGCGGGCGGCAGTGCCTGGGCGCTGGGTAAGTGCAGCGGGCGGCAGTGCCTGGGCGCTGGGTAAGTGCAGCGGGCGGCAGTGCCTGGGGCCTGGGTATGTGCAGCGGGCGGCAGTGCCTGGGCGCTGGGTAAGTGCAGCGGGCGGCAGTGCCTGGGGCCTGGGTATGTGCGGCGGGCGGCAGTGCCTGGGGGCTGGGTAAGTGCGGCGGGCGGCAGTGCCCGGGGGCTGGGTAAGTGCGGCGGGCGGCAGTGCCTGGGGGCTGGGTAAGTGCAGCGGGCGGCAGTGCCTGGGGGCTGGGTAAGTGCGGCGGGCGGCAGTGCATGGGGGCTGGGTAAGTGCGGCGGGCGGCAGTGCCTGGGGGCTGGGTAAGTGCGGCGGGCGGCAGTGCCTGGGGGCTGGGTAAGTGCGGCGGGCGGCAGTGCCTGGGGGCTGGGTAAGTGCGGCGGGCGGCAGCGCCTGGGGGCTGGGTAAGTGCGGCGGGCGGCAGCGCCTGGGGGCTGGGTAAGTGCAGCGGGCGGCAGCGCCTGGGCGCTGGGTAAGTGCAGCGGGCGGCAGCGCCTGGGGGCTGGGTAAGTGCAGCGGGCGGCAGCGCCTGGGGGCTGGGTAAGTGCAGCGGGCGGCAGTGCCTGGGGGCTGGGTATGTGCAGCGGGCGGCAGTGCCTGGGCGCTGGGTAAGTGCAGCGGGCGGCAGTGCCTGGGCGCTGGGTAAGTGCAGCGGGCGGCAGCGCCTGGGGCCTGGGTAAGTGCAGCGGGCGGCAGTGCCTGGGCGCTGGGTAAGTGCAGCGGGCGGCAGTGCCTGGGGGCTGGGTAATGCAGCGGGCGGCAGTGCCAGGGCGCTGGGTAAGTGCAGCGGGCGGCAGTGCCTGGGGCTGGGTAATGCAGCGGGCGGCAGTGCCTGGGGGCTGGGTAATGCAGCGGGCGGCAGTGCCCGGGCGCTGGGTAATGCAGCGGGCGGCAGTGCCTGGGCGCTGGGTAATGCAGCGGGCGGCAGTGCCTGGGGGCTGGGTAATGCAGCGGGCGGCAGTGCCTGGGCGCTGGGTAATGCAGCGGGCGGCAGTGCCTGGGGGCTGGGTAATGCAGCGGGCGGCAGTGCCTGGGCGCTGGGTAATGCAGCGGGCGGCAGTGCCTGGGGGCTGGGTAATGCAGCGGGCGGCAGTGCCTGGGCGCTGGGTAATGCAGCGGGCGGCAGTGCCTGGGCGCTGGGTAATGCAGCGGGCGGCAGTGCCCGGGGGCTGGGTAATGCAGCGGGCGGCAGTGCCTGGGCGCTGGGTAAGTGCAGCGGGCGGCAGTGCCTGGGGGCTGGGTAAGTGCAGCGGGCGGCAGTGCCTGGGGGCTGGGTAATGCAGCGGGCGGCAGTGCCTGGGGGCTGGGTAAGTGCAGCGGGCGGCAGTGCCTGGGGGCTGGGTAAGTGCAGCGGGCGGCAGTGCCTGGGGGCTGGGTAATGCAGCGGGCGGCAGTGCCTGGGGGCTGGGTAAGTGCAGCGGGCGGCAGTGCCTGGGGGCTGGGTAATGCAGCGGGCGGCAGTGCCTGGGGGCTGGGTAATGCAGCGGGCGGCAGTGCCTGGGGGCTGGGTAAGTGCCTCCCTGGAGTTTAATGACATGTTCATTAAGAAGGTGACTGGGCTGGGAGGTGCAGAGGGGAGAGTGAAATAAACGGAGGATCTGGGAGGGGAAACGTGTAATTGTTACCAATGATGTTCATTTCTTTTCTTCTAGTCCTTCCATGCCAGTACAAACTAAAGGTGATTTAAGCTACAACCAATTGGAGCTAGTTCAAAACTTACAACAAATCAGGCTCCATCAGCCCCTACAAGGCCGCTCTGCTCCTCACAGCGGGTATCCCACGTGCCCAGCAACAGGAAGAGCAGTTATGCACTAGGGAGGGAAAGTTGTACTGACACGAGGGGACTAGAAGTAAGAGAACGGCAAGAAAAATGCCACTTTCCTCTCTATGTCCCTCCTATGCGGGTACAAATGAATGGGAACCTACCAAAGCAACCGCCTACACCAGGTGGTATTACAATAAAAAAAGGAACACCAACCATAGGAACACAAGTTTAACAGAGGACACACCTCAGACCTCACGTCCACGAAACGAAGCAGCAGATCACACACATCAGGGGGATCATAGCCCAGCTCAATGGCAGGGTGGAGGCCCCGTATTACTGAGGTCACTGACTAATTCGCTTACACAGAAGAGTCTCATGCAACAGCAGGCCACACCCAAGGGCAAAAAAACGTTTTATTACAGCACTTGCTTCTGAAGTACACATACTGTACCATCATAGAGACGTCATACTAATCCTGCTAGCACTGCATAGAGACGTCATACTAATCCTGCTAGCACTGCATAGAGACGTCATACAAATCCTGCTAGCACTGCATAGAGACGTCATACTAATCCTGCTAGCACTGCATAGAGACGTCATACAAATCCTGCTAGCACTGCATAGAGACGTCATACTAATCCTGCTAGCACTGCATAGAGACGTCATACTAATCCTGCTAACACTGCATAGAGACGTCATACAAATCCTGCTAACACTGCATAGAGACGTCATACAAATCCTGCTAACACTGCATAGAGACGTCATACTAATCCTGCTAGCACTGCATAGAGACGTCATACTAATCCTGCTAACACTGCATAGAGACGTCATACTAATCCTGCTAACACTGCATAGAGACGTCATACAAATCCTGCTAACACTGCATAGAGACGTCATACAAATCCTGCTAACACTGCATAGAGACGTCATACTAATCCTGCTAACACTGCATAGAGACGTCATACAAATCCTGCTAGCACTCTGCATAGAGACGTCATCCAAATCCTGCTAGCACTCTGCATAGAGACGTCATACAAATCCTGCTAGCACTCTGCATAGAGACGTCATACAAATCCTGCTAGCACTCTGCATAGAGACGTCATACAAATCCTGCTAGCACTCTGCATAGAGACGTCATACTAATCCTGCTAGCACTCTGCATAGAGACGTCATACTAATCCTGCTAACACTGCATAGAGACGTCATACAAATCCTGCTAACACTGCATAGAGACGTCATACAAATCCTGCTAGCTCTCTGCATAGAGACGTCATACTAATCCTGCTAGCTCTCTGCATAGAGACGTCATACTAATCCTGCTAGCACTGCATAGAGACGTCATACTCATCCTGCTAGCACTGCATAGAGACGTCATACAAATCCTGCTAACACTGCATAGAGACGTCATACAAATCCTGCTAACACTGCATAGAGACGTCATACTAATCCTGCTAACACTGCATAGAGACGTCATACTAATCCTGCTAGCACTCTGCATAGAGACGTCATACTAATCCTGCTAGCACTGCATAGAGACGTCATACTAATCCTGCTAACACTGCATAGAGACGTCATACAAATCCTGCTAGCTCTCTGCATAGAGACGTCATACTAATCCTGCTAGCACTGCATAGAGACGTCATACTAATCCTGCTAGCACTGCATAGAGACGTCATACTAATCCTGCTAGCACTCTGCATAGAGACGTCATACTAATCCTGCTAACACTGCATAGAGACGTCATACAAATCCTGCTAACACTGCATAGAGACGTCATACAAATCCTGCTAGCTCTCTGCATAGAGACGTCATACTAATCCTGCTAGCTCTCTGCATAGAGACGTCATACTAATCCTGCTAGCTCTCTGCATAGAGACGTCATACTAATCCTGCTAGCACTGCATAGAGACGTCATACTAATCCTGCTAGCACTGCATAGAGACGTCATACTAATCCTGCTAGCACTCTGCATAGAGACGTCATACAAATCCTGCTAGCACTGCATAGAGACGTCATACTAATCCTGCTAACACTGCATAGAGACGTCATACAAATCCTGCTAGCTCTCTGCATAGAGACGTCATACAAATCCTGCTAGCACTGCATAGAGACGTCATACTAATCCTGCTAGCACTGCATAGAGACGTCATATAAATCCTGCTAACACTGCATAGAGACGTCATACAAATCCTGCTAACACTGCATAGAGACGTCATACTAATCCTGCTAGCTCTCTGCATAGAGACGTCATACTAATCCTGCTAGCACTGCATAGAGACGTCATACAAATCCTGCTAACACTGCATAGAGACGTCATACAAATCCTGCTAGCTCTCTGCATAGAGACGTCATACTAATCCTGCTAGCACTGCATAGAGACGTCATACAAATCCTGCTAGCACTGCATAGAGACGTCATACTAATCCTGCTAGCACTGCATAGAGACGTCATACAAATCCTGCTAACACTGCATAGAGACGTCATACAAATCCTGCTAGCACTGCATAGAGACGTCATACTAATCCTGCTAACACTGCATAGACGTCATACTAATCCTGCTAGCACTGCATAGAGACGTCATACAAATCCTGCTAACACTGCATAGAGACGTCATACAAATCCTGCTAACACTGCATAGAGACGTCATACTAATCCTGCTAACACTGCATAGAGACGTCATACAAATCCTGCTAGCACTGCATAGAGACGTCATACAAATCCTGCTAGCACTCTGCATAGAGACGTCATACAAATCCTGCTAGCACTGCATAGAGACGTCATACAAATCCTGCTAGCACTGCATAGAGACGTCATACAAATCCTGCTAACACTGCATAGAGACGTCATATAAATCCTGCTAACACTGCATAGAGACGTCATACAAATCCTGCTAACACTGCATAGAGACGTCATACTAATCCTGCTAGCACTGCATAGAGACGTCATACAAATCCTGCTAGCACTGCATAGAGACGTCATACTAATCCTGCTAGCACTGCATAGAGACGTCATACAAATCCTGCTAGCACTCTGCATAGAGACGTCATACAAATCCTGCTAGCACTGCATAGAGACGTCATACAAATCCTGCTAGCACAGCATAGAGACGTCATACAAATCCTGCTAGCACTGCATAGAGACGTCATACAAATCCTGCTAGCACTGCATAGAGACGTCATACAAATCCTGCTAGCACTGCATAGAGACGTCATACAAATCCTGCTAGCACTCTGCAGAGACGTCATACAAATCCTGCTAGCACTGCATAGAGACGTCATACAAATCCTGCATTAGTACTTTTCACAGCTCTAATCAATAATATAGAATAGATAGATCATAGAAGCATATCCTGCCTGTTGAATACTAGGCAGCTCAAGCAACCTATTTCCAAATATATGTATAGCTATATATAAATATCACAAATGCCCTCTTCCCACTGGCCACCTGAAGATAAGGAGGCATGTGGGGACTACAGGCAAAACTTCACTTCTTTTGGACGGGAAAAGGGAAACCTGGAGGAGCCATGTACCAAGCTGTACTAAAAAAACAAAAAACCCTACAAGAACATACAGTGCCCTCTGTCTGATAGGACAAACAATGGCTGCTGTGAGAGTGGGAACTCTTGTAGCTGCTGATGGTGTCTGCAGGGCCGCTGACCGATTTCTAAGGGCCCAGGACTAGTTACTTCCGGAGCCCTCCTCGTCCCATGTCAGCGGTATCGCGACCCCCCATTTCCCACCTCACAACCCCCCTCTATTCCCCCCCCTCTTCCCATGTATTTCTCTCCCGTCTCACTCCCTCATCCTCAATCACCCCTCACTCGTCTCACATGTATCTTTCCCCTGCGTCTCACTTACTCCCTTTTCCTCCCCCTCACTCACTCCCCCCTCCGTCAATTACTCCACTCACTCAATCCCCCCACAAAATACATATTTTAAAGAACCCCGCTCCCCCCAATACCACTTACTTCCGGCGCACTGGCTTCAGAGGTGGAAGCACGTGGGACACAGTGGGGGGAGCGGCCTGCAGGCAGCTGATGGCGAGCGGGGGGCCCAGCCGTGATCGTCAGGCCCAACTTGCAGCGCCAGCCGGGCCCCCCGCAGCCTCCGGGCCGGGACATCTGTTCCCCACTGTCCCTGGGTGCCTAAGTCGCTGAAAGTTTTGTCTTGCTCCCCCAACTGGACAGGGCTGAAATCCCCATTTGGTTATTCTGGCACAGGAGGGACATAAAGAGAAAAATATTGTTGTGCTATACACCCTCATATACACAAAGTGAATGCGTCAGTGTGGAGCGCAGTGTTTTTCAACAGGGGTTCCCCGGGCACCCCTAAAAGGTTCAATTAAATTTTCATGTCATTTGAACATTTCCAAATACAGAAGACCTTACAATGCATCTGATCTCAGACGCGTTATTAGAGAGGGTTGGGGTTCCTTACAATGCATCTGATCTCAGACGCGCTATTAGAGAGGGTTGGGGTTCCTTACAATGCATCTGATCTCAGACGTGCTATTAGAGAGGGTTGGGGTTCCTTACAATGCATCTGATCTCAGACGCGCTATTAGAGAGGGTTGGGGTTCCTTACAATGCATCTGATCTCAGACGCGCTATTAGAGAGGGTTGGGGTTCCTTACAATGCATCTGATCTCAGACGCGCTATTAGAGAGGGTTGGGGTTTCTTACAATGCATCTGATCTCTGAGGCGCTATTAGACAGGGTTGGGGTTCTACAAACATAATTATAAGGCCCCATAACCCCCCCCCCTCCCCCAAAATAAAAAAATCCAGTTGAAAATCACTGGTTTAAGGTGTATGCTTGTGTAAAGTTTTGCATTTCAGAAAGAAATATGGAGACACAGAAAGGGCTTTATTCAGGATAAGATGAGTAAATAAGTCCCAGGGACAGAGACACAATGTGTTCTCCTTTTATTAATTTAATTTTACAGTAATTATTAAACATTGTGAAACCAAAAAAACCTGTCAAACTACAACCCCTCCCCCCCCCCCCCACAGAGCACTAATCCCTCCGCCCCCCTCCCCCTTGGAGCATGACACCTTTGCTTTTGCAATACATTACTGTTATAATAATAAAAAAAAAAATACAAATTTGGAATATTGATGAGAAAATCAGGAACACAGGAAAGGGGGAGGGGCGCTCGGAGATAAGAATAGTGTTGGTGATCAGGGGTGGAGTGTGTTGGGGGAGGGCGTCTGTGTGGAGGAGAGGGACGGGTGGAGTGCCTGTGTGGGCAGGGGTGGGGCAGGGCGGGTGGTCCCTTTGGGAATATTCATAACGTTCTGTGTTTTTCCTGCACTTTCTTGCTCCGTCTGTTGAGTCCTAATGTGCAGATGTCAAACTGCAAGAGAAAGAGAGGGAGTGAAAGAAAATGGACAGAGAGGCCCCTATTCAGCAGCCTGCAAAGTCACGTCCCGCTCCTGGAGGAGAGATCCTGCTCTCATCAAGAGAGGAAGATAGGAGAGTATACAAGAAATGCGTCAGAGTATACAAGAAATGCGTCAGAGTCCAGCTCTGCCCCGGACTTATCACACACCCTATCACCAGTCGTAGCGGCGGGACGGCCTGGCGGTGGTATCCTCGGGGCCCTGGATGGCGAGCCGTTCCTCGGGGGCGCCTCGTCTTCGATATGAGACCCCCCTCTGCCCTCTGTAACGAGACGTCTCCCTTTGCCACTCATCGTCAAAGCCAGCAGCCTCATCTGTAACAAAAAGGAGGGGAGCGTGAAAGAGCGAAGGACAGAAAGGGGGTAGGGAGCGAGGGACCGAAATGGAGCAGGAGAAAGAAAAGCACAGGAGACACGCAGCGCACATGGGACAGACACGCAGCGCACATGGGACAGACACGCAGCGCACATGGGACAGACACGCAGCGCACATGGGACAGACATGCAATGCTCACTCTCATTCATGTTGATGTACTCCTGACTCTCCTCTCGGTCCCCTGTGCGGTGGTTGCGTGAGCGCTGCATGACGTGGGCGCGCTCCCGGATATGATGTCCAATGCTCATCTGCTCCATGCCACTATTTGAGTCCCTCATCGTGCGACGCGTCTCGCGGATCTGGGGGAGGGGACAGAGGAAGGCGAGGGTCACACGGAGCAGACACGCGGGCATGAGGGAAACTATGCCCCACGGAGTCCGCTAGCGCCACTCTGTGCAGTGCGATGCTCACCCCTCCGGGTGCTGTACGCGTCTGTGAGGTCTCCTGATACACCTTGGGGGTGTTGCTCCCCCCAATGTCGGAGTACGAGATGACGGTGGAAGAGGAGTAGGTTTGACAGTTTGACCCGGAGGAGATCTGCTCCTGTGTGTAGAGGAGAAAGTAGAGAAGGAGTGAGGCGCCACAGAGCAAGAGAAGAGAGAGGGGGAGGGGAGCGAGGAGAGACGCAGCTAGAGAGAGGGGGGAGGGGGAGCGCGGAGAGACGCAGCTAGAGAGAGGGGGGGAGGGGAGTGCGGAGAGACGCAGCTAGAGAGAGGGGGGGAGGGGAGTGCGCAGAGACGCAGCTAGAGAGAGGGGGGGAGCGCGGAGAGCCGCAGCTAGAGAGGGGGGGAGGGGAGCGCGGAGAGACGCAGCTAGAGAGAGGGGGGGGGGGGAGCGCGGAGAGACGCAGCTAGAGAGGGGTGGGGGAGCGCGGAGAGACGCAGCTAGAGAGGGGTGGGGGAGCGCGGAGAGACTCAGCTAGAGAGGGGTGGGGAGCGCGGAGAGACGTAGCTAGAGAGAGGGGGGAGGGGAGCGCGCAGAGACGCAGCTAGAGAGAGGGGGGGAGGGGAGCGCGGAGAGACGCAGCTAGAGAGAGGGGGGAGGGGGAGAGCGGAGAGACGCAGCTAGAGAGAGGGGGAGGGGAGCGCGGAGAGACGCAGTTAGAGAGGGGGGGGGAGGGGAGCGCGGAGAGACGCAGTTAGAGAGGGGGGGGGAGGGGAGCGCGGAGAGACGCAGCTAGAGAGAGGGGGGAGGGGAGCGCGGAGAGCCGCAGCTAGAGAGAGGGGGGAGGGGAGCGCGGAGAGCCGCAGCTAGAGAGGGGGGAGGGGAGCGCGGAGAGCCGCAGCTAGAGAGAGGGGGGAGGGGAGCGCGGAGAGCCGCAGCTAGAGAGAGGGGGGAGGGGAGCGCGGAGAGCCGCAGCTAGAGAGAGGGGGGAGGGGAGCGCGTAGAGCCGCAGCTAGAGAGAGGGGGGGAGGGGAGCGCGGAGAGCCGCAGCTAGAGAGAGGGGGGAGGGGAGCGCGGAGAGAGGCAGCTAGAGAGAGGGGGGAGGGGAGCGCGGAGAGCCGCAGCTAGAGAGAGGGGGGAGGGGAGCGCGGAGAGCCGCAGCTAGAGAGAGGGGGGAGGGGAGCGCGCAGAGCCGCAGCTAGAGAGAGGGAGGGGGAGCGCGGAGAGCCGCAGCTAGAGAGAGGGGGGAGGGGAGCGCGGAGAGACGCAGCTAGAGAGAGGGGGGAGGGGAGCGCGGAGAGACGCAGCTAGAGAGAGGGGGGAGGGGGAGCGCGGAGAGACCGCAGCTAGAGAGAGGGGGGAGGGGAGCGCGGAGAGACGCAGCTAGAGAGAGGGGGGAGGGGGGGGGGAGGGGAGCGCGGAGAGACGCAGTTAGAGAGAGGGGGGAGGGGAGCGCGGAGAGACGCAGCTAGAGAGAGGGGGGGAGGGGAGCGGAGAGACGCAGCTAGAGAGAGGGGGGGAGGAGAGAGGAGGGAGCGCGAGAGACGCAGCTAGAGAGAGGGGGGGAGGGGAGCGCGGAGAGACGCAGCTAGAGAGAGGGGGGGAGGGGAGCGGAGAGACGCAGCTAGAGAGGGGGGGAGGGGAGCGCGGAGAGACGCAGCTAGAGAGAGGGGGGAGGGGAGCGCGGAGAGACGCAGTTAGAGAGAGGGGGGAGGGGAGCGCGGAGAGACGCAGCTAGAGAGAGGGGGGGAGGGGAGCGCGGAGAGACGCAGCTAGAGAGAGGGGGGAGGGGAGCGCGGAGAGACGCAGCTAGAGAGAGGAGGGAGGAGAGCGCGGAGAGACGCAGCTAGAGAGAGGAGGGAGGGGAGCGCGGAGAGACGCAGCTAGAGAGAGGGGGGAGGGGAGCGCGGAGAGACGCAGCTAGAGAGAGGGGGGGGAGGGGAGCGCGGAGAGACGCAGCTAGAGAGAGGGGGGGGAGGGGGAGCGCGGAGAGACGCAGTTAGAGAGAGGGGGGAGGGGAGCGCGCAGAGCCGCAGCTAGAGAGAGGGGGGAGGGGAGCGCGGAGAGACGCAGCTAGAGAGAGGGGGGAGGGGAGCGCGGAGAGACGCAGCTAGAGAGAGGGGGGGAGGGGAGCGCGGAGAGACGCAGCTAGAGAGAGGGGGGAGGGGAGCGCGGAGAGCCGCAGCTAGAGGGGGGGAGGGGAGCGCGGAGAGCCGCAGCTAGAGAGAGGGGGGAGGGGAGCGCGGAGAGACGCAGCTAGGGAGAGGGGGGGGGAGCGCGGAGAGACGCAGCTAGAGAGAGGGGGGAGGGGGGAGCGCGGAGAGACGCAGCTAGAGAGAGGGGGGGAGGGGGAGCGCGGACAGACGCAGCTAGAGAGAGGGGGGGGAGGGGAGCGCGGAGAGACGCAGCTAGAGAGAGGGGAGGGGGAGCGCGGAGAGACGCAGCTAGAGAGAGGGGGGAGGGGGAGCGCGGAGAGACGCAGTTAGAAAGAGATAGGGGGGAGGGGAGCGCGGAGAGACGCAGTTAGAGATAGGGGGGGAGGGGAGCGCGGAGAGACGCAGCTAGAGAGAGGGGGGAGGGGAGCGCGGAGAGACGCAGCTAGAGAGAGGGGGGAGGGGAGCGCGGAGAGACGCAGCTAGAGAGAGGGGGGAGGGGAGCGCGGAGAGACGCAGCTAGAGAGAGGGGGAGGGGAGCGCGGAGAGACGCAGCTAGAGAGAGGGGGGAGGGGGAGCGCGGAGAGACGCAGCTAGAGAGAGGGGGAGGGGAGCGCGGAGAGACGCAGCTAGAGAGGGGGAGGGGAGCGCGGAGAGACGCAGCTAGAGAGAGGGGGAGGGGGAGCGCGGAGAGAAGCAGCTAGAGAGGGGGGAGGGGAGCGCGGAGAGACGCAGCTAGAGAGAGGGGGGAGGGGAGCGCGGAGAGACGCAGCTAGAGAGAGGGGGAGGGGAGCGCGCAGAGCCGCAGCTAGAGAGTTGGGAGGGGAGCGCGGAGAGACGCAGCTAGAGAGAGGGGGGGGAGGGGAGCGCGGAGAGACGCAGCTAGAGAGAGGGGGGAGGGGAGCGCGGAGAGACGCAGCTAGAGAGAGGGGTAGGGGAGCGCGGAGAGACGCAGCTAGAGAGAGGGGGGGAGGGGAGCGCGGAGAGACGCAGCTAGAGAGAGGGGGGAGGGGAGCGCGGAGAGACGCAGCTAGAGAGAGGAGGGAGGAGAGCGCGGAGAGACGCAGCTAGAGAGAGGAGGGAGGGGAGCGCGGAGAGACGCAGCTAGAGAGAGGGGGAGGGGAGCGCGGAGAGACGCAGCTAGAGAGAGGGGGGGGAGGGGAGCGCGGAGAGACGCAGCTAGAGAGAGGGGGGGGAGGGGAGCGCGGAGAGACGCAGTTAGAGAGAGGGGGGAGGGGAGCGCGCAGAGCCGCAGCTAGAGAGAGGGGGGAGGGGAGCGCGGAGAGACGCAGCTAGAGAGAGGGGGGAGGGGAGCGCGGAGAGACGCAGCTAGAGAGAGGGGGGAGGGGAGCGCGGAGAGACGCAGCTAGAGAGAGGGGGGAGGGGAGCGCGGAGAGACGCAGCTAGAGAGAGGGGGGAGGGGAGCGCGGAGAGCCGCAGCTAGAGAGAGGGGGGAGGGGAGCGCAGAGAGACGCAGCTAGAGAGAGGGGGGAGGGGAGCGCAGAGAGACGCAGCTAGGGAGAGGGGGGGGAGCGCGGAGAGACGCAGCTAGAGAGAGGGGAAAGGGGAGCGCGGAGAGACGCAGCTAGAGAGAGGGGGGGAGGGGGAGCGCGGACAGACGCAGCTAGAGAGAGGGGGGGAGGGGAGCGCGGAGAGACGCAGCTAGAGAGAGGGGAGGGGAGCGCGGAGAGACGCAGCTAGAGAGAGGGGGGGAGGGGAGCGCGGAGAGACGCAGTTAGAAAGAGATAGGGGGGAGGGGAGCGCGGAGAGACGCAGTTAGAGATAGGGGGGAGGGGAGCGCGGAGAGACGCAGCTAGAGAGAGGGGGGAGGGGAGCGCGGAGAGACGCAGCTAGAGAGAGGAGGGAGGGGAGCGCGGAGAGACGCAGCTAGAGAGAGGGGGGAGGGGAGCGCGGAGAGACGCAGCTAGAGAGAGGGGGAGGGGAGCGCGGAGAGCCGCAGCTAGAGAGAGGGGGGAGGGAGCGCGCAGAGCCGCAGCTAGAGAGAGGGGGGAGGGGAGCGCGGAGAGCCGCAGCTAGAGAGAGGGGGGAGGGGAGCGCGGAGAGCCGCAGCTAGAGAGAGGGGGGAGGGGAGCGCGGAGAGACGCAGCTAGAGAGAGGGGGGGAGGGGAGCGCGGAGAGACGCAGCTAGAGAGAGGGGGGAGGGGAGCGCGCAGAGCCGCAGCTAGAGAGAGAGGGGGAGGGGAGCGCGGAGATACGCAGCTAGAGAGGGGGGGAGGGGAGCGCGGAGAGCCGCAGTTAGAGAGAGGGGGGAGGGGAGCGCGGAGAGCCGCAGTTAGAGAGGGGGGGGGAGGGGAGCGCGGAGAGACGCAGCTAGAGAGAGGGGGAGGGGAGCGCGCAGAGCCGCAGCTAGAGAGTTGGGAGGGGAGCGCGGAGAGACGCAGCTAGAGAGAGGGGGGGGAGGGGAGCGCGGAGAGACGCAGTTAGAGAGAGGGGGGGAGGGGGAGCGCGGAGAGACGCAGTTAGAGAGAGGGGGGGGAGGGGAGCGCGGAGAGACGCAGCTAGAGAGAGGAGGGAGGGGAGCGCGGAGAGCCGCAGCTAGAGAGGGGGGGGGGGGGGAGGAGCGCGGAGAGACGCAGCTAGAGAGAGGGGGGGGGGAGGGGAGCGCGGAGAGACGCAGCTAGAGAGAGGGGGGGGAGGGGAGCGCGGAGAGACGCAGCTAGAGAGAGGGGGTGAGGGGGGGGGGAGCGCGGAGAGACGCAGCTAGAGAGAGGGGGGAGGGGAGCGCGGAGAGACGCAGATAGAGAGAGGGGAGCGCGGAGAGACGCAGCTAGAGAGAGGGGGGAGGGGAGCGCGGAGAGACGCAGCTAGAGAGGGGGGAGGGGGAGCGCGGAGAGACGCAGCTAGAGAGAGGGGGGGAGGGGGAGCGCGAAGAGCCGCAGCTAGAGAGAGAGGGGGAGGGGAGCGCGGAGATACGCAGCTAGAGAGGGGGGAGGGGAGCGCGGAGAGCCGCAGTTAGAGGGGGGGGGGGGGGGGAGCGCGGAGAGCCGCAGTTAGAGAGGGGGGGGGAGGGGAGCGCGGAGAGCCGCAGTTAGAGAGGGGGGGGAGGGGAGCGCGGAGAGACGCAGCTAGAGAGGGGGGGGAGCGAAGAGACGCAGATAGAGGGAGGGGGGGAGCGAAGAGACGCAGATAGAAGGGGGGGAGCGAAGAGACGCAGATAGAAGGGGGGGAGCGAAGAGACGCAGATAGGAGGGGGGGGAGCGAAGAGACGCAGATAGGAGGGGGGGGAGCGAAGAGACGCAGATAGGAGGGGGGGGGGAGCGAAGAGACGCAGATAGGAGGGGGGGGAGCGAAGAGACGCAGATAAGAGGGGGGGGGGAGCGAAGAGACGCAGATAGGAGGGGGGGGGAGCGAAGAGACGCAGACAGGAGGGGGGGGGGGGGGAGCGAAGAGACGCAGCTAGGAGGGGGGGAGCGAAGAGACGCAGATAGGAGGGGGGGAGCGAAGAGACGCAGATAGGAGGGGGGGGAGCGAAGAGACGCAGATAGGAGGGGGGGGGAGCGAAGAGACGCAGACAGGAGGGGGGGGAGCGAAGATACGCAGATAGGAGGGGGGGGGGAGCGAAGAGACGCAGATAGGAGGGGGGGGGAGCGAAGAGACGCAGATAGGAGGAGGGGGAGCGAAGAGACGCAGACAGGAGGGGGGGGAGCGAAGAGACGCAGATAGGAGGGGGGGGGAGCGAAGAGACGCAGATAGGAGGGGGGGAGCGAAGAGACGCAGATAGGAGGGGGGGGGGAGCGAAGAGACGCAGATAGGAGGGGGGGGAGCGAAGAGACGCAGATAGGAGGGGGGGCGGGAGCGAAGAGACGCAGATAGGAGGGGGGGCGGGAGCGAAGAGACGCAGATAGGAGGGGGGGCGGGAGCGAAGAGACGCAGATAGGAGGGGGGGGGAGCGAAGAGACGCAGATAGGAGGGGGGGGAGAGAAGAGACGCAGATAGGAGGGGGGGAGCGAAGAGACGCAGATAGGAGGGGGGGGGAGCGAAGAGACGCAGATAGGAGGGGGGGGGGAGGGGAGCGCGGAGAGACGCAGCTAGAGAGGGGGGAGGGGAGCGCGGAGAGACGCAGTTAGAGAGAGGGGGAGGGGAGCGCGCAGAGCCGCAGTTAGAGAGGGGGGGGGGGTAGCGCGGAGAGACGCAGCTAGAGAGAGGGGGGAGGGGGAGCGCGGAGAGACGCAGCTAGAGAGAGGGGGGAGGGGGAGCGCGGAGAGACGCAGCTAGAGAGAGGGGGGAGGGGAGCGCGGAGAGCCGCAGCTAGAGAGAGGGGGGGGGGGGGAGCGCGGAGAGACGCAGCTAGAGAGAGGGAGGGGAGCGCGGAGAGACGCAGCTAGAGAGAGGGGGAGAGGGGGGGGGAGCGCGGAGAGACGCAGCTAGAGAGAGGGGGGAGGGGAGCGCGGAGAGACGCAGCTAGAGAGAGGGGAGAGGGGAGCGCGGAGAGACGCAGCTAGAGAGAGGGGGGAGGGGAGCGCGGAGAGACGCAGCTAGAGAGAGAGGGGGGAGGGGAGCGCGGAGAGACGCAGCTAGAGAGGGGGGAGGGGGAGCGCGGAGAGACGCAGCTAGAGAGAGGGGAGGAGGGGAGCGCGAAGAGCCGCAGCTAGAGAGAGAGGGGGAGGGGAGCGCGGAGATACGCAGCTAGAGAGGGGGGAGGGGAGCGCGGAGAGCCGCAGTTAGAGAGAGGGGGGAGGGGAGCGCGGAGAGCCGCAGTTAGAGAGGGGGGGGAGGGGAGCGCGGAGAGCCGCAGTTAGAGAGGGGGGGGGAGGGGAGCGCGGAGAGACGCAGCTAGAGAGGGGGGGGGAGCGAAGAGACGCAGATAGGAGGGGGGGGGAGCGAAGAGACGCAGATAGGAGGGGGGGGGAGCGAAGAGACGCAGATAGGAGGGGGGGGGGAGCGAAGAGACGCAGATAGGAGGGGGGGGAGCGAAGAGACGCAGACAGGAGGGGGGGGGGGAGCGAAGAGACGCAGCTAGGAGGGGGGGAGCGAAGAGACGCAGACAGGAGGGGGGGGGAGCGAAGAGACGCAGACAGGAGGGGGGGGGGAGCGAAAAGACGCAGATAGGAGGGGGGGGGGGGCGAAGAGACGCAGCTAGGAGGGGGGGGAGCGAAGAGACGCAGATAGGAGGGGGGGGAGCGAAGAGACGCAGATAGGAGGGGGGGGGGGGAGCGAAGAGACGCAGATAGGAGGGGGGGGGGGGAGCGAAGAGACGCAGACAGGAGGGGGGGAGCGAAGAGACGCAGCTAGGAGGGGGGGGAGCGAAGAGACGCAGACAGGAGGGGGGGGAGCGAAGAGACGCAGACAGGAGGGGGGGGGAGCGAAGAGACGCAGACAGGAGGGGGGGGAGCGAAAAGACGCAGATAGGAGGGGGGGGGGCGAAGAGACGCAGCTAGGAGGGGGGGGAGCGAAGAGACGCAGATAGGAGGGGGGGGAGCGAAGAGACGCAGATAGGAGGGGGGGGGAGCGAAGAGACGCAGATAGGAGGGGGGGGGAGCGAAGAGACGCAGATAGGAGGGGGGGCGGGGAGCGAAGAGACGCAGATAGGAGGGGGGGAGCGAAGAGACGCAGATAGGAGGGGGGGGGGGCGAAGAGACGCAGATAGGAGGGGGGGGGGCGAAGAGACGCAGATAGGAGGGGGGGGGAGAGAAGAGGACGCAGATAGGAGGGGGGGGAGAGAAGAGACACAGATAGGAGGGGGGGGAGAGAAGAGACGCAGATAGGAGGGGGGGGAGAGAAGAGACGCAGATAGGAGGGGGGGGAGCGAAGAGACGCAGATAGGAGGGGGGGGAGCGAAGAGACGCAGATAGGAGGGGGGGGAGCGAAGAGACGCAGATAGGAGGGGGGGGGGAGCGAAGAGACGCAGACAGGAGGGGGGGGGGAGGGGGGAGCGAAGAGACGCAGATAGGAGGGGGGGGGGAGCGAAGAGACGCAGACAGGAGGGGGGGGAGCGAAGAGACGCAGACAGGAGGGGGGGGGAGCGAAGAGACGCAGCTAGGAGGGGGGGAGCGAAGAGACGCAGACAGGAGGGGGGGGGGGAGCGAAGAGACGCAGACAGGAGGGGGGGGGGAGCGAAGAGACGCAGACAGGAGGGGGGGGGGGAGCGAAGAGACGCAGACAGGAGGGGGGGGGGGAGCGAAGAGACGCAGACAGGAGGGGGGGGGGAGCGAAGAGACGCAGCTAGGAGGGCGGGGGAGCGAAGAGACGCAGCTAGGAGGGGGGGGAGCGAAGAGACGCAGATAGGAGGGGGGGGAGCGAAGAGACGCAGATAGGAGGGGGGGGGAGCGAAGAGACGCAGATAGGAGGGGGGAGCGAAGAGACGCAGATAGGAGGGGGGGGGAGCGAAGAGACGCAGATAGGAGGGGGGGGAGCGAAGAGACGCAGATAGGAGGGGGGGGAGCGAAGAGACGCAGATAGGAGGGGGGGGGAGCGAAGAGACGCAGATAGGAGGGGGGGGGGGAGCGAAGAGACGCAGATAGGAGGGGGGGGGGGAGCGAAGAGACGCAGATAGGAGGGGGGGGGGGAGCGAAGAGACGCAGATAGGAGGGGGGGGGGAGCGAAGAGACGCAGACAGGAGGGGGGGGGGGAGCGAAGAGACGCAGATAGGAGGGGGGGGGGAGCGAAGAGACGCAGACAGGAGGGGGGGGAGCGAAGAGACGCAGACAGGAGGGGGGGAGCGAAGAGACGCAGACAGGAGGGGGGGGAGCGAAGAGACGCAGACAGGAGGGGGGGGGAGCGAAGAGACGCAGACAGGAGGGGGGGGGAGCGAAGAGACGCAGATAGGAGGGCGGGGGAGCGAAGAGACGCAGATAGGAGGGCGGGGGAGCGAAGAGACGCAGCTAGGAGGGGGGGGGAGCGAAGAGACGCAGATAGGAGGGGGGGGGGAGCGAAGAGACGCAGATAGGAGGGGGGGGGGAGCGAAGAGACGCAGATAGGAGGGGGGGGGGAGCGAAGAGACGCAGATAGGAGGGGGGGGGAGCGAAGAGACGCAGATAGGAGGGGGGGGAGCGAAGAGACGCAGATAGGAGGGGGGGAGCGAAGAGACGCAGATAGGAGGGGGGGAGCGAAGAGACGCAGATAGAAGGGGGGGGGGGCGAAGAGACGCAGATAGGAGGGGGGGGAGAGAAGAGACGCAGATAGGAGGGGGGGGGAGCGAAGAGACGCAGATAGGAGGGGGGGGAGCGAAGAGACGCAGATAGGAGGGGGGGGGAGCGAAGAGACGCCGATAGGAGGGGGGGGGGGAGCGAAGAGACGCAGACAGGAGGGGGGGAGCGAAGAAACGCAGCTAGGAGGGGGGGAGCGAAGAGACGCAGCTAGGAGGGGGGGGGAGCGAAGAGACGCAGACAGGAGGGGGGGGGGGGGGGAGCGAAGAGACGCAGGCAGGAGGGGGGGAGCGAAGAGACGCAGCTAGGAGGGGGGGGAGCGAAGAGACGCAGCTAGGAGGGGGGGGAGCGAAGAGACGCAGCTAGGAGGGGGGGAGCGAAGAGACGCAGCTAGGAGGGGGGGGAGCGAAGAGACGCAGACAGGAGGGGGGGGGGAAGAGACGCAGACAGGAGGGAGGGGGAGCGAAGAGACGCAGATAGGAGGGGGGGGGAGCGAAGAGACGCAGATAGGAGGGGGGGGAGCGAAGAGACGCAGATAGGAGGGGGGGGGAGCGAAGAGACGCAGATAGGAGGGGGGGGGGGGGAGCGAAGAGACGCAGATAGGAGGGGGGGAGCAAAGAGACGCAGATAGGAGGGGGGGGGGAGTGAAGAGACGCAGACAGGAGGGGGGGGAGCAAAGAGACGCAGATAGGAGGGGGGGGGGAGCGAAGAGACGCAGATAGGAGGGGGGGAGCGAAGAGACGCAGACAGGAGGGGGGAGCGAAGAGACGCAGCTAGGAGGAGGGGGGAGCGAAGAGACGCAGACAGGAGGAGGGGGAGCGAAGAGACGCAGCTAGGAGGGGGGGGGAGCGAAGAGACGCAGACAGGAGGGGGGGGAGCGAAGAGACGCAGACAGGAGGGGGGGAGCGAAGAGACGCAGACAGGAGGGGGGGAGCGAAGAGACGCAGACAGGAGGGGGGGAGCGAAGAGACGCAGACAGGAGGGGGGGAGCGAAGAGACGCAGACAGGAGGGGGGGAGCGAAGAGACGCAGACAGGAGGGGGGGAGCGAAGAGACGCAGACAGGAGGGGGGGGGGAGCGAAGAGACGCAGACAGGAGGGGGGGGGGGAAGAGACGCAGACAGGAGGGGGGGGGAGCGAAGAGACGCAGATAGGAGGGGGGGGAGCGAAGAGACGCAGATAGGAGGGGGGGGAGCAAAGAGACGCAGATAGGAGGGGGGGAGCGAAGAGACGCAGACAGGAGGGGGGGGAGCGAAGAGACGCAGACAGGAGGAGGGGGGGAGCGAAGAGACGCAGATAGAAGGGGGGGGAGCGAAGAGACGCAGCTAGGAGGAGGGGGGAGCGAAGAGACGCAGATAGAGGGGGGGGGGGAGCGAAGAGACGCAGCTAGGAGGAGGGGGGAGCGAAGAGACGCAGCTAGGAGGAGGGGGAGTGAGGAGACGCAGAAAGGAGGGGGGGGGAGCGAGGAGACGCAGAAAGGAGGGGGGGGGAGCGAGGAGACGCAGCTAGGAGGAGGGGGGGAGCGAAGAGACGCAGCTAGGAGGAGGGGGAGCGAGGAGACGCAGAAAGGAGGGGGAGAGCGAGGAGACGCAGAAAGGAGGGGGGGAGCGAAGAGACGCAGAAAGGAGGGGGGGGGGAGCGAGGAGACGGAGAAAGGAGGGGGGGGGGGAGCGAGGAGACGCAGAAAGGAGGGGTGGGGGAGCGAGGAGACGCAGAAAGGAGGGGGGAGCGAAGAGACGCAGATGTAACGGGTGATACTCACCATACCCCCCATTACGCCACTCATCATCCCAAACATGTCCATGAATCCACCACCCTAGAAAGAGGAACATCAGAATCAAAGGAAGACCACCCAACCCCCCCACCCTCCTGATAATACAATACTTCCCTCCCCCACCTCCACACAATAAAGCCCCATCTCCCCAGCACTCACCATTCCCATCATACTGAAAGGTGTCACTGCGCTGGGCTGAGAGAGTCGGGGGTCACACATCATGCAGCATCATGGAAACAGAGCGATGACATCATGAGACAGTGACACCTTTATAATCCCAACTGCAGATTATAGGGACAGGCTCAGACATTCCTGGTTTATATCTAATGTAGGGCGACCTGACTGCAGATTTTAGGGACAGGCTCAGACATTCCTGGTTTATATCTAATGTAGGGCGACCCTGACTGCAGATTATAGGGACAGGCTCAGACATTCCTGGTTTACATGTAATGTAGGGCGACCTGACTGCAGATTATAGGGACTGGCTCAGACATTCCTGGTTTACATGTAATGTAGGCCGACCTGACTGCAGATTATAGGGACAGGCTCAGACATTCCTGGTTTACATGTAATGTAGGGCGACCTGACTGCAGATTATAGGGACAGGCTCAGACATTCCTGGTTTACATGTAATGTAGGGCGACCTGACTGCAGATTATAGGGACAGGCTCAGACATTCCTGGTTTACATGTAATGTAGGGCGACCTGACTGCAGATTATAGGGACAGGCTCAGACATTCCTGGTTTACATGTAATGTAGGGCGACCTGACTGCAGATTATAGGGACAGGCTCAGACATTCCTGGTTTACATGTAATATAGGGCGACCTGACTGCAGATTATAGGGACAGGCTCAGGCATTCCTGGTTTACATGTAATGTAGGGCGACCTGACTGCAGATTATAGGGACAGGCTCAGACATTCCTGGTTTACATGTAATGTAGGGCGACCTGACTGCAGATTATAGGGACAGGCTCAGACATTCCTGGTTTACATGTAATGTAGGGCGACCTGACTGCAGATTATAGGGACAGGCTCAGACATTCCTGGTTTACATGTAATATAGGGCGACCTGACTGCAGATTATAGGGACAGGCTCAGGCATTCCTGGTTTATATCTAATATAGGGCGACTTCCTGACTGCAGATTATAGGGACAGGCTCAGACTGCCCTGGTTTGTGTAGCGTGGCCCCTGGATGTTACCTGCAGTGTGCGAGGAGGAGCAGGGCGGGGAAGTGCTGGCACACTCCCATCTGTCACCCCCAGGAACGGGGACACCCCAAAGTTTCCAGAGAACATGCGGCTCATGTGCTGACGATGCAACGCAAAAGGATCCCTATGGAGGAAAGGGTTAATCAGACAGGGTGAAATCCTCTGGCCACTGCCCTGTGAGGGACAAGGGCGTGTTGCTGTGTGTGTGTGGGGGGTTCTCCATCGCCCGAAATCAGGGGTCTGAATACATTTGGGGTTAAGATGGTAGGATCAGGTTTCTGGGGCTGAATTTGTAGGGTTAGGGTTAAAGCCAGAGTTGAATTTGTGGGTAAGGTTTGTCATGTTGAGGTTTTAGGGTGGGGAATGTGACAAGAGTTGGGTAAACAGGGTTAGGATTGGATTTGTATAGTCGGGGTTACAGTCAGAGAATGGGTTCAAGGATTACGGCCCTAAGTGTAGGGTTTGCCGCTGACATACAAGGATTAACTACTCCCCCACAAAAAAATATTAATCAGGCTTTGCACTCACATCAGGAACATGTTTGGGTCCTGCGGTTCCCCGTCTCTCATAAAGCGAAACATGGCGTTACCCGCAGCGCGTCGCTCCCCCGACAGAGACCCGCAGAGCGTCGCTCCCCCGACAGAGACCCGCAGTTACTCCGTTGTTTCAAGCAGCCTCTGTGCTACTTTAATCTTAACAGATAGACAACAAATACAACATCACATAAGTGCATAAAGCATCAGACCGTCAGTCTCTACACCACCTCTCTGCTATCCCCCCCCCACACAGCTCTCACTAAACCTCCTCTCTGCTATACACACACTCCACCTCACTGCTGTCCCCCCCCACACAGCTCTCACTGCACCTCCTCTCTGCTATCCCCCCACACACAGCTCTCACTGCACCTCCTCTCTGCTATCCCCCCCACACACAGCTCTCACTGCACCTCCTCTCTGCTATACACACACTCCACCTCACTGCTGTCCCCCCCCACACAGCTCTCACTGCACCTCCTCTCTGCTATCCCCCCACACACAGCTCTCACTGCACCTCCTCTCTGCTATCCCCCCACACACAGCTCTCACTGCACCTCCTCTCTGCTATACACACACTCCACCTCACTGCTGTCCCCCCCCACACAGCTCTCACTGCACCTCCTCTCTGCTATACACACACTCCACCTCACTGCTGTCCCCCCCCACACAGCTCTCACTGCACCTCCTCTCTGCTATACACACACTCCACCTCACTGCTGTCCCCCCCCACACAGCTCTCACTGCACCTCCTCTCTGCTATACACACACTCCACCTCACTGCTGTCCCCCCCCACACAGCTCTCACTGCACCTCCTCTCTGCTATCCCCCCCACACAGCTCTCACTGCACCTCCTCTCTGCTATACACACACTCCACCTCACTGCTGTCCCCCCCCCACACAGCTCTCACTGCACCTCCTCTCTGCTATCCCCCCCACACAGCTCTCACTGCACCTCCTCTCTGCTATACACACACTCCACCTCACTGCTGTCCCCCCCCCACACAGCTCTCACTGCACCTCCTCTCTGCTATCCCCCCCACACAGCTCTCACTGCACCTCCTCTCTGCTATACACACACTCCACCTCACTGCTGTCCCCCCCCCCACACAGCTCTCACTGCACCTCCTCTCTGCTATACACACACTCCACCCCACTGCTGTCCCCCCCCCACACAGCTCTCACTGCACCTCCTCTCTGCTATCCCCCCCACACAGCTCTCACTGCACCTCCTCTATGCTATACACACACTCCACCTCACTGCTGTCCCCCCCCCCCCACACAGCTCTCACTGCACCTCCTCTCTGCTATCCCCCCCACACAGCTCTCACTACACCTCCTCTCTGCTATCCCCCCCCACAGCTCTCACTGCACCTCCTTTCTGCTATCCCCCCCCACAGCTCTCACTGCACCTCCTCTCTGCTATCCCCCCCACACAGCTCTCACTACACCTCCTCTCTGCTATACACACACTCCACCTCACTTCTATCCCCCCCACAGCTCTCACTGCACCTCCTCTCTGCTATACCTACACACAGCTCTCACTGCACCTCCTCTCGGCTATACCTACACACAGCTCTCACTACACCTCCTCTCGGCTATCCCCCCCCCCCCTCCACACACAAAACTATCACTACACCTCCTCTCTGATATATATATATATATATATATATATACACACATACACACACTACACCTCCACTCTGCTCTACCTACACAACTATCACTGCACCACCTCTCTGCTATATCTACACACAGCTCTCATTGCTCCTCTTCTCTAATATTCCTAACACACAGCTCTCACCGACCCTCCTCTCTGCTATTCCTAACACACAGCTCTCACCGCCCCTCCTCTCTGCTATTCCTAACACACAGCTCTCACAGGCCCTCCTCACTGCTATTCCTAACACACAGCTCTCACCGCCCCTCCTCTCTGCTATTCCTAACACACAGCTCTCACCGCCCTCCTCACTGCTATTCCTAACACACAGCTCTCACCGCCCTCCTCACTGCTATTCCTAACACACAGCTCTCACCGCCCCTCCTCTCTGCTATTCCTAACACACAGCTCTCACCGCCCCTCCTCTCTGCTATTCCTAACACACAGCTCTCACAGGCCCTCCTCACTGCTATTCCTAACACACAGCTCTCACCGCCCCTCCTCACTGCTATTCCTAACACACAGCTCTCACCGCCCTCCTCACTGCTATTCCTAACACACAGCTCTCACCGCCCCTCCTCTCTGCTATTCCTAACACACAGCTCTCACCGCCCTCCTCTCTGCTATTCCTAACACACAGCTCTCACCGCCCTCCTCACTGCTATTCCTAACACACAGCTCTCACCGCCCCTCCTCTCTGCTATTCCTAACACACAGCTCTCACCGCCCCTCCTCTCTGCTATTCCTAACACACAGCTCTCACAGGCCCTCCTCACTGCTATTCCTAACACACAGCTCTCACAGGCCCTCCTCACTGCTATTCCTAACACACAGCTCTCACCGCCCTCCTCACTGCTATTCCTAACACACAGCTCTCACCGCCCCTCCTCTCTGCTATTCCTAACACACAGCTCTCACCGCCCTCCTCTCTGCTATTCCTAACACACAGCTCTCACCGCCCCTCCTCACTACTATTCCTACAAACAGCTCTCACTACACCTCCTCACTACTATTCCTACACACACACACACACACACCTATCACAGCACCTCCTCTCTGCTATCACGGCACCTACTCACTCCTATGTACACACATACACACACACACACACACACACACACAGCAATCACTGCACTCCATCATTGCTATCCCTACACACACAGCAATCACTGCACCCCATCGCTGCTATCCCTACACACACAGCAATAACTACACCCCATCGCTGCTATCCCTACACACAATAACTGCACCCCATCGCTGCTATCCCTACACACACAGCTATCACTGCACCCCATAGCTGCTATCCCTACACACAGCAATCACTGCACCCCATCGCTGCTATCCCTACACACAATAACTGCACCCCATCGCTGCTATCCCTACACACACAGCTATCACTGCACCCCATAGCTGCTATCCCTACACACACAGCTATCACTGCACCCCATAGCTGCTATCCCTACACACAGCAATCACTGCACCCCATCGATGCTATCCCTACACACACAGCTATCACTGCACCTCCTCTGCTATCCCTACACACACAGCAATAACTACACCCCCTCGCTGCTATCACTGCACCCCTCGCTGCTATTCTTACACACACAGCTATCACTGCACCTCCTCCTTGTTGTTATTCCTACACACATCAAAATAACACAACCCCACACACAGGAAGTGACGTCAGGCGATGCTCTCTTCCATTGTAGGGGGGAGCTTCAGTTTGCTTCCTCCTCTTACCCGACTTGCACCGGAGGTGGCCTGGGAAGTGACGTCACTGCAGCCCTGTGGGCTCATGGCTGCGCCCTGCTCGCCCTCACTCTATTCGCATGCACTGGGCTGACTGCCCGAAGTGCTTGAGCTGCAGTACCGCCTGCGACCGTTCGGTGTCCCCGTGCAGAAGCAGAGCGCTGACACCGAGCGAGACGATGATGTCATAACCCAGGGATTACCAGTCATAGTGCTACCTCTCATTAACCCTGTCACTGCTGTGCCGCTCAGTGCTGGAGTATATACATGTACACATACAGGGATGCCACCTTCTATTGAAGGCTAACCTGGAGACTTTTTTACAATAACATTCTTTACATTTATTTCTCTTATTTAAATATTTATTTCTCATCTCCCCCTGCAAGGTCCAGTCAGCATGGCCGCGCGACATCAAATGCCGCGCATTGCCACGACAACGGGGCGCTTTATGGCGCAGAGGCGTAACGTCACGTTGTCATGGCAATGCGGCGCCATTTGACGGGATTTGCAGGTGGACATGCCGCCGCCCGGGGATTTTCCAGGTAAACCCATAGCCCGGAGATACATGGCTGAAACCCGTAGTCTCCGGGTCAAACCCGGAGTGGTGGCGACCCTGTGCACACATCCTATGCATGTAACCGCTTCAGTGCTAGTGCAAAGTGCAACACACCACAGAGCCATATAACATTATAATAACACGCAGGGAAACATAATTACATTATAGTGATGTAGCCGGGACCCCTTTTCCACCCTTTTGGTTGCTATGGGTGGGTATGCTGCAGTTAAGGAACACTCCGATAACGGAGGTTCCGCATAAGGGAGCCGCCATGTTGTGGTTGGCGTGAGCGCAGACTTAGCCTAGCAGAGGTTGCGCATGCGCAGAGCGAGGGTGAGGAAAAGCCCGCGAAGGAGGTAGAGCACGACGGGTCCCAGCAGCCCCTGCGGGTCCCCGTGATGCACCTGGACCAATGAGGTGCGAGGCCAGGAGGAAAAGGAAGAGGAAAAGGAAGAGGTTGCGCGCACGTGAGTTCAGAGTTGGTTGGAGAGGAGAGGAGAAGGAGCTTCGGTGTGGGGAGGCAGACCGCCCCCTACCTAGGCCGCATGCCCCAGGCCCAGTTAGGCCCTGCGTCCCCGTAGAGACAAGCGGAGCTAGGGACTGGCCATAGTTAGGTTCCGGTTCCCGTTATTGCCACACTATCACCACCGGGACAGTTCTAAGTGAGCGGGAGGTCTGGGCTCAGACCCCGCTATCGAGCCGCATCGTGTCTGGGTGGGATCGCCCTAGACACCTAGGGGTGACGTCATCTACACCTCGCCGAGCCTTTGTGAAGATTGTAGCCGCACCGGGTACTGGAGTGCCCGGCAGGTAATTCTAAAGTGCCCCAACGGTACCATCCTTCATTCGGGACACAGTGGCTACGCAGTCACACTCATACACATCCATTGACTCACTTGAGGGTGGGAGAACTATTCCCAAGGGGAACTGGACACTGGGTGGGATCACCCGGTGAAGGGAAACGGGAGGGTGAGCGTTTGGCGAGACGCAAGTATAGTGTCTCCTCTAGGGAGGGACACCTGTTGGTATAACATACGGTTCTGCAAGTAAAGTTAATTGGTTAAGGGATATTGCTGTGTGTGTGTGTTATGTACATAAGTCCTGCGAAGACCCACTTCCCCTCGAGCGGAAGCTGTCGCAGGTGGAGGCGCTGCACCAAGTTATAGGTAGTGTGTGTACCCCTGGCTCTCCGTGGCAGAGGCTCAGACCCTGTGAGCCTACAGGTAATACAGCATATGGTAGGTAGGAAGCAGGGCTACACTAACATAATATGGAGAGCCATATAATAACATTGTAATAACACGCAGAGCCATATAATAACATTGTAATAACACGCAGAGCCATATTTTAACATTATTACAACATTGTAATAACACGCAGAGCCATATAATAACATTGTAATAACACGCAGAGCCATATAATAACATTGTAATAACACGCAGAGCCATATAATAACATTGTAATAACACTCAGAGCCAAATAATAACATTGTAATAACACGCAGAGCCATATAATAACATTGTGTTAACACGCAGAGCCATATAATAATATTGTAATAACACGCAGAGCCATATAGTAACATTATTACAACATTGTAATAACACGCAGAGCCATATAATAACATTGTAATAACACGCAGAGCCATATAATAACATTGTAATAACACGCAGAGCCATATAATAACATTGTAATAACACGCAGAGCCAAATAATAACATTGTAATAACACGCAGAGCCATATAATAACATTGTATTAACAGGCAGAGCCATATAATAACATTGTATTAACACGCAGAGCCATATAATAATATTGTAATAACACGCAGAGCCATATAGTAACATTATTACAACATTGTAATAACACGCAGAGCCATATAATAACATTGTAATAACACGCAGAGCCATATAATAACATTGTAATAACACGCAGAGCCATATAATAACATTGTAATAACACGCAGAGCCATATAATAACATTGTAATAACACGCAGAGCCAAATAATAACATTGTAATAACACGCAGAGCCATATAATAACATTGTATTAACAGGCAGAGCCATATAATAACATTGTAATAACACGCAGAGCCAAATAATAACATTGTAATAACACGCAGAGCCATATAATAACATTGTATTAACACGCAGAGCCATATAATAACATTATATTAACACGCAGAGCCATATAATAACATTATATTAATATGCAGAGCCATATAATTACATTACAATAACATTGTATTGACATGCAGAGCCATATAATAACATAATAAGAACATGCAGAGGTATATATTAATATTATAATAAAATGCTGAGCCACATAATTATATTAAAATAATATATTAACACACCGAGACATATAACATTATAATATCACACAGAGCCAAATAACATTATACTTACACGCAGAGCCACATAATAACATTTATTATAACACGCAAAGACACAATAACATTAGAACAACATTATGAAAACACGCAAAGACCTCTGGATCTGGACTTCACCATCCAATGTGGCCAGGACAATGTACTGGACAATGCCGGAGGACAATTTTGCCAGGCCAACCCCTCAGGACTTATTGAGTGCTTCAAGGATGCCAGTGGTATCCCAGTGCCAGGGTAGGCAGCTGGGTCACAAGGCACCCATTGAGCAGGGGAGGTGTCATGGGAGAGGGGGTTTGGGCCCGGTATTAAAGGGGTTACACCCCATTTGGCCACCCCCTGCTCTCACAGGGGAAGCAAGGTGTTAACTGGACTGGGGTCCAGTAATGTGTTTTTACCTTGCTTCAGAATCCAACTGTTTATTCCCCTGTAAAAATGTATTGTCTCATCCCAGTGTTTGCACCAACACTGGGGTTGATGCGGGAGGCTTAAGGGGTTAAAGGGGTGTGAAAAGTACAGAGGGGGTTTAGTGTACAGTATGTTAATACCTAATTTGCAGGCCAAGGGTATATTGCTGGTAGAGACAGCTAGGCCCATGTCTGGAGCATTGGGTGTGAAATATAGCACCTGTGACAAACGTTCTATAACCAGGAGGCCCAGCTTCAAAGGATTTCTTGACAAGGGGTTTATGGGGGCCAGGGGTGCGGCTACAGAAGGAGATATCAGAATGAGTGACCTTATTAAATATAAGAATATTATGAGATGTCCTCGGCTGAACATGCTAAAAATTACATATGTGTATCCGTGGGACCGAGCCGGCACTAAGAGACAGATATTAATATCTCTCTTAATTTTAGTATTACACAGTAATATTTCGTCTCATTGGGAGCGTCATGCATGCCGGAATGTATTAATATGTCTCACGTGCCAGTAAGTATTACTGAACTGAAGTTATGAAGTTATTTAGATAGGAAAAGCAGTTTTTAAACGTCCCGGGGTGGGAGGAGTTTTACTCTGGGGTAAGACTGTCAACCTCACCACTGATTTATGACTGGAATTGCATATAAACCATATGTTGGCGCCATACAAATAAAAGCTAAGAATAATAATAGTAGAGTGCGTCTCTATATCAGGGCATGAATGCCACGTCAGGCACATGGGAACATACCTTACACGAGACATATTGTTGGAGGACCCTATTGGGGATCTCCATGCCAGGACATTAGGATGGGGGAGTGCAGTGACCCCTCGCTATAAAGTCTTTTCTTCATATATTGGTACGTAAGACACACACAGTCTCCCATTTTGTGCCACATCGCAATTATTGCTCACAACATCGCAGAGTTGTAGTAGTAGTATCAGCAAATTCTGCATCATTTCCTTTAAATAAAGCAGTTCATCATATTTATTTCCTCTCGGTGGGAAAGCGACAAATGCTGACATTGGGACAAAGCATCAGATAGTCAGAGCGTGACAAAGATGATGCAGGATCAGCTGTGGGCAGTGGTTTTTGTCTTGGTTTTTGCAACATTTTTGCCGGTAAATCTATCTTGTAAAATCAGTGGTTGAAGCGTTTAATTAAAGCAACGTCACTAACCTGCATTTGTTAAAGAAGGAGGGGTAGGTCTTTGGACTTATTTAGAAAGATCTAAACAATATTTATGCTGTAAAAATAGGAAGGGGAGAGAGGCTTAGTATAACAGACCAATTTTTATTTAAACAGAATTGAAGTAAATGTTCTAAAGTGAGGAGTGAGCAATGACTGTGTCTGAGCCAACCCATAAGGACTCATTGTGTTGGGTTCCGTTCATGGAGTGCCTCATGGAAGAAACCCCACTCAGCTGAGTAGGACTGAATGGGGTGTCCGGGATAGGGTTCCGGACACTTGGGAGTTATGATTATCCTTATGTACCTAAAGAAGTAATGAATGTTGTTGAACAATTTAGACACCATTGGGTTAAAAGTTTTGTGAAACACTACATCACTGAGCACGGGTCTATCCTTCTTATCTCTAGAAAGGACGGTGTAGATAAGCTGGTAGAGATCTGAGATGTAGCATCCACAAAGACCGTGTAGTAGAGTATGTAGATCAGGAGTATGTAGAGCCACCATGTCAGGTTTTCAGGCTATCCCTGCTTCAGCACAGGGGGCTCAGTCAATATGACTGTGCCACTGATGGCGCCACCTGTGCTGAAGCAAGGTTATCCTGAAAACCTAACCTGTTGGTGGCCCTTGAGGACTGGAGTTGACCCCCCCCCCCTGATGTAGATAATGAGGGGTCTAAACGAGATCACTTTGAAGAAGTACCAGATGGGTGTGGGGTGTTAGCTAAAAAAAACCAGATCCAGCACATTATTATTATTAAACACTGGTTATAATGATCAGTTATTCAATTGCCGCAACTGTTATTCTTTTGTAAAATATATGTAGGGTGACCAGATGTTCCGGTTTAGCCGGGACAGTCCTGGTTTTTAGGGCTCTGTCTTGACTTTTGGTGTGCTGTCCCGTTTTTTTATTCCGTTGGCCGCGTATGCGCAATCAGCACTTGCCGGCTGCTCGTGTGCATGCGAGATTGGCACTTGCCAACCAGGCATGCGCGATCGCGTCTGCTGGTCGCTCGTGCACATGTGCGACTGGCAATCTCAGACCGCACATGCGTGGTCGGCAAGTGAAGATCGCACATGCGTGACATTTGTCCCAGTTTTTTCTGGGACAAATATGGCCACCCTAAATATATGTGAAGTTTTATCGTGTTACTGACAATTGTGTTACGTTTATTATGTGTATGTATATAATTAAGAAAAATAAATGATAATTGGTTACAACCAAGCGTGTAAGTTTTAGAGAATGTTGGGGACCAGCATTTATTTTTGAAAGGGGAATATGTAACCCCCTCATAGTTAGCTACTGTGAGGTTAAGGGGTCTAGGTAGTAGAAGGGGTTACATTGTCGGAGTCATGAGATGCTGCCCCTCCTATCAGCTTAGTGATGTCATGATGGGGAGGTGGTAGAAATATTTACACACTTAGTCCCCAGAATAAGTTTTTAGAATAATAATAATAACTTTATTTCCTGATCACCCTGGCAGTGGGCACCATTGGGTTAATCCCTTCTCACTCTAGGTAGGACAGGAAGTAGACTTTTGCAGGTAGGCCATATAAGGCCCCTCCCTCTACCTGCCCATTAGTCTTTTTCCTGTCCTCACAGCTAGGAGTAGGATTTTTTATTTTCTAACAGGACTCACCTACTGCACCTTGTGCAGATAGCCAGGGTCTCAGCCTCTCTGCCCTGAAGCTCCGGTCGACGCGCCCTACGGGTGGCAAGACGGAGACCCCTTAGAGTCGGGGGAGCCCCTGTTGGGGGGGGGGAGCAGCTGCAGCCGCGGGCGGGGAAGCTTAGGTGCAAAGCCCAGGACCGATCGTAGGCGCACAGCAGCTGCAGCTGGGAGCCGTGGAGGCCCAGACTCACCACATAAGCGTCTGGTACGCTGCGGTAAAGTACCCAGGAGCCCGCTACACGCGGAGGGGGGAGCAGCCATAGCTGCGAGCGGAGGAAGGCTCAATTGACCGCGCTAGCGTCTGGGACGCGGCGGTAAACTACCCCAGGAACTCTGCTGCGAACCGAAGGAGGTTCATATTGACCGCGTGAGTATTTGAAATACTGCGGTAAAAGGGTACAGTGCAGGCGGCCGCTCGGGAGCATGCGCGTCACGGCACGCCGGCAGATGCGTGCACAGACACGCGAGCCGTGCACGAGCACTTGATGATGTCAGAGAAGCGATGACCACACTGTGTGTATGTGTGAGTGAAAGCTGCAGCATGGAACGCTCAGCAGGGAAAAGCCAAGTGCTGGATATGGATTCAAAAATGGAAATACCCAAACTTCAGTTCCCAAGACTAGGTGAGTCCTTAGTTTTTAGTTCTACATGGGAAAGAGAGATGGTCTATATACATTAGGGTGTATGTTTAGTATTTATTTTGTTTTTATAAATTAGTTCGGTGGTTACCCTCCCAGAAGCAGGATCTTCAAAAGGGACAGGGGAATCCCTGCAACATAAATGAAAGGTTGCTAAGAAAACTAAATGGTGTCAGCTTGTGAGAAACCAGCCCGAATAGGGAAGTAATTATGTGAAGATTGTCTTAAGACACCTACAGGTGATACCAATGAACAAATGAGCATTTTCCTTATTGATGAAGGAGGCTGTTAAACAGAGTGTTGATGCGGCAGTCCAGAAAGCTGTTAACCCTGCGCAGGAAGAGCTAGATCCCAGACCAGTCTGGATAAGGGGAAAGGTTTCATCATATGAGTCTGAAATTGATTGTCTTCATGTGTCAGAGAGTGAAATGGATTCATCAGATCAAGATATTCAGGAAGGAATCTGAATTTGATGTAGAAAGGGTGGATCCACTCATCAAAGCCATGATACAGGTTTTGGAACTGGAAGACACTGAGGAGTTAACACACAAGAAAAGATAAACTTTTTGGGGCGAGACAAAGAATGTCCTGGCTGCTTCAAGAAATTGGAAATACTGTGAAAGTCAGAATTGTCATGTGGCCTACTGTTGCAAACTAGGCCTGCTGCTGCTGCTGCTGCTTATAAAGATAGAGTCTTTACTATCCATCAAATAATTAAGGACCTCATTCAGGTGGATTGGTGCAACCAGACGCCAGAGTGTTTACGCCTAAAATGTTTGGGAAGATGTATCCATTCCCACAAGAGGAGGTAAATTTTTTGGGATGTCAGCCCAAAGGTGGATACTGCTATTTCCAGAATAGTAGGAAAGACCACAATTCCAATAGAGGAACTTGCGTCATTGGAGGACGCTATGGATAGGAAGATGGATACGTATGGAGAAAAGCATACGTTACTGCAGGAACATCCTCAAACCTGCCACAGCAAATACGTCAGCAGCAAGGGCTATGCGAGTGTGGATTGCCAACATTGAAGAAGCAATATACAAAGGTGTGGGAAGAAGTGCTATTCTTAAAGCACTGTCCAAAGTAAATGAGCAGCAAAATCTATGGTGCTGGCGGTATCAGCAAGAAGGGCTTTATGGCTCAGACAGTGGATGGCTGACACAGCATCAAAGAACAACTTGTGTGGATGACCATTGAAGGTGAGTTCCTCTTCGGTAACAAACTGGATGCAATAATAGCAAAAGAAGAAGATTCGGTTTCCAACAGGCTAATAGAAACCAATATAAGGAAGGCACATAGATCTGGCAGGTCATCCCCAAGACAAACAACATGGAGGGGCGGCCAGAACCGTTTTTTTCGTGACAGTTGCAAGTAGGAGGGCGACTGAAGCAGTTTTCTGCAACATGGGTCCAAACAATACAGGACAATTGGGTATTACAGACCATTCGTCAGAGGTACAGTATAGAATTCAGAGAGATGCCAAGAAGAAATATGTTCTTAATAACATGGATACAGTCCAAGGAAAAAAGAAGGCAGATGAATTCGGCTTTGAAGAAATTATTACAAGCAGAAGTAATAAAGAAGGTACCTCAGGAAGAGGAGGTGGAATTTATTCCAGAATTTTTCTAGTAAAGAAACCTACAGGGGAGTACAGAGCAATCCTAGACCTAAGAAGTGTAATTTATTCTTGAAAATAAGAAAATTCAAGATGGTGTCGTTGAACCTGATTATTCAATAGGTACAACCAGGAGACTGGATGGTGGCAATAGATTTAAAAGATGCTTATCTACATGTGCCATAGGAAAGGGACACCAAAGATGCCTAAGGTTTACAGTAAATCAAGATCATTATCAGTACACAGCACTGCCATTGGTCTGGCGACTTCCCCAAGGAAGTTTACAAAGGTTCTAGCCCCTCTAGTGGCAGAAATGAGAAAGAGGGGTAGAAGTATACCCATACTTGGAGGACATCCTGGTAAAATCAAGGAGTCTGGAGAAACTCCAGCAAGACCAGAAGATGGTAATAACCTTCTTGGAAACACCAAGGTTGGTTAATAAACAGAGACAAGAGCCATCTCATGCCCACTCAGCTGTTAAGATTTCTGGGGGTAGAATTTGATACAGCAAAAGGAGAAGTGAGACTATCAGACGCAAAGAGGCAAGACATAGCCATGCAACAAAGAAGCTCAGGAAAGTTACCAGGACTTCAGCAGAAGAATGCATGAAGCTCCTAGGGAAATTCGCTTCAACATTAAGCGTCACAAAATGGGCAGCAATACATATGAGACCACTGCAAAACAAATTTCTGCAACAATGGAACGGGAATCACAAGGACACAAGACAAAGAATCTTGTTACACCCACACACGAAACAGGAATTAAGTGGTGGGAAGATACCCGAAACCTGTAAAAAGGACAAACACTACAACCAGTGCACTGGGCAAGAATTACAACAGATGCGAGCAACACAGGTTGGGGTGCCCAGATGGGAGAAACATTGGTGCAAGGGACCTGGACAAACCAGGAAAAGCATCTTACATCAAATCTGCTGGAATTAAAAGCAGTACAAAGGGCCTTAGAAGCTTTCCAAGACCATATAAGAGGTGGTGGTATAAAAATAGAATCAGACAACAGGTCAGTTGTCAAGTATATAGCCGAACAAGGAGGAACCTGGAGCAGAAAGCTGATGAACCTCACAGCAGAAATCCTCTTTTTGGGCAGAGTGCCACTTGTCGGAAATTACAGCCATACATATCCCAGGACTAGAAAATGTCACAGCAGACTTTCTAAGTCGGAACATCATACACCCAGGAGAATGGGCATTAGATCCACAGGTGTTTCAAGAACTGGTAGAGCGATGGGGTCAGCCAGACATAGATCTCATGGCGACACACCAAAACCGCAAGGTAAGGAACTACTGTGCCAGACAGTTTTATCCAAGCACACAAGGTACAGGTGCTCTCAGTTTCAAATGGCACTTCAGGTTGGTATACCTGTTCCCTCCAATTTCCCTAATTCCGGAAACAATCAGGAAAATCAGGGAAGACCAAGCAGAGGTGATATTCATAGCACCATACTGGCCAAGAAGGCTTTGGTTTACACACTTGGTAAATATGGCAGTAGATACACCATGGCACATACCAGATAGCAAAGGGCTGATGCGACAAGGGCCAATATGTCATCCGAATGCCAAACAATGGGCTTTGACGGCATGGCGATTGAGCGGGAAACATTGAGACTGAAAGGTTGTTAAGACAAAACAATTCAAACCCTGTTACAAGCAAGGAAAGTTCCACATCAAGAGTATACCATAGAATCTGGCTTTGCTTTGCGATTGGTGTAAAAAAGAGAAACAAAATTTCCTTTCACCAAGAATTGTATCTATAGTGGAGTTTCCTGCATAAAGGATTTGAGAAAGGTCTCAGTCTCAGCTCATTGAAAGTACGGGTGTCAGCTTTGTTGGAAAGAAATCTGGCAATGGAAAGATTGATAATCAGGTTTTTTCAAGCAGTTAAAAGGTTAAAACCTCAAATCAAGAACAGGGTACCTACATGGGATTTGTCTCTAGTGTTGGATGTATTAACAGCAGCTCCGTTTGAACCTATACAGGAGATAGGCCTAAAATGGTTGTCATAGAAAATGGCGTTTCTGATAGCAATCACCTCAGCAAGGAGAGTGGGGGAACTACAGGCTCTATCTACCAAGGAACCATTCCTAATCATACATCAAGACAAGGCAGTTCTCAGACCAATACATCAATTCCTGCCAAAGGTGGTATTACAGTTCCACATGAATCAAGAAATTGTGATTCCGTCAATTTGTCCAGAACCAAAAAATAAGAAAGAAGAAAGACTACACAAGTTAGACGTGGTAAGATGTCTTAAAGTATACCTGGAAAGGATGCGAGATATCAGAAGTCAGACAAATTATTCGTCATTCCAGAGGAACCAAAGAAAGGACAAGCAGCATCAAAGACAACAATTTCCCAGTGGATTGTGTCTTGTATTAAAAAAGCTTATGAAAGCAAAGGACAAGATAAACCTTTGAACATTAAAGCTCATTCTACAAGGGCCATGGCTACTTAATGGGCATTTAAGGCCCAGGCTACACAAGGACAAATATGCAAAGCAGCTGTCTGGTCTTCATTCAATACATTCTTGAAATACTACAGACTAGACGTACAATCATCAGCTGACGCAAGCTTTGGGCGTAGAGTGTTAGAAACTGTAGTGAAATAAGTGTAAAGTGTATTAATAAAGGTCAAACTGATAAGGCATTAAACTGGTGTTGTCTATTCTGATGTATCCCTCCCTAAAATTTGCACTGCTTGGGTATGTCCCAATGGTGCCCACTGCCAGGGTGATCAGGAAAGGAGAGAATTTAAACAACTTACCGTAATTTTCTTTTCCTGGAACCATGGCAGTGGGCACATAGTTACCCTCCCTATGTATGTCTAATGCCTATCAGTTATATTTTTCAGCTATGGAAGAATCGTAAGACTAATGGGCAGGTAGAGGGAGGGGCCTTATATGGCCTACCTGCAAAAGTCTACTTCCTGTCCTACCTAGAGTGAGAAGGGATTAACCCAATGGTGCCCACTGCCATGGTTCCAGGAAAAGAAAATTACGGTAAGTTGTTTAAATTTTCTCCTTTCATATAGCGCTTTTCTCCCAATGGGACACAAAACACTTCACAATTACAATATAGTGCAGAGTACTTCTTCCAGAAGAAGTAGCAAAGGCAATAAAATCCATGAAGGATGGAAATGCCCCAGTCACATGACATCAAGTCACATGACCCCGCGGCAGCATTTCATGCCGCGATGCCATGGCGATGCGTCGCCCAAGGCCAAGGTAAGTGAGTTACAGAAGCCTCACGCGCTCCCCGGCATTTCATTTAAATGCTTTGTGGAAGAGCGTGGGGCCTCAACCTCCGAGCCACTTCAAAAAAATCTTGCGCCCGCTCCCCCCCCCCCTGTTTGCACCCCTATCCTGCATGTTGCTTAAAGAACAGGAGATATAACAGTGCTGCACACCAAATAGAAATCAAAAAGGGGCAAGATACTTGCAATTTTGTACCGGTGCTCCTGATCCAGGGAAAACCTGTCTAAAGAGATCCTGAGCATAGAGATAAGATAGATGATCCAAGGCACTATGGATTTTCAAAAGATGATGAACACTCGCGGGATTTCGGAGCCAATCAGGACACACGGAAGGATGCGTCACAACGTGATGACATCACCAAGACCGGAATGGACACATGCACTGTTTGGAATGCGGAAGGAGATAGGAGTTCCAGTGGGTGATCAGGGGCGATTGTTTGCTTTAATTTGTGGGACTATATATTGGACACTTTTTACATTGTATGCTAGTCACTTGAGAAAGACCTCTGAGAAGGTCGAAACGTCGTGCTGTTTGGACGCAATAAATCTATTGAAAATCCGTTGTGCCTTGGATCATCTATCTTATCTCTATGCTTAAAGAACAGGAACATTCCAGAACAGTAGAGCAATGCCATAGTTATCCTCATCCATAAGAAAGGAGACAAAGAAGATCTCAAGACCTACAGACCAAACAGTTTACTTTCAATCAAGAGTTTTACTAAAATACTCACTTATCAACTGCAACAGACCTTGGACTTGGCCCAGACTAGAGAACAAGCAGGATTTAGCAGTGGATACAACACAATGGACCCACATCCAAGTTGTACAAGGATTGATTTCTAGAAGTAATGGATATTTATTTATTTATAAAATGTTTTACCAGCAAGTAATACATTGAGAGTTACCTCTCGTTTTCACGTATGTCCTGGGCACAGAGTTATGATGACAGATACATGGTTACAAATACATAGTTACATTAAGTGAACAAGGTTATACATTATATACAAGACATTGCATGCACAGTAAGAGATAATATATATTATAGGCGTATGTAACAGTTTCAGACCAGGTTAAAAGGAGAGACAACTTTAGTTTTGAAAGAACTTAGACTGGTGGCGGCTGTGAGAGTCTCCGGTAGATTGTTACAGTTTTAGGGTGCACGGTAAGAGAAGGAGGAACGGCCGGATACTGTGTTGAGCCTTGGGACCATGAACAGTCTTTTGGAGTCAGATCTCAGATGATAAGTGCTGCAAGTAGTAGGGGTGAGGAGCTTGTTCAGATAGATGGGTAGGTAGCTTGCACAGAAAGTATTTGAAGGCAAGACAGGAAAGATGAACTTTGCGCCTAGACTCCAGTGATGGCCAACATATGATCTACCGCTCAATTTAAAATTTGTAGATTAAAAAAAATTATTCGATTCTGTCTACTCCTCAATCATTAGCTTACATGAAGATACAAGCAAAATAATGATCAGCAAGGATGAGCATCAGGGGGACACCATGTCACTAAACAACAGTTGAAGAATTGTTTGACACTAAATTGGAAAGAAAATTGTATAAAAAAATCAATGGTGAATACTTGAGTTACCTACAATTTGCAGACATTATTATTTTTTCGCCAAGTCCAGAAGCCCTTTAGCAACACATTAGAGAACTCGCTGAGGCAAGTAAGAAGATTGGCCTCAATGCGAATCTCAGCAAGACCAAAGTAATATTGAATAAATGTGTCAACTACAGTACAAAGAGCAAAATAGATGGAATAGAACTAGAAGAAGTTGAAAACTATGTCTATCTTGGCCAGCAGGTATCAATAGACGGGTAACTTATTAATGAAATCGATAGGAGAATGAAGATGGTGGGAGCACATTTGGAAGAATCGAGACAATGTTTCAAGAGAACCTTCTACGGTGCCTGAAGAGGAAAGTGTATTCTGCCTGTATGATAATTCATGACTTACCCACGCCTCAAGCTGGACCCCTCTCCCATTCTCAATAAACACACCATACAACTTCTAGGGAGAAATAAACAGCCACAGCTTTATTTATTACAACAGATACATATTTATATTTATCCCCAACTAGGGACCCAACTAGATTGCTCCGTTCATATCTACCAGAGCTCGAGGGATTCCTCAGCTCATGCTCCTCTAGCCATTCAGTACCTTTCCGTATATCGGAGATACAGAGGAAGAGAAGACCCACACAAATATACCACACTATCCACCACCCACCCAAGTTTGGGTTACATGCCTGTTTATTTCCGTAAGGATGTGAGTTCTGAATCTATAGAAATCTACTGATTTGGAGATACTTTTTAAGAGACTGTGTTGCACTATTGTATCTATTTTTTATTTCACATATCCACCACTGAACAAGTTGCGCTCCCCTTCAATTTCCACACGTTCCAGCAAGAAGGATTCCTGTGGACCATCCTTTAAAGGGTTTTTGAGCAGCATATTTTCTTTATATCACTTATTGCACTAATTTGCACTGATTTTGCACAATATTATATTGTATCATCACTGTCTAAGGGCCTCATGCAGTAAGCCCCGATAAAATCTCTTCGGCACGTGTGGCGGATAGGCCTTTTTTTGGCGATTTGCCCTCGCAGTATTCAGTAAGGGCCGAATCCATGCCGATCCCTGCCGAATCACTGCGAAAGCAAAACTGCCGATGAGCCTGTGCCGATACAGCCTGGCTCCCGATAAGCCTTCCGATAGGCCTTTTCTGCCGATAGATGTTTGCAGCAGAGAGAGACAAGCCGCTCTCTCAGCGCAAACATCGGCAAAAAATAAAGTATTTATAAACAACTTTTACTGATAGTGTACATGTGCAGGGGGACTCCGGAGCTGAACCGCATTGGTTTCAGGTCCGGGGACCCCCTGCTTCCCGAGATACAGGCCCCTTTATGAGGTGCCGGTATCCCTCTGCATTTAAAGGTCCCGATCATGTGACCGCGACCTGTAAACAAAGCAGAGGGATACCGGCACCCCATAAAGGTGCCTGTATCTCGGGAAGCAGGGGGTCCCCGGACCTAAAACCAAAGCGGTTCAGCTCCGGAGACCCTCTGCACATCTACACTATCAGTAAAACACACATATCAATAAAGAGTCGTTCCTTACCTTTGCGGCTATGTGCTACGGTAACGAAGCAGCATGAATGTATTTTTAATAATAGTGTACTGTGAGCAGGGGGTCCCCTGAGCTGAACTGCGTTGCTTTGTGGACCAGGGACCTCCTGCTTCCCGAGTTACAGGCCCCGGTATGTGTCATCGGGTGGCAGTGTCGCCGCCATCTTTATTGCACCCCATTCGCGCCGTGTCCGCTATAAATATGGCGGCGACACTGGCACCGGTGCCCCAAACCGGGGCCTGTAACTCGGGAAGCAGGGGGTCTCTGAGCCACAAATCAATGCGGTTCAGCTCAGGGGACCCCTTGCTTCCGCACAATATTATTAAAAATACATAAATGTTGCTTCATTACAATAGCGGATAGCCGCTAAGGCAATGAAGGGGTTAAGGCAGAATAGTATGTTTATTGGGGACATTTGCCCCCAATAAACATAGCAATAAACAACATACACCCCCTGTGTATTTGAAATACATAAACAGCAATAAATACATTAAATACATATAGTACTCACCACCCATGTCCGGCTGCCATGATGAAGGCCATCCTCCTCTTCATCCTGCCCATGGCCCCCTCCGCTGCTGCAAAACAGACACAAGAATGAAAACATCCAAAGTAATGTCCCCTAACCCCTTAATCACCATAGCGGTTATTAACCGCTACAGTCATTAAGGGGTTAACCCACCCTCACCCACCACTCAGGACGCCTACATACCCTCCCACACTAACCCCCCACCCCGTGAGGCCTAACCACCCTCACCCACTACCCACAAGGGAGGCCTACCCACATACCTCCCCACCCCCAGTACCCACAATAAAAACAATACAGTGACCCACAATAAACATCATTATATTTATTAAATACATTACCCACCCCCTGTGCCCCCCATAAATACAAGATTTATCCTTTTACAAACAGGGTTCATAACGCAGCCCCACGCGAGTCCCCGGTGGGCTGGCGGGGCACCTGACAGACCTACAGGGTACCAGCAGCCCTTTTCAAACAGGTTCTGGAGGCCTGTTGGTGGGTCCCGCCAGCACCATGGCCCCCAGGTGGTCTCCTTGGGGCACCGTGGGCCACAATTGGGTCCCCACGGTAGGCCCAAGGATGTCTGGGAGCCCCGGGTCAGACCCACAGGTGTCTGCGGGGCCTCGGGTGGTTCCCACCGGGGTCTGGGGAACTCACGAGTGCTCACTACGGGTCCGCGGTGCCCCCACAGAAGTGGGACCACACATCTTCATCCCCGCACCTATGGGTCAGCGGTGCCCCCACAGATGTGAGGCCACCGCTTCATCCCCGCAGACTACGGGTCCACGGTGCCCCCACAGATGTGAGGCCAGCGCTTCATCCCCGCATGTGTCACCCGTGGAACTACCAGCCTGATACCCGTGAGATACCCGAGGAGACCCGCAGGTGGTCTCCAGAGGTCCCACGCAGAACCACGGAACAAACCCTGAATGTAAAACAAATAAACCTGGCCTATACATTCAATACATACACCCCCCCCAACACTTACAGTACAATAATGTGCAAAATAACTCGTATCCAGATAGGGATAATAGATTATTTGCCCATTATTAAAAACATTAAATGGTATATTCAAATAAATAAAGTACTACTGACCTCATCAATAAGAAGTCTCCATCGCCAGCAACATCCTTGTCTTGCCCACAAAATACATAGCCAAAACAAAGCCAATACATTGCAATTACATTCAGATATCAATTAACCCCTTAAACACCTTATCGGATAATAACCCAAAGGTAATTAAGGGGTTAAGCCACACTGGCCCGATACCCACCCTTCACCCATGAATTTTACATTGGCTTCATCATGTATATATATATATATATATATATATATATATATATATATATATATATATATATATATATATATATACAGAGAGAGAGAGAGAGATATATACACACACACATGATGAACCAATATACAAATAAATGTAGAAGGGTTATCAAACATGCTGTACTCAAAATAACAATTCTCCATAAAGACACACTACAATAAAATTAATTTCCTTTCATAATCCTAACTGTGTAAGGAACATGAGAAAAAACAAATGGGGTGCTCCACCCAGTGACGCTCAATCACATAGGTATAAGTCCATGAATGATCCAATGTTGGATAAGGAGTGGGTATATAAATGTAATGACCTGTGAGTCACTATGGGAATAAGGTCATCCAATTACTCAGCAATAAAAGTAAAAAATAAAGTCTCTTACCAACTCCTGTGACATCCAACGTAGGTAGCAGTGGCGTGCCAGCCATGAAGATTAATCCAGGAACAGCAAAACAGCAGCAAATGGCGCACAGCCAGGGAGCCAGGTGGTATAAAAATTAAACGTCCTGGAGCAGGGGCGCTCATTATGACGTCTCTTGCACAGACCTTAGGTTTGGTAGTGGTGGCGCTTGTTTTGACGTCGCGCACATGCGCAGTGGGGAGCGACCCGATTTCAACAGGTTTGTACTATTTTGTTAATTAACTTAGAGGGTATTTAAGACAAGGAATTGCTCCTTAGATTAGACTCCTTGATAAAGGACCTACAGGTCCGAAACGCGTAAGAGGTGCGTTTGTGTCCCCATGGGGGTTTTTATTGTATCCAGTCATGTACTGAATTTTGATTTTTATAATCCTAACTGAACTTACAATCACAATCTTCCCATCCCAAACTCCATCCCTACTCTGATTGGCTCTAGTATACCATGTGACAGAAGCTTGGGGGAGAACGGATGTGACGTCATTGAAAGCCTGTCACATGGTACTAGAGCCAATCAGAGTAGGGATTGTCTTCCCACGCTCTGATTGGCTACCGTACCATGCGAGGCCGGCCATGTTTCTTTTCATGACGTCATCTTAAAGGCAATTGAAGCAAAGCCATTCTGATTGGCTGTGCTTTCATTGCCTTTAAGTGACGTCATCATTTTTTTTTTCTCGGCCAAAACACATGGTTTTCACGGCCCAATCAGGGCCGTGGGAACCATGACGAAAATGTGACGTCATAGGCCTTTAAAAGCCTATGTCGTCTCATTTTGAAGCCAGCCGCCGAGGAGGAAGGACCTCCTACAGAAGAAGAAGACAAGGGCGTGGCCGAAGACGGGAAGAAGACCCCGGAAGAAGATAGAAGAAAGAAAAATACAGATGAAGAAGGATTACAATTAGAAGACCCGTGGATTGATTTGGATTTTTAGTTTAATGTTTATTTATTTATGGTTTTTTATTTTATGGGTTCCTGTGCCTAGTGGTTTTGTACGTGAGTAACCAGTTCAACGGGAGTCGGTGGGGGCAAGTAATGGTAAGTGAACTAAAGAAATGTATTTTATTTAACTTGTTCATTTTTTTAAAAGCTTTTTTAACATGTGTATTTTTTTTTTTGTGGTATATCATTTCTTGCCACTGTATGTATGTATGTATGTATGTATGTCTAGAGAGATATATACATACAGGGTAAGAAATGATGTTGTTTTAAAAGCTTGATTTGATGTGTTTTAAATTAATTTGTCTATGCTGCTATGCTTTATTGTGTGTTTAAAGTATTTTAAAATTAGATAGATGTAATTGTTGATATTCTATGGTGTTTTTGAGGTCAGGGTTAGCCTTGGTTTTCAATTTTGTATTCTTGTTGGTACATATATTTTTTCTCAGGCTAAATTGTTATGTTAAAGGCTTGAATTTTTCAATTGTTTAATTGTTAGGGATGGAATGTATATTGTTTAGGGATGTCATTAATGCATGGTAATTGATTTATGTTTACTGGATTGGATAAAATAGTATACTTGTTTGGAGGTATTTGTCTTTTGCTTGCAATATTATTGTTAACATTCATTTGCAGAATGTATATGCTGCATAGATTGTATGCATCATATATACAATGTAAATGCAATGTGTTGATTGGCATTAGAGGTATTTGATTGGCATTTGAAGATTGTGATTGTAAGTTCAGTTAGGATTATGAAAGGAAATTAATTTTATTGTAGTGTGTCTTTATGGAGAATTGTTATTTTGAGTACAGCATGTTTGATAACCCTTCTACATTTATTTGTATATTGGTTCATCATGTGTGTGTGTGTATATCTCTCTCTCTCTCTCTCTCTCTCTGTATATATATATATTTGCATGATGAAGCCAATGTACAAATTCATGGGTGAAGGGTGGGTATCGGGCCAGTGTGGCTTAACCCCTTAATTACCTTTGCAGTTATTATCCGATAAGGTGTTTAAGGGGTTAATTGATATCTGAATGTAATTGCAATGTATTGGCTTTGTTTTGGCTATGTATTTTGTGGGCAAGACAATGATGTTGCTGGCGACGGAGACTTCTTATTGATGAGGTCAGTAGTACTTTATTTATTTGCATATGCTAGTTAATGTTTTTAATAATGGGCAAATAATCTATTATCCCTATCTGGATAATAGTTATTTTGCACATTATTGTACTGTAGGTGTGGGGGGGGGGGGGGGGTGTATGTATTGAATGTATAGGCCAGGTTTATTTGTTTTACATTCAGGGTTTGTTCCGTGGTTCTGCGTGGGACCTCTGGAGACCACCTGCGGGTCTCCTCGGGTATCTCACGGGTATCAGGCTGGTGGTTCCACGGGTGACACATGCGGGGATGAAGCGGTGGCCTCACATCTGTGGGGGCACCGTGGACCCGTAGTCTGCGGGGATGAAGCGGTGGCCTCACATCTGTGGGGGCACCGCCGACCCATAGGTGCGGGGATGAAGATGTGTGGTCCCACTTCTGTGGGGGCACCGCAGAACCGTAGTGAGCACTCGTGAGTTCCCCAGACCCCCGTGGGAACCACCCGAGGCCCCGCAGACACCTGTGGGTCTGACCCGGGGCTCCCAGACATCCTTGGGCCTCTGCGTGGGGACCCAATTGTGGCCCACGGTGCCCCAAGGAGACCACCTGGGGGCCATGGTGCTGGCGGGACCCACCAGCAGGCCTCCAGAACCTGTTTGAAAAGGGCTGCTGGTACCCTGTAGGTCTGTCAGGTGCCCCGCCAGCCCACCGGGGACTCGCGTGGGGCTGCGTTATGAACCCTGTATGTAAAAGGATAAATCTTGTATTTATGGGGGGGCACAGGGAGTGGGTAATGTATTTAATAAATATAATGATGTTTATTATGTGTCACTGTATTGTTTTTATTGTGGGTACTGGGGGTGGGGGGGTATGTGGGTAGGCCTCCCTTGTGGGTAGTGGGTGAGGGTGGTTAGGCCTCATGGGGTGGGCGGTTAGTGTGGGAGGGTATGTAGGCGTCCCGAGTGGTGGGTGAGGGTGGGTTAACCCCTTAATGACTGTAGCGGTTAATAACCGCTATGGTGATTAAGGGGTTAGGGGACATTACTTTGGATGTTTTCATTCTTGTGTCTGTTTTGCAGCAGCGGAGGGGGCATGGGCAGGATGAAGATGAGGATGGCCTTCATCGTGGCAGCCGGACATGGGTGGTGAGTACTATATGTATTTAATGTATTTATTGCTGTTTATGTATTTAAAATGGGCACATTCACTATTATCCCTTTGTGGATAATAGTAATTGTGGCCATTACTATACTGTATGTGTTAAGGGGGGGGTTATTTCTTTATAAGTATGTATGTGTTTAGACATTAATTTGGGGGGGGCACATAATTGGTACTGCAGGCCTGCGGGTAACACCTGAGGGCCCCCGCCGGCCTATAGTATCATTGATGTGCATATATGTGTATGTTAGGGGTTGTTGGGGTTATATATATATATATTTATTTATTTATTTATATAGAGATATTTATTTATTTATATTTATTTATTTATTTATTGTGGGACTGGTGTGTGTGATTATTTTTTATTGTGGGTAGTGGGGGTGGGTGAAGGGGGTATTAGCCCCAACGGTGGTTGTTTAGGGCTTGCAGGTGGGTAGCAGGAGGGCTTAACCCCTTCATGACCGTAGCGGTATTAACTGCTACGGTCGTGAAGGGGTTAAGTGCTCCCGCAACCCCGCCGCAAGCCCTAAACTCACACCCAGGGCCAAATACCCCCTTCACCCACCCCCGCTACCCACAATAAACCTGGCACGGTGGGTTAACCCCTTCATTGCCTTAGCGGTTAGCCGCTAAGGTAATGAAGTGGGCTTTACATGCCTTTTTCCTGCCTCGGATGCATGCCGGGGGGCTCCGGTGCTGGTATCAGCTCCGGAGACCCCCGGCATCAGTCACAGGCAGGAAAAATGGCTGATTTTTTCTAAGTGTCGCCCTTGCCGATGCTTCTGCTCCACCAAGTTGCCAACTTTAGTTGGCGGGCTGGATTCCCAATAAACTCTCCAATCTGGAGTGCCGATCAGCACCGAAGAGCTATTGGGGCTACCTGAATTCAGCCGGGTTCAAAAAGTGCCGATAAGTGGGTTATCGGCAGCCGGATGCCGATAATTTTTTATCGGGAAGAAAAGTTCCCGATAATTCCCACTTATCGGCGCTTACTGAATCGGGAGGGCAAAAAATGGCGAAAAAATGCCGAAAAAGCCTTATCGGGGCTTACTGCATGAGGCCCTAAGTCACTGTAATCACCTCCTTAGAGCGCTGTTAGAATTTTTTTCTCACTGCACATTGGTCACTCTCTAATAGCTGCACTTTAAAATGGAGGAAGAGGGAAATACCCCTAATGTATTTAATAGAAGAATGTCAAGAACAAGTAGATTAGGTTCGCTGTTTTCAGATAATGATGAAATATCGGACATGCCAGTCCCCAAAGTAGAGGATGACTTAGATACAGAATTTGTCAAACTAGAAAGATTGTTAGTAAAAGATACAAGGAAGTGGTGTGACAAGGTTTTCTTGGAAAAATATTTGAAAGAAAAAATTATACCAAGAGGTTTAAGATTGTTAAAAAATCCTACCTGCGATTTAGAAGATGAGGCTTTCGTAAAACAGTGGCACAAAGTTTTAGACGAGTGCTCAGATACATTAATGAATCTAATCATTACACAACATAAAATTAATCTAAAGAAATTAGACGAAGAAATAAATACTATAAAAAGAAATATAGAACCTCATAGAAAAACCAATCATTATAAAAAGAATGACGCAGAACTAAATAAGGAAAATTGATGATTTAGAAAGAGAGATAGTGGCAGGTAAAAAGAAACAACTCTTCCCGGATGAAGAGGATTACTCAAAAGGGATTTATAAAAGTTAGGGTACAATTAAGAATTCCAATTATGGACAGAATGATAGGCAGCAAAGGCACTACTGTATAGTAAGCCCTATATTAATTATCAACAGAAAACAGAGAGAAGATATAGCAGTCCCTATGTGAAAAAGCCAGAAAAAAGCAGGAGTGACAGATCAAGTTCCCCTGCTAAAACAGAGTACAGACAACAAGATTAAACTGTAGAAATAAGAAAGGATATAAGAGAAACGAGGGAAGTAAGATTTGATGATTATGATAACTCAAGGATGGTTATCCCAGCACCTAGGCCAAATGATAGAAGTGAAAGATACACTTATAAAGAAAATAAAAGACCATCAGAAGCAGTAGGGGGAGCTAGAAGTAAGGAAAGATCCACTGCACATTTTTTAGATCAGGGAGAGTCTTCCAGCTCATGGGAGACAAAGAACAGATATGCACCCCTAGAAGAAAGAGATCACCAATCAGGGAGTCGAAGGTCAAGAGACTCAGAGGAAAGAGAGGAGGAGGTAAGAGGAAAAAAGATGAAAATAGGAAAAAGAGGAGACTACATATAAATAAGAACATTTTTAATCTAAGTAGAAAGGTTCTCACTACTACTCAGGTGGAAGTCATTTCAAAAGGGTTGACGTTTGCTCCAACGAGAGGGCCAGATAATTTTAGTCTGTTCATTGATGCCAACAGATTTCTAAGGAAATTGACAACCAAAAGGTTTTTTTTTTTATCTAAAAAATAAAGGTATTTTAAGTAATGTAGAAGAAAGGAGTCAGTCTAAAGAAGATATGATCCAACATACAAAATTGAAACAAAAATCCACGTTTTACCATAGTTTCTCAAAAGGCCATCATTTAGAAGTATTTTTCCAATTGATAACTAAAGACTTTGAAAAAATAGCAAGCCAAGAGAATAAATACAGGAATAACCTAAATAAAGAACAAAGAGAAACAGTGTAACAGCTAAGTGAAGATAAAGATATAATTATAAAACAAGCTGACAAGGGGGGGTGGGGGGTTGTAATAAAGGATAGGGATTTCTATATAAAGGAAGCAGAAAGAATATTAATGGATGAGAACACTTATAAGAAATTATCTAGGGATCCAACAAAAGAATTTCAGGCAGAAATAGAGAAGTTCCTACAAGAAGGGAAAGAAATAGGAATACTTACAAAAGATGAGTTAAGGTACTTAAAAAACGAATATCCTATGATGCTGATATTGTATTTTCTGCCTAAAATTCACAAACATAAGACCAATCCCCCCGGTAGGCCCATTATTTCGGGGATAAACTCTATGACAGCAAACATTTCAGAATATATTGATCATTTTCTGCAAAAATATGTGGTTAAAAACAAGTCACATTTGAAAGATACAAGTGAAGTCTTAAGAATTTTTAAGGATATGAAATAGAGTAATGAGTTTATCCTTGTAACATGTGATGTTTCAGCTTTATATACTTCAATTAGACACCAGCAGGGTATAGAAGTGGTAAAGCGTGTATTATCAAGAGATCCAGATATGCTGGAAGAACAGATGAGATTCTTGTTAAAAGGAATAGAGTTTATTTTGACTCATAATTTCTTCAATTTTGATGGCGATCATTTTCTCCAATTATGTGGCACGGCCATGGGGACCAGGTTCGCACCAAGTTATGCTAATATTTTCATGGGAATTTGGGAAGAAGATCAAATTTGGTCCAACCATGAATTCGGTGCGAACCTGGCCCTATGGAAGAGATACATCACTGATGTGCTCATAATATGGAATGGTAATGAATTGGAGTTAGATAGGTTTCTGAAATATATAAATGTAAATGACCGGAATTTATGTTTCACATCAAACAATAGTAGATTGGAGATAGAATTTCTCGATTTGACAATATATGTAGAGGATGGGGTTATCAAAACAAAAAATTATTTCAAGAAAGTTGATGCTAATAATTATATTGACAATTCTAGTTGCCACCATCCAAAATGGATAGTAAATATCCCTTATGGACAGCTGCGTCACATCAAAAGAAACTGTACTGATGATAATGTATACAAACAACAGTCAGAAATTCTTATCGAGAAATTCAGGGAAAAAGGGTATAATGAAAGAAACATAAACAAAGCGATACAAAAAACAAATGAGTTAGAGAGAGAAACAATTCTCCATCTAAATATAATTGATGAGGGGCCATCGAAAGAGAAGATAGACTTCCAATCTACATTCATCACACAGTATAACCGAGAAGCGAATAAGATTAAAGATGTGATTTTTAAACACTGGCATGTCCTTAGAAATGACCCGATCCTGGGAAGTGAGATACCAGAAAAACCACAGGTTATTTTTAAGAAAGCAAACAATCTGAAAAGCAGACTAGCCCCATGCACTTTAAAAAAAGAAAAAAATGAAATTTCTAGTACTAAATGGCTCAATTCACTTATAGGTTTTCATAAGTGTGGCAGATGTAGGGCCTGTGAATTTGGTTCCAAGGAAAAAATACATTTTTATTCTAATATAACGAAAGAAAAATTCAGTACAACAGACTTCATTAATTGCACAATGGATTTTGTAGTATATTTAATTGAATGTCCATGTGGACAGCAATTCATAGGCCGTACCACTCGCCCGCTGAAAACGAGAATATTAGAACATATAGGAAACATACGTAGAAAATTACAGCGCCATACAGAACCGAAACATTTTGAATTATGTCATGGGAGTGACCCAAAAGGTCTGACATTTAGATGGATAGAAAGAGTGAAGGCTCATTGGAGAGGCGGCAACAGAATATCACTCCTATCACAAAGGGAGACCTTCTGGATACACAAAATGAGAACAATGAGCCCTGAAGGCATGAATGCTGATCAAGATATTGCCGCATTCCTATGACCCATTCACTCAAACTATAACTCTACAAGTTTTATATTCAAATGTGGTAGACAGTTTTTCCAGTTCTTCATTATGGTTTTTAATGGCTTCAATATAATGATTTTTAATGCATATGCAATATTGTTGTTATGATATATTTGTATATCTAATCCTGTTTTTTTCCTTTCTCCTTTTTTCATTTCTCTCTATTTCCTCAAAAATACAATATGAGGAACTTGGACCTATAATTATTAGGTTCATAATGTATACTTATGACTGGTGGATGTATGATACAATGTCCATTTATGGAAACTAGATATATGGTTAATGTATAGTATAGTATAGGTTAATGATGATTACGATTCCCTTTTTGGATGATGTGAGATGTTGGCCACATCATATTAACAATGGGTATATTTGTTTGTAGTATCAGATCAGAGGTAGGGGATGAATTATTCCGCCCTATGATAGAAAGATTTTAGATTTGCGCCGAGTAGTAGTAATTAATAGAATGTTGTAATGTACTCCGGTAATACACCGTTCCTATTGGTCCAGTAAGGACCAATCACGGCACTGATAGGTTCATCTACGGGCCAATGAGAGTGAGAGGATTGCTATAAGAATTGGAGAGATGAGAAGCCAACCATTGACTCCTGACGAAGCGACAACAGCGAAACGCGTTGAGTCAGAAGCGCCCTGCTGTTACCACTCACCGGTGCTGATCTGCGCCAGAGGTCCCCTACATTTGGTGAATCCACCCGCGCCGTGATACCGGAAACGAAACGCCGGTAACCGGAAGTGACGCGACGGGAGACTCGAGCAGAGGGGGTGAGAATTGGGAGGCAGAGTTCGCTTTTCCTATGTGTCCAGTATACTTTTTATCAATGTAAGCATACACCTATATAGTCTTTTATAGATTAAAAGTTGTTTTTTATGGTACACACCATGTTTGGCTTTCCGTTTTCTCCTATCCATACGGCTGCCATTATACCATTCTGAGGGATATCCCACTACACCCAAGAATCTTGAGATACAGAGGAAGAGAAGACCCACAAAAATATACCACACTATCACCTACCCAAGTTTGGGGTTACATGCCTGTTTATTTCCGTAAGAATGTGAGTTCTTAATCTATAGAAATCTACTGATTTGGAGATACTTTTTAAGAGACTGTGTTGCACTATTGTATCTATTTTTATTTTCACATATCCACCACTGAACAAGTTGCGCTCCCCTTTAATTTCCACACATTCAATACCTTAGTCTGAATCCACAGAGCTCCCATCAGAAGGCCACTACCACACCAACCGAATCTAGTCAGGAATGGTACTGCCTTCCACAAATTCCACGGGAAGGTCACCACCATTCTGGCCACAGCAGCCTGGAATGGTACCGCCTTCCCCAATTAAAATACTTCTGAGGTCTGCGACCTCCCTCCAGGAGCCAATACTGGCTGAATCCCCCTCCCAGAGTAACATTACTCCAGCAAGGTCATTTATCAGGCCTTAAACTGGCCTTGCGAGCCGCCACTTGCCTCACTGCCTTTTCTAGTGCGCCTTGACACGCTAAAATCAGGATATCATTAACCTAATATCTGATAAATGGACCTCAGCCTCTCGAAACAGGCCTTCCAGCCCCCCTTCTAGGTCGTCATGCCTTACTGCAATTCCCCCTAAATGGCGCGTTCCCAGAAGTAGCCAAGACTTCACATAAACTTCTGGATTGAAGAGAGAAAGAGGTGGCCCAGCCATGTTCATAAAAATATGTTTCCTAGGTGTTCCACATTAAGACTCGCGTGTTGTTGTGACGGACAGATTCATTCCACTGAAACTCCTCTCACACTCTGCAGGGGAAACTGGTATCGAATTAACTGCTTCAATATTTTTTTTTTACGGTCCTTGCGTATCTTAATTCCTTTACTATCCGGGAATGATCTGAAAGCTCTCATTGTCTGTCTTCCATGCAATCCAACATTCTCTTCCAATTCTATCTATTTCATTTTCCCCGTCTGTAAAATTGGAATTCTGTGGACAATCTTCAATGCAAAGTTATTGAGGTATTGAGTCTGATTCGCGTTCACACTTTTCTTTGCATACTGAAGCCGGAGTAAATAACCTGGATTTCATATTGTGTTTTTTTGTTTTTTTTTAAATAATAATTTTTTGTTGGAAATATTTTACATACTGTACATCAGTTACAACATAAAAATTGTCAAAAAAATGCAGGTATGTATCACATTTAGCATTTAACATTCAGTATTGCAAATTGACCACATTATTTCAACTAGTTACCTTTCTGTATACATCGTTCATAGAACACCTGGCACATTTCTTTTATAACCTTTTACACTTTTTAAACATTGTCAACATCTTTGTGGTTGTATTTCCCCCCCCTTTTTTTGGAACATTTAACCAACTTAAAATAACATTTGCGTTTGAACTTCCCCCCACACCCCCTAACTACAATGTGTCTCTCTATGTATTGTATATATCTGTTATTTAAAGTGAAGTACACATTTTCTAGTATTTTATCTCATTGGGGTATTTTGTTTTGGTTCTGTATGAGTAGCTGTCTGGTTAGACATCATGTCGTTCCTGCAAACACTTTTTCGGTGTCTGATTTGACTTTATCCAACAAAGAATTAATGAGCCATCCCCATTTCAAGAATTTTTTGGTCTTGAGCTCTTTTTGGAAGCTCGCTCCTATTTTGTCCATTGTCATCAGTTTAAATAGCTTGGATTTAACTACCGTATATCTAATGTTGGAGGTGATGGAGATAACCACTGCAGCATGATTGCTTTTCTAGCTGCTAGCTGCACCATTTCAGAGGGTTTAACCGCTTTGGTTGTGTTGCCTTTCTTATCTAGCCATGGATCTATGTTGGCCAATAATAATACAATAGGAATCTTGTGTTTTGTCATTTTAAGTACTTTTGTTATATAATCCATAATTTTATCCCAGAAGTGTGCAATGTGGCTACATTACCACGGCCAATGTTTAAGATCTGCCCTTAATTTTTGGCATTTGGGAAATTGGTTGATGGTACCAATGGTATTAATGGATATGGATTTTTATTAAAAGCTATATATGCCCTGTGCGTTATTTTAAATTCAACTTCTCTCCAAATTTCTGATGGTGTTAATTTGTACACATTGTTAGTCCCACAAGAATTTAATCTATATCCTGTATTTCTGGAAAATCTTTGACCAATATATTAATGTGTTCTGTAGTAATTGCTCGAAGTTATCTTCCCTCACAATTCAGAGATATTATGTCTATTTTCTCTTGTATGATCACAATTAGTAATCAAATCTATTGTTACAGTTTGGTATTTTTTCCCATAATCTAACGCTGATTTTGTGGTAGATCTTTTTTCATGCTTAGTTCCTGGAAGGAGAAACATTTTTGTTGTCCCTTGTCTATCAGGTGATCTAGGCAATTTATCCCCTTTGTCTCACAGATTTTAAAAGACTTTTGATCTATTCCTGGGGTGAATTTTGGGTTGTCTTGTAAGTTATGTATCGTACAGTAATCCACATTTTTTCCTTGTTTCTCTCCAAGCTATTCTGGTGTCCCTTACAATCACTGTGTGTTTTATGTGTGTTGGTATGTCACCCCATTTCATGCGTAACATTTCTAATGGTTTTACCAATTGTTTCTCAAGGATACCAGATAAGTAATAGTTTTCCCCTAGGATCCAATCTCCTACGTGTCGCAGAGGACATGCGTGATTGTAGTTTTGCAGGTCTGGCAAATTAGTGCCTCCCAACTCTTTGGGCAGACACGTCTCTCTCCGCACTAATCTTGTCTTAGCTGTATTAAATTATTTTACATCTTTGTGTTGTATCAGCATTGCCAGAGTCTGCATGGGATATAACTGTAGAGGGAGAAAGGGGGTGGCCCGGGATTAAAGGGGTTATACCCCATTTGGCCATCCCCTGACCTCACCAGGGAGACAAGGGGTTAACTGGGCTGAGGTCCAGGACTGTGATTTTACCCCTGTTATGACATGTAAATGTGTATTCCCCTGTTTCCCTGTTTTATTGTAACATCTGGTTTGATTAGTGTCTGCATCACACACACACTTGTATAGTGATTATAGCCATTTGTGTAATTTTCCCGCCTTTTCAGGCACCATTTTGCAGGCTCCCATAGGCCGCCATTGGGACTCCATGTATTTCAATGGCGAATCTTGCTGTTGAGTCCTGTTTTCTGAGAAGACCAGCAGATGGCGTCCGACATGGAGAGCGGCGGTTTCCCATTGTAAGTCAATGGGCCCATTGACTTCAATGGAGAAATCCTCGAAAGAGCTTTCCAGGAACGAGTTGGCTGCCGTCCAAACCGCTTAACCGCAAAGCGGATACATTTTCAATAGGAGAGCTTTGATCACTTACAAGTCAAGTTCAACGACAAGTGGCGTGGGAATAAACAGTTCTAGGGCACCTAGAAATAAAATTCTGTCTCTAGTTCCTAGATCTCCCCCCACTCGACCACAACCGGGTCCCCGTATCCTGGACTCCCGATAAGGGTCGAACCGATAAGAGCGGGCCACGCCATAGGTTCCAATGGCAGCGGCAGAACCGGCTCAGGAAAACGGCTAAGTGTCAAAAGCTGAAATTTGGTAATCCATAGCTCCGGTTCCGGAGGGCCCAGATGATCAGGGTTTGGGGTATCTGTAGCCACTGCTCCGGCATCGCTGCAGAACCATTCTTGACCCTCTTGGACCAACCCGACGGAGTATGGACCCCCTTGAAAGTCATAGACTCCAATGGCGGCCAAACCCCATTGACCGACTACGGCGGAAAAACCCCATTAACTTCAACGGCGGCGTCGCCCCGTTGAAAGTCTATGGTGGGGATTCCCATAGCCGCCAACGGCGGCGGTTTGCCATTGAAAGTCTATGGCGGCGAAGCCCGTTGTTTTCAATGGGGATTTAGTGAAAAACCTTGATTTAATTTACAGCGGAGATTTGTGTATTAAAATGTGAAACGGTTTTAAGTGTATTTGTGTATCTCCGGTTCCGAAGGTCGTAGCAAGTCGCAAATTGGACCATAGGGTGTCCCAGTTCCGGCATTGAGAACTGGGAAGTTTGGACCTGCTGGACCTAACGGAACCGGATAGTTTAATATGTTCATGTTTTATCTATCATACTGTGTTTCAAGGTATGGGTAAAACCCAGAGGAAATTCCTTTGCATACCAGGGTAGCATATGGCCAGAAAGGCGACCCAATGTCTAGGACTTAAGTATGTTTCAAAGGATTTTGTCACCTCCACTGTTTGCATGAGGGCGGAGATTACTCAAACCAGAACAGTCTTCAAGTGTTCCATTTCACACCTCACAACAAAGAATATCCTGCCAGGACCCCAAACTGGTAGACTAGCTGGCATTCCTGATGTAGAGGAGGGGTTATAGAAATGAGACCCCAGAGCTCTACTGCGCATGTACCAACTAGCAGGGGGGCATGTGTCAAAAAGTGTTCCCACTTTAACGAGTGACTAAAGGTAATTGAAAACCAATCCACGGTACTCAATGTTAAGGATAGGGCACAAAAGGTTTATAAACTGTTGTTCCCCCTTTATCCTTTGTCTTCTGATATCATCTGAATGCTACCTGATTGCGAGAGAATTGCTATGCTTCATACTTCTAATTCCCCATCCCCAAAGTAAGTGTACTTCTTGTTTGTTACTGTATTATTCGTGTGTTCACCTATCCAAAGGAATAAATATACTTTATTATATCTAAGACTCGTTCAGTTCAACCCAGTGATTTGTGTAACCTTAATACCTGTGACAGGCTATCGTCACAATAACAATCTTGCAAATTACATCATCTTTACCATGCAGCCTCTACCAAATAATGATAGTGGAAGATCCATCCATTTCTATAGTTCATCTACAATCTTTTTTATCATAGGTCTGAAGATGTTCTAATATAGTTTTTCCAGATCTGGCTCAAACATTATTCCTAGATATCTCAGTGGCTTGCACGTGATTTGGAGTGGTATTTTCTTTGTTACTCTAGTGTTTTCTGGTTTGGCTATGTTCATTAGTTCTGTCTTGGTTACATTTATTTTGAACCCAGCAAACGATCCACATTTCTCAATTGTTTCTATTATTACTGGTAAACTTTCCTCAGGTTGTGTGATGAACATGTCATGTGATCAATATGTCATCTGCAAACATAGCCAGCTTCAGTTCCACTGATCCAACCTCTATCCCTTTAAATTCCTTTATCTATCTAAGGTATTACGCTAGTGGTTCAATTGCCAGATTGAATAGGCGCGGTAAGAGGGGACCATCCCTGACGTGTGCCTCTAAATAATTCAAATTCTTCTGATAGGAGTCCAGTTTCATATTGTTAATCAAACTTTTTAAAAATTGATTCTTGTTGATGGTGGGAAATTTACCAACATGAAGTAAAATATTACCAAAAGTTATTTTTCCAATCACTTCTTTTGCTTTAATGTAAAACTGCCTATTTTTCGGTCTCACATTCTAAAACCATTAATGTTCTATTTATTTCTGACAGAGCTTTATGCAAAGTACATTTTTGACATTGTAATTCCAAAGAAAGTTCAGAAAGCTTGAATAAAACATTGTACAACAGACCTACATTTTCAACGAATGCAGACAAGTCTAAAACCTTCTTTAAAGCTTGATATTTGGTTCTTTCTGTGCTTACTCCAGAAGTATCAGAACTTGCATTGCTGAAATGTTCGCTTAGCATCATGCGATTGCCAAATAGCTTTGCCCATCCTAAAAGATAAAGCAACCAATGTTATGCTAAACACCCGACCAATTTTCCACAACTGACATTGCAGAGACTGCTCAGGCTTTCAATTTGTCCGGATTTTTCGGAGACCTGTGGTTCAGTGAATATAATTTGTCACAAAAAATTTGAAAATGATTCAACCCTGGAACTTCATCAACAGAATGACCCGCGCTCAGCCCAAGTCTGTGGTTAGCACAGTGCCAAATAGTTGCATTAGGGAAATCATCAAGGGACAATTTGGTAACCCCAGCATTTCGTCCGAGCATAACTGAAGCACCATCAGAGGTAAAAGAAATAACATTTTCCTTCGCATATCGCATTGAAAATTCAGATTTTTTTTTAGATTGTCTAAAAGTGCTTCATAAGTGTGTTTTGATTTTGCACCACATTGTATGTGTGCCAAATCCAAATAAAAAGAAACTGTATAATCAGATTCACCGGCAGCGGTCCTTAAGCAAATGACAAGAACGGTTTTGCCATTGATTGTAGTTGATTCGACGACCATAAGAGAAAATGTATATTTTGTGTTCATAATATGTTAAAATACTGCCTTCGCCATTTCCTGTCCTGTGTGGTTTGCAATATCTGTGCAAGATGTTCGGGATTGTAAAACACCCAAATCAATTCCGTTGATTTTTTGCAGTTTAATGTCCTGTTCCATATCTGTAAAAGGCCGACCTTTCTGGACAATATTACAAACAGTTCTAAAAATTCTGCAAGTTTTTTTTTCCGTGTATCTTCAATGATTTATAGACTGTTTGTTCTATTATTTGAGGGGTTTTTTGTGCTGTATTTGACATTTTTTGACATGCGATGTGAGTTTGACTATTTTTTTTTGTTACTTTAACATATTAACTTATTTAACATTTTCATGTCAGTTTCACAATGAAATCAACATATTAAAAAAACATATCTAAAAAGCGCTAGACCTTATTATAAGAATGCAGGGTCAATAAAAACAGGAAAAACCTGTGTGAGGAATTAACCGTCCAAGATAAAGAATCCATAATGGGGGTAGATGCAATCTTAGATTGTTAAAATAATTAGATTGTAAGCTCTTCGGGGCAGGGACTCCTTTTCCTGTCACTTTTATGTCTGAAAGCGCTTCTTCCATTTTGTGTTATTTGAATTATTTGTTATTTATATGATTATGTCACGTGTATCAGACCATAGGCCACGTGTGTTCCTGTAAGTAAAAGACAGGGACTCAGGCCCCCGCCTCAACTATAGTCCTAAGTCTGAGAGCTAAAAGTAGAGGGGTTATACTAGCATATGTTTATCTTTCCTAGGATCCCCTGGGATGGTGCGTATTGCTGGCACACTACTGAGGTGACTCCTTTAGTTAAAAGATTGGGAGTTACACCAGGACTCAAATTGTGTCATCTCTAGTGGCATTTTCTCTTTGCATTCCACAGTTGGGATCTTAAATGTTAACTGTAGTATAGGGAAGGGCTTGATGGCATTCAAGTCAATCACATCTTTGCCCTTAGTGACTCCACGAGTCCACACATTTGGCTGATTCCTATTGTGACCCGATGAAAGGGTAGATTTTCAGAACAGAGGGTACATCATGGAAAAAGAGGTGGTCACATTATTCCTGGACTTGAGGGAATCTCATACGTTACATGAGAAGGTTAAGATCGGCTTTTTATATATAGATTGTGGCCTATATTTCTTTTCTAGCCATAGGATATGCTGGAGCTCCTCGGGATAATTAAGTCTTTGAGTTACACCCACCTTTTTTTCGGTTGGGTTACTGTGCCAACTAATTAGATGTCCTAGTTGGGCTTCCCTATAGTATTTTTTTAGTTCTTGGAGAGCTAGCCCGCCCTCTGATTTGGGGCGATATAAGATGGATCTATTCATTCTTGATTATTTTTTTTGATAGGCATAGTGGGTAATTCTGTTTTGTAATGATTGTAACTCTTTGCCTGGGTCTTTAATTGGTGGTGCATGAAAAAATATAGAACCATAGGGAAGATATTCATTTTAATTGATGTGATCATGCCAAACCAGGATATTGGGTAGGGGTCCCAGCTCAACAGGTCTTTGTAAATCTGCTTAGATAGGGGCATAGTTAGATTTGTACAGTGCGTTATAGTCTTTTGTGTGGTGGATACCTAAGTATTTAATTTTTTGGGGTCCCATTTCAAGTTGAAATTGGTTTGTATAAGCTTAACTGTATGGTTAGGTGCTGCAGATTTGGAGCAACAGGCTTTAATTGATTTTATAACCTGAGAGTTTACCAAAAGAATCTAGATTTTCAAATATATTAGGTAAGGATTGTGACGATGAGGGGGTAAACAGGCTCTTAATAAAGGTCAAGTCCTGTTTTTGTTACCTCTGATCCGAATATTAGGGTTCAAGAGTGTCAGATCTTGAGCCCAGTAGCTGTAACTGCAGCATGTTGCAATATTATTTAAAATTGCCGTGATATCTAATAATATACTTTAAGTATCTATCGGTGCATGTTTTCAATCAGTTTTATTCTCATGTCCATCTGTATTTGTATGTTTATTACCAGTGTTCGACAAACCTATACATTTGCTCGCCCCGGGCGAGTGGATTTAACCCCCGGGCGAGTAAATATTGGCGCAAGCAGCACACGTTTGGTACTAGGTGGCGAGTAGATTTTTTTGTGTGGCGAGTAGATTTTTTGGTGATTTGTCAACCACTGTTTATTACCATCTCTGTACCACAAATAATAATATTCAGGTGTCATTTCTTCTTGATATGATTGGTATCACCAACCTAGGATACTTCCCAACATACGTTACTTTGTGAACAATTAACCGTATATAGATACAAGATTTTTGTTATTCCATCTCTGTTCAAATATTATGGATTAATTTTCAAATCAGATCTTTTGCAGCTGGTCTATTTTTGTTCATTACCAGTTGAGATTTTACAGCGCTTTATATCTCAATACATATTATGAATTACAAGTAGTTAACCTCGTTGGTTTTCTCATTCAAGTATATTGATGTCATGTTCGTTTATCAACATCTGATTACCACATGCAATTACCATCATATGTGTTTACCAATAGGAGGGGCTTTATAAACCACCTGTGTATCAGCCCAATTATACTCCTTGAGAAAGCGCTATTGCAGAGTGAAACGCGTGGGAGGAGAATCCCCTTGTTTTGTCTCCACTCCGTTCCCTGTTTTTATCATGTAGTTTAATACATTTTTCTTATTTTTTTCATACCAGTGAGTTGTTAGCGCATTTTTTCGGGTCCCCTGACCAGCCAACCCTTTGCTTCGTTTTTCTAAACTGTAACTGCATAACCTGTACTTTGCGGTAATAAAGAATTGTATGTGTTTTTGCCTTTCCAGGGATGCCAGCAACCAGGGATTGCTAGGGTATGAGTTTCAAGGGGAGGTTTGCGGAGAAATTGTTGTCAGAATGTGTCTATGAGGTTGGGGTCCGGAGTTGTCGATTCCCCTAAAAATATACCAAGTAATCATGTCTGATTCCTGGATACATGTACGCACATTGTCCCGGCAATATCTCCCCTTGAAAACTCACCACTAGGGTTCCCTGCTTCAGCACAGCAGAGAAAGGTAAATGGTGCAAAGGGATGTAAAGTGTCCCTGTAACTATGAAGGGTCCCTAGGTTAAGGGTGATACCCAGTTAATGCCCAGGTAGCCTAGAACATGTACTGGGGTTCATGGCACTCCAACCATAATTATAAGGTTGTGAGGGGACTATTAGAGTACAGTCCAAGTCTCTTAGATAGTGTGTGGGGAATAGAGGCTAGTAGAAAATAAAGAACAGCTTTATATTCTATCCCCCAGGGACTTAGGATTAAGTAAATGTATATTTTATTAACATTGGGTTTAATAGTGTATGTTCTGTTGTGCACGGTATACGAGCTGGGACTTTCGGAACCAATGTTCAGACAAACTGTCAGGGCTACCAAGTTGGTGCCAGTAAGTCTGCTGGACATTGGGGATGAAAGCCACCAGAGGATGCCTGGGGTGTGAAGACCATTTGGGTAGCAGGGAAGGGCTCAAGTACCCACGTCCTCGGATGAATGGCAGTCGTCTGGGCTGCCATTTGTCTCACCAGACTTGGTAGAGCCTGACCCAGCAGGGGACTAAGGTGGCAAACTTGCGCATGTCCCTTGGCAGATTCAGATTCCCCGCTTACCCGGCTTTCCAGACCGGCATTGCTCTGATTGGCTGTCAAGAAAGTTCAGACGCTCTGATTGGCTGTAGTATTTTGTGAATGAACTCCAGAATACTATAAGAAACCCCTAAACCAATCAGTTTGGAGATTCTGAGCGCCAGAAGTGCGGGCAGGCTTTTTGAAAGTGCTCTTGCGCGAATAGCAGAGCACCGGCTTCAGAATAGTCTGCCCGGAAAATATTCTAAGTCCAGTTTTTTGTGACCAAGTTCCCAGAAAGGAACATAGCGGTCGTGGTTGGGATTTCAAGCCAATTTTAGTTCCAGGACGTTTGGATCTAAGTCCCGGTCAAGGAAAAAATCTGATTTAGAGGGCTGTACATCTAGGAAAGTCTATTTTTTTGACCCCAGTTCCCAAGTAAGTGTGTCTTTCGTCTGTATTTTGTGTATCATTATGTGCATGCCTATTTATGCGAATATATTTACAATTTATTTCACTTACCTGTTTTGCTCAATGAATGATCCTGGTACAAAGGTTTAAATGCCTGGTCTCCCGTGATAAGAGAGATTTTATATTCCTGGTTATTGACTTGGATTCCTGAAATTTTGGAATGATTCCTGCATGGAGCTGCTAATGGTTCAATAGATATGGCAAAGAGGAGAGGGGATAGAGGACACCCTTGACGGGTTCCAATGTGTATGTGAAATAGGGAAGAATTGACGGCATTGACTTTTACCGTGGCTGAGGGGGAACTATAGAGGATGTTGATGTTATCTGTAATTTTTTCACTAAATCCCATGGATTTTAGGGTAGCAAACATGAATTGCCAGTTAAGGCGGTCAAAAGCCTTTTCGGCATCTAGGGATACTAAGAAGGCTGGGGACGTAGATTTATGAGCTACATGTGGGAGGTTAATAATAGTGTTGTGTATAGCCTGTCTCCCTTTAATAAATTCCACCTGGTCCGGATGGATCAGTTTACGTAAAATTGGGTTAAGTCTACTTGCAATAATTTTGGCGTATAATGTAATATCCATGTTCAATAGAAATATTGGCCTGTAGCTGGAGCAACTTAGTGGGTCTTTACCTTTTTGGGGGATAACTGCTATTGACACCCGCCGCATTGGACCAGGTGGGATTTGGCCCGCTAGAAGGTTGTTGAATAGCTGGGTGAGCTGAGGAATCAGAACTATTGCACATTTTGTTATAATAAAGATTGCAGAATCCATCCGGACCAGGAGCCTTCTCTCCCTTAAAAGATTTGATTGCATCGGATATCTCCAGGGATATGATTCTAAGATATCTACACCTGAGAGATTTGTAAGATTACATATAGATAAGAAAAAGTAAATGTCTGCAGACAACCGAGACTCTGAGGCACCTCCCCCACCCCTTTGGTAAGAGATGCAGAGAGGTCCCAGAACTCAAACAAATAATACTAACCTTTTTGGGAGTGGATACTGTGAATTCTAGATAAGTAGTGTTTAGTTTTAAGCTTCTTTCTTTTGCTTTTATCGTACATTTTTAGTTATTTTCAGCACATGGCCTTTTCTGCTCCAGGAGTTAAAAATTGGTTCAGTTCACCTCTCGTATGTGTGATGTGACTATAAATTTGTTTAGTTGTGATGCTTTTATGGAGCATTTTCAACTGCTCTAGCCTGTGGGTTAGGGTTTCAATTTGCTTTTTTCTCTCTTTTCTTTTCCAGGAGGACAAGGCTATCAATTTGCCTCTTATCACTGCCTTTTGGGCTTCCCAAACAATACAGAGGGATACATCTGAGGGGGTATTGATGTTGAAATGCTGCACCAATTCTTCTGAAATTTCTGCTAAGGTGTCAGCGTTTGTCAATAAATATTCATTTAGCATCCATTGGCTAGGTTTTGTTCTTTTTATTAAAATGCTTCAATGAAGACAAGATTGTGTAGTGATCCCACAATGCCGAAAGCAAAATATCTGCTCTATTAAGGTTCCCACATGAGCGATAGTCTACAAAGATGTCGTCAATTCTAGAGTAGCTGTCGGGATTGGAGTAGAAAACAAAGTATTTTGTTGCTGAGTTAAGCAATCTCCAATAGTCAACTTAGCCCAGACGTTTGGTTAGTTCTCTCAAGCTTTTAGACAAGTTTCTCCTGAAGATTGCCAGTGATTTGGGTGCTGTTTTGTCTATAGTTGGATTAAAAACAGCTTTGAAATCGCCTCCAAGGATCTGAAATTCAGGTTTTTGTGAATAAGAAGGGCCACTCCATTTCCTTGGTTATTTGTTGATGCCTGATAAATTTGAGGAAGAGACAGACACAGCTAGGGACAGACCTGGAGGGACAGACCTGGAGGGACAGACACAGCTAGAGACAGACACAGCTAGAGACAGACACAGCTAGAGACATCACTGGAGGAACAGACACAGCTAGAGACAGGACTGGAGGAACAGACACAGCTAGAGACAGGACTGGAGGAACAGACACAGCTAGAGACAGGACTGGAGGAACAGACACAGCTAGTGAGAGACACAGCTAGAGACAGACACAGATAGGGACAGACACAGCTAGAGACAGACACAGCTAGAGACAGACACAGCTAGGGACAGACACAGCTAGAGACAAACACAGCTAGAGACAGACACAGCTAGGGACAGACACAGCTAGGGACAGACACAGCTAGGGACAGGACTGGAGAGACAGACACAGCTAGGGACAGGACTGGAGAGACAGACACAGCTAGGGACAGGACTGGAGGGACAGACATAGCTAGAGACAGACACAGCTAGGGACAGACACAGCTAGAGACAGACACAGCTAGAGACAGACACAGCTAGAGACAGACACAGCTAGAGACAGACACAGCTAGAGACAGGACTGGAGAGACAGACACAGCTAGAGACAGGCACAGCTAGGGACAGACACAGCTAGAGACAGGACTGGAGGTACAGACACAGCCAGGGACAGACACAGCCAGAGACAGACACAGCTAGAAACAGGACTGGAGAGACAGACACAGCCAGGGACAGACACAGCCAGGGACAGACACACCCAGGGACAGACACAGCCAGGGACAGACTCAGCCAGGGACAGACACAGCCAGGGACAGACACAGCCAGGGACAGACACAGCCAGAGACAGACACAGCCAGAGAAAGACACAGCCAGAGACAGACACAGCCAGAGACAGACACAGCTAGAGACAGGACTGGAGAGACAGACACAGCTAGGGACAGACACAGCTAGAGACAGGACTGGAGGGACAGACACAGCTAGAGACAGACACAGCTAGAGACAGGACTGGAGGGACATACACAGCTAGGGACAGACACAGCTAGAGACAGACACAGCTAGAGATAGGACTAGAGAGACAGACACAGCTAGGGACAGACACAGCTAGAGACAGGACTGGAGGGACAGACACAGCTAGAGACAGACACAGCTAGAGACAGTACTGGAGGTACAGACACAGCTAGGGACAGACACAGCTAGAGACAGACACAGCTAGAGACAGACACAGCTAGAGACAGGACTGGAGGGACAGACACAGCTAGAGACAGACACAGCTAGAGACAGACACAACTAGAGACAGACACAGCTAGAGACAGACACAGCTAGAGACAGACACAGCTAGAGACAGAACTGGAGGGACAGACACAGCTAGAGACAGACACAGCTAGAGACAGACACAGCTAGAGACAGACACAGCTAGAGACAGACACAGCTAGAGACAGGACTGGAGGGACAGACACAGCTAGAGACAGACACAGCTAGAGACAGACACGGCTAGGGACAGACACAGCTAGGGACAGACACAGCTAGGGACAGACACAGCTAGGGACAGGACTGGAGAGACAGACACAGCTAGGGACAGGACTGGAGAGACAGACACAGCTAGGGACAGGACTGGAGGGACAGACATAGCTAGAGACAGACACAGCTAGGGACAGACACAGCTAGGGACAGACACAGCTAGGGACAGACACAGCTAGGGACAGACAAAGCTAGCGACAGACACAGCTAGGGACAGACACAGCTAGGGACAGACACAGCTAGAGACAGACACAGCTAGAGACAGACACAGCTAGAGATAGGACTAGAGAGACAGACACAGCTAGGGACAGACACAGCTAGAGACAGGACTGGAGGGACAGACACAGCTAGAGACAGACACAGCTAGAGACAGGAATGGAGGTACAGACACAGCTAGGGACAGACACAGCTAGAGACAGACACAGCTAGAGACAGACACAGCTAGAGACAGGACTGGAGGGACAGACACAGCTAGAGACAGACACAGCTAGAGACAGACACAACTAGAGACAGACACAGCTAGAGACAGACACAGCTAGAGACAGACACAGCTAGAGACAGGACAGGAGGGACAGACACAGCTAGAGACAGACACAGCTAGAGACAGACACAGCTAGAGACAGACACAGCTAGAGACCGACACAGCTAGAGACAGGACTGGAGGGACAGACACAGCTAGAGACAGACACAGCTAGAGACAGACACAGCTAGAGACAGACACAGCTAGAGACAGACACAGCTAGGGACAGACACAGCTAGGGACAGACACAGCTAGGGACAGGACTGGAGAGACAGACACAGCTAGGGACAGGACTGGAAAGACAGACACAGCTAGGGACAGGACTGGAGGGACAGACACAGCTAGAGACAGACACAGCTAGGGACAGACACAGCTAGGGACAGACACAGCTAGGGACAGACACAGCTAGGGACAGACACAGCTAGGGACAGACAAAGCTAGGGACAGACACAGCTAGGGACAGACACAGCTAGGGACAGACACAGCTAGAGACAGACACAGCTAGAGACAGACACAGCTAGAGACAGACACAGCTAGAGACAGACACAGCTAGAGACAGACACAGCTAGAGACAGGACTGGAGAGACAGACACAGCTAGAGACAGGCACAGCTAGGGACAGGCACAGCTAGGGACAGGCACAGCTAGGGACAGACACAGCTAGGGACAGACACAGCCCGGGACAGACACAGCCAGGGACATACACAGCCAGGGACAGACACAGCCAGAGACAGACACAGCTAGAAACAGGACTGGAGAGACAGACACAGCCAGGGACAGACACAGCCAGGGACAGACACAGCCAGGGACAGACACAGCCAGGGACAGACACAGCCAGGGACAGACACAGCCAGAGACAGACACAGCCAGAGACAGACACAGCTAGAGACAGGACTGGAGAGACAGACACAGCTAGGGACAGACACAGCTAGAGACAGGACTGGAGGGACAGACACAGCTAGAGACAGGACTGGAGGGACATACACAGCTAGGGACAGACACAGCTAGAGACAGACACAGCTAGAGATAGGACTGGAGAGACAGACACAGCTAGGGACAGACACAGCTAGAGACAGGACTGGAGCGACAGACACAGCTAGAGACAGACACAGCTAGAGACAGGACTGGAGGGACAGACACAGCTAGAGACAGACACAACTAGAGACAGACACAGCTAGAGACAGACACAGCTAGAGACAGACACAGCTAGAGACAGACACAGCTAGAGACAGGACTGGAGGGACAGACACAGCTAGAGACAGACACAGCTAGAGACAGGACTGGAGGGACAGACACAGCTAGAGACAGATACAGCTAGAGACAGGACTGGAGAGACAGACACAGCTAGGGACAGACACAGCTAGAGACAGACACAGCTAGGGACAGACACAGCTAGGGACAGACACAGCTAGGGACAGACACAGCTAGAGACAGACACAGCTAGTGACAGACACAGCTAGGGACAGACACAGCTAGAGACAGGACTGGAGAGACAGACACAGCTAGGGACAGACACAGCTAGAGACAGGACTGGAGAGACAGACACAGCTAGAGACAGACACAGCTAGAGACAGACACAGTTAGAGACAGACACAGTTAGAGACAGGACTGGAGAGAGAGACACAGCTAGGGACAGGACTGGAGAGACAGACACAGCTATTGACAGACACAGCTAGAGACAGACACAGCTAGGGACAGACACAGCTAGGGACAGACAAAGCCAGGGACAGACACAGCCAGGGACAGACACAGCCAGGGACAGACACAGCCAGTGACAGACACAGCCAGTGACAGACACAGCCAGGGACAGACACAGCCAGGGACAGACACAGCCAGGGACAGACACAGCCAGGGACAGACACAGCTAGGGACAGGACTGGATAGACAGACACAGCTAGAGACAGGACTGGAGAGACAGACACAGCTAGAGACAGGACTGGAGAGACAGACACAGCTAGAGACAGACACAGCTAGAGACAGACACAGCTAGAGACAGGACTGGAGAGACAGACACAGCTAGAGACAGGACTGGAGAGACAGACACAGCTAGGGACAGACACAGCTAGGGACAGACAAAGCTAGCGACAGACACAGCTAGGGACAGACATAGCTAAGGACAAACACAGCTAGGGACAGACACAGCTAGAGACAGACACAGCTAGAGACAAACACAGCTAGAGACAGACACAGCTAGAGACAGACACAGCTAGAGACAGGACTGGAGAGACAGACACAGCTAGAGACAGGCACAGCTAGGGACAGGCACAGCTAGGGACAGGCACAGCTAGGGACAGACACAGCTAGGGACAGACACAGCTAGGGACAGACACAGCCCGGGACAGACACAGCCAGGGACAGACACAGCTAGGGACAGACACAGCCAGAGACAGACACAGCTAGAAACAGGACTGGAGAGACAGACACAGCCAGGGACAGACACAGCCAGGGACAGACACAGCCAGGGACAGACACAGCCAGGGACAGACACAGCCAGAGACAGACACAGCCAGAGACAGACACAGCCAGAGACAGACACAGCCAGAGACAGACACAGCTAGAGACAGGACTGGAGAGACAGACACAGCTAGGGACAGACACAGCTAGAGACAGGACTGGAGGGACAGACACAGCTAGGGACAGACACAGCTAGAGACAGACACAGCTAGAGATAGGACTGGAGAGACAGACACAACTAGGGACAGACACAGCTAGAGACAGGACTGGAGGGACAGACACAGCTAGAGACAGACACAGCTAGAGACAGGACTGGAGGGACAGACACAGCTAGAGACAGACACAGCTAGAGACAGACACAGCTAGAGACAGGACTGGAGGGACAGACACAGCTAGAGACAGACACAACTAGAGACAGACACAGCTAGAGACAGACACAGCTAGAGACAGACACAGCTAGAGACAGACACAGCTAGAGACAGGACTGGAGGGACAGACACAGCTAGAGACAGACACAGCTAGAGACAGGACTGGAGGGAGAGACACAGCTAGAGACAGATACAGCTAGAGACAGGACTGGAGAGACAGACACAGCTAGGGACAGACACAGCTAGAGACAGACACAGCTAGGGACAGACACAGCTAGGGACAGACACAGCTAGGGACAGACACAGCTAGAGACAGACACAGCTAGTGACAGACACAGCTAGGGACAGACACAGCTAGAGACAGGACTGGAGAGACAGACACAGCTATGGACAGACACAGCTAGAGACAGGACTGGAGAGACAGACACAGCTAGAGACAGACACAGCTAGAGACAGACACAGTTAGAGACAGACACAGTTAGAGACAGACACAGTTAGAGACAGGACTGGAGAGACAGACACAGCTAGGGACAGGACTGGAGAGACAGACACAGCTATTGACAGACACAGCTAGAGACAGACACAGCTAGGGACAGACACAGCTAGGGACAGACACAGCCAGGGACAGACACAGCCAGGGACAGACACAGCCAGTGACAGACACAGCCAGGGACAGACACAGCCAGGGACAGACACAGCTAGGGACAGACACAGCTAGAGACAGGACTGGATAGACAGACACAGCTAGAGACAGGACTGGAGAGACAGACACAGCTAGAGACAGGACTGGAGAGACAGACACAGCTAGAGACAGGACTGGAGAGACAGACACAGCTAGAGACAGACACAGCTAGAGACAGACACAGCTAGAGACAGGACTGGAGAGACAGACACAGCTAGAGACAGGACTGGAGAGACAGACACAGCTAGGGACAGACACAACTAGGGACCGACAGAGCTAGGGACCGACACAGCTAGGGACAGACAGAGCTAGGCACAGACACAGCTAGGCACAGACACAGCTAGGCACAGACACAGCTAGGGACAGACAGAGCTACTGTAGGGACAGACAGAGCTAGGGACAGACACAGCTAGGGACAGACAGAGCTAGGGACAGACAGAGCTAGGGACAGACAGAGCTAGGGACAGACAGGGCTAGGGACAGACAGGGCTAGGGACAGACAGGGCTAGGGACAGACACGGCTAGGGACAGACACGGCTAGGGACAGACACGGCTAGGGACAGACACAGCTAGAGACAGACACAGCTAGACACAGACACAGCTAGGGACAGGACTGGAGAGACAGACACAGCTAGGGACAGACACAGCTAGGGACAGACACAGCTAGGGACAGGACTGGAGAGACAGACACAGCTAGAGACATAGCTATAGACAGACACAGCTAGTGACAGACACAGCTAGGGATAGACACAGCTAGAGACAGACATAGCTAGAGACAGACACAGCTAGGGACAGGACTGGAGAGACAGACACAGCTAGAGACACAGCTAGAGACAGACACAGCTAGTGACAGACACAGCTAGGGACAGACACAGCTAGGGACAGACACAGCTAGGGACAGACACAGCTAGAGACATACACAGCTAGGGACAGACACAGCTAGATACAGACACAGCTAGACACAGACACAGCTAGGGACAGGACTGGAGAGACAGACACAGCTAGGGACAGAAACAGCTAGGGACAGACACAGCTAGGGACAGACACCGCCAGGGACAGGCACCGCCAGGGACAGACACAGCTAGAGACAGACACAGCCAGGGACAGACACAGCTAGAGACAGACACAGCTAGGGACAGGACTGGAGAGACCGACACCAATAGAGACAGAATTAGAGGGCAGACACAGCTAGAGACAGAACTGAAGAGACAGACACAGATAGAGACAGACACAGCTATAAGGCGGTTAAAACAACTTTTAATTCAACAATTGTAATATATATGTATACACACAACAATACATTTAACATAAGTGTATGTTTAAAAATAAACAAATAAAATGGGCGTACGACGTGATGACGTCATGGCAGGGAAGTAACTTCTGCTTGCCTGATACCAAAGGCTGTGTCTCAGACCGTGTTGCTCCTATACAAACTATGCATGATGTGCGTGATCTCAGACGCTACCAAAAGGTTGGATCAGAGTATAACTACTTTTAAGCAACAATAATTTCTAAATTTGTATGCTAACAGCTCATGATATTCGGTCAGCCTTTAGATACTAGTTACACGTTTGTATCAGATGGCATTAATTGTAGCATATATATGAACAGCTTGCTACCAGTTCAAGATTTGCAGCTTATGTTTGGTTTTATAGAAAACTAGCTGAGAGACCCGGCGTTGCCCGGGATGTAATTTTCCCGCTCCTCTCTCTCTCCTCTCTCCTCCCTCCTCTCTCTGTTTGTCCCCCATTCACATCACTCCAGTCCCCCCCCCCTCCCTCCTTTACAGTTTCATGCAGTGTGTGTGCGTCAGTAACTGTGTGTGTGCGCGCGCGTCAGTGAGTCTGACGCAGAAACACAAACACACACAGACTGACTGACTGACGCACACACAGTCAGTGTGTGCGTGCGTGTGTGCGGCAGTCAGTGTTTGTGTGCGCGTCAGTCAGTGTGTGCGTGCGTGCGGCAGTCAGTCAGTGTGTGTGTGTGTGTGCGTCAGTCACTGTGTGTGTGGGTTTGTGGGTGTGTGTGTGCGCGTCAGTCAGTGTGTGCGTCAGTCAGTGTGTGCGTCAGTCAGTGTGTGTGTCAGTAGGTGTGTGTGTGTCAGTCGGTGTGTGTGTGTCAGTCGGTGTGTGTGTGTCAGTCGGTGTGTGTGTGTCAGTCGGTGTGTGTCAGTCGGTGTGTGTGTCAGTCAGTGTGTGTGTCAGTCAGTGTGTGTGTGTGTGTGTGTGTGCGCGTCAGGCAGTGTGTGCGCGTCAGTCAGTGTGTGTGTGTGTCAGTCAGTGTGTGTGTCAGTCAGTGTGTGTGTGTCAGTCAGTGTGTGTGTGTGTCAGTCAGTCAGTGTGTGTGTGTCAGTCAGTCAGTGTGTGTGTGTCAGTGTGTGTGTCAGTCAGTGTGTGTGTGTGTCAGTCAGGGTGTGTACGTGCGTCAGTCAGGATGTGTCTGCGTGCGGCTGTCAGGGTTTGTGTGCGTGCGTTAGTCAAAGGGCAGGCGCGGGGGGAGGGGTGTGCAGGGCAGGCGTGGGAGGGGTGTGCAGGGCAGGCGTGGGGGGGGGGTGAAGGGCAGGGGGGGGTGAAGGGCAGGTGTGGGGGGGTTAAGGGCAGGGGTAGGGGGGGTGAAGGGCAGGGGTAGGGGGGGTGAAGGGCAGGGGTAGAGGGGGGTGAAGGGCAGGGGTAGAGGTGGTGAAGGGCAGGGGTAGGGAGGGGTGAAGGGCAGGGGTAGGGAGGGGTGAAGGGCAGGGGCAGGGAGGGGTGAAGGGGAGGGGTAGGGGGAGTGAAGGGCAGGGGTAGGGGGGGTGAAGGGCAGGGGTAGGGAGGGGTGAAGGGCAGGGGCAGGGAGGGGTGAAGGGCAGGGGCAGGGAGGGGTGAAGGGGAGGGGTAGAAGGGGTGAAGGGCAGGGGTATGGGGGGTGAAGGGCAGGGGTAGGGGGGTGAAGGGCAGGTGTAGGGGGCGGGGGTGAAGGGCAGGGGGCAGGGGTGAAGGGTAGGGGTAGGGGGCGGGGGTGAAGGGCAGGGGTAGGGGGCGGGGGTGAAGGGCAGGGGGCTGGGGTGAAGGGTAGGGGTAGGGGGCGGGGGTGAAGGGCAGGGGGCAGGGGTGAAGGGCAGGGGTAGGGGGCGGGGGTGAAGGGCAGGGGGTGAAGGGCAGGGGGCGGGGGTGAAGGGTAGGGGGCGGGGGTGAAGGGCAGGGGTAGGGGGCAGGGGTGAAGGGCAGGTGTAGGGGGCAGGGGTGAAGGGCGGGGGTAGGGGGTGGGGGTGAAGGGCAGGGGCAGGGGTGAAGGGCAGGGGTAGGGGGTGGGGGTGAAGGGCAGGGGTAGGGGGCGGGGTGAAGGGCAGGGGTAGGGGGCGGGGTGAAGGGCAGGGGTAGGGGGCGGGGTGAAGGGCAGGGGTAGGGGGCGGGGTGAAGGGCAGGGGTAGGGGGCAGGGGTGAAGGGCAGGGGTAGGGGGCGGGGTGAAGGGCAGGGGTAGGGGGCGGGGTGAAGGGCAGGGGTAGGGGGCAGGGGTGAAGGGCAGGGGTAGGGGGCGGGGTGAAGGGCAGGGGTAGGGGGCGGGGGTGAAGGGCAGGGGTAGGGGGCGGGGGTGAAGGGCAGGGGTAGGGGCGGGGTGAAGGGCAGGGGTAGGGGGCGGGGTGATGGGCAGGGGTAGGGGGCAGGGGTGAAGGGCAGGGGTAGGGGGCGGGGTGAAGGGCAGGGGTAGGGGGCGGGGGTGAAGGGCAGGGGTAGGGGGTGGGGTGAAGGGCAGGGGTAGGGGGCAGGGTGAAGGGCAGGGGTAGGGGGCGGGGGTGAAGGGCAGGGGTAGGGGGCGGGGGTGAAGGGCAGGGGTAGGGTGAAGGGCAGGGGTAGGGGGCAGGGTGAAGGGCAGGGGTAGGGGGCAGGGTGAAGGGCAGGGGTAGGGGCAGGGGTGAAGGGCAGGGGTGAAGGGCAGGGGTAGGGGGCGGGGGTGAAGGGCAGGGTGAGTCAGCGCGGGGGAGGGGAGGTGAGTCAGTGCCTGGGAGGGGAGGTGAGTCAGCGCCAGGGAGGTGAGTCAGCGCCAGGGAGGTGAGTCAGCGCCGGGGAGGTGAGTCAGTGCCGGGGAGGTGAGTCAGCGCCGGGGAGGGGAGGTGAGTGAGCACCGGGGAGGGGAGGTGAGTGAGCGCCGGGGAGGGGAGGTGAGTGAGTGCCGGGAGGGGAGGTGAGTGAGTGCCGGGGAGGGGAGGGGAGGTGAGTGAGTGCCGGGGAGGGGAGGTGAGTGAGCACCAGGGAGGGGAGGTGAGCGCCGGGGAGGGGAGGTGAGTGAGTGCCGGGAGGGGAGGTGAGTGAGTGCCGGGGAGGGGAGGGGAGGTGAGTGAGCGCCGGGGAGGGGAGGTGAGTGAGCGCCGGGGAGGGGAGGTGAGTCAGCGCTGGGGAGGTGAGTCAGCGCCGGGGAGGGAGGTGAGTGGAGCGCCGGGGAGGTGATGTGAGTGGAGCGCCGGGGAGGGGAGCACTGGGGAGGGGAGTCAGGGGAGGGGAGGTGAGTCAGCGGCGGGGAGGGGAGATGAGTCAGCGCCGGGGAGGTGAATGAGCGGCGGGGAGGGAGGTGAGTGTGATGGGGGGGTAGGAGGTGTGTGTGTATACCCGGCGTTGCCCGGAGGCAGGGGGGGGCGTCAAAGGCAGGGAGGGGCGTCAAAGGCAGGGGGGGGGCATCAAAGGCAGGGGGGGCGTCAAAGGCAGGGGCGTCAAAAGCAGGGGGGGGCGTCAAAGGCAGGGGGGCGTCAAAGGCAGGGGCGTCAAAGGCGGGGGGGGGGCGTCAAAGGCAGGGGGGGCGTCAAAGGCATGGGGGGGCGTCAAAGGCAGGGGGGGGGGGCGTCAAAGGCAGGGGGGCGTCAAAGGCATGGATTCCTCCCCCTGCATTTCCTCACCTGGCAGCATGCCGCGCTCCTCGGGCTGCCACTGGTTCTCTCCCCCCTCGTGGCCTCTGCCGACTCCCGGTGGCACAAAGGAGGTATTAACACCCTGCCGCCCTCCTCCTGCTCCTCGGGGATGTTGAGCCGTAGAGAGCATGCTCTGGGAGGTGGGGGGGAGGTGGGGGAGAAGTGGGGGGTGGGAAGTGGGGGGGTGGAAGTGGGGGGGTGGAAGTGGGGGAGCGACACACACGCGACACCTACCTGTACTTCCGGGCGCCGCCATCTTCTCACTCGGCGCCGCGAGGGAGGAAGGGGGTCCTTCCGGGCGCCGCCATCTTAGGCGCCGCGAGGCAGCCTGCCTGTTCCCCTGCCGGGGAGGGAGGTGAGTTGGAGCGCCGGCGGGGAGGGAGAGAGGTGAGTTGGAGCGCCGAGGGGGAGAGGTGAGTTGGAGAGAGACCCGGCGTTGCCCGTGAGTTAAATTTCCCGCTCCCTTCTCTCCCTCTTTCTCCGTTCTCTCCAGAGGGGAGGGACGAACAGTGGACAGGAGGGGGGGGGGGGGATGAACAGTGGACAGGAGGGGGGGGACAGTGGACAGGAGGGGGGGGACGAACAGTGGACAGGAGGGAGGGGACGAACAGTGGACAGGAGGGGGGGACGAACAGTGGACAGGAGGGGGGGGACGAACAGTGGACAGGAGGGGGGGGACAGTGGACAGGAGGGGGGGGGACAGTGGACAGGAGGAGGGGGGACGGACAGTGGACAGGAGGGGGACGGACGGACAGTGGACAGGAGGGGGGGGGACGGACAGTGGACAGGAGGGGGAACAGTGGACAGGAGGGGGGACGGGGACAGTGGACAGGAGGGGGGCTGTGGACAGGAGGGGGGGGGCAGTGGACAGGAGGGGGGGCAGTGGACAGGAGGGGGGGCAGTGGACAGGAGGGGGGGGCAGTGGACAGGAGGGGGGGCAGTGGACAGGAGGGGGGGGCAGTGGACAGGAGGGGGGGCAGTGGACAGGAGGGGGGGCAGTGTACAGGAGGGGGGGGCAGTGTACAGGAGGGGGGGCAGTGGACAGGAGGGGGGGGCAGTGGACAGGAGGGGGGGGCAGTGGACAGGAGGGGGGGCAGTGAACAGGAGGGGGGGGCACTGGACAGGAGGGGGGGGCAGTGGACAGGAGGGGGGGCAGTGGACAGGAGGGGGGAGCAGTGGACAGGAGGGGGGTGACAGTGTCGCACACACTCAGTCACACACACTCACAGTCACACACACAGTCACACACACACACACAGTCACACACATACACACATGTCTCAGTCCCGTGATTCGCCCTTTCTCAGTTCCGTGCGGCGCCGCAGGTGGGGGGGAGGTGGGGGAGCGACACACACGCGACACCTACCTGTACTTCCGGGCGCCGCCATCTTCTCACTCGGCGCCGCAAGGGAGGAAGGGGGTCCTTCCGGCCGCCCCCATCTTAGGCGCCGCGAGGGAGGAAAGGGGTCCTTCCGGGCGCCGCCATCTTAGGCGCCGCGTGGCAGCTGCAGCCTGCCTGTTCCCCTGCCGGGGAGGGGGAGAGGTGAGGTTGGAGCGCCGCCGGGGAGGGGGAGAGGTGAGTTGGAGCGCCGCCGGGGAGGGGGAGAGGTGAGTTGGAGTGCCGCCGGGGAGGGGGAGAGGTGAGTTGGAGCGCCGCCAGGGAGGGGGAGAGGTGAGTTGGAGCGCCGCCGGGGAGGGTGAGAGGTGAGTTGGAGCGCCGCCAGGGAGGGGGAGAGGTGAGTTGGAGCGCCGCCGGGGAGGGGGAGAGGTGAGTTGGAGCGCCGCCGGGGAGGAGGAGAGGTGAGTTGGAGCACCGCCGGGGAGGGGGAGAGGTAGGTGAGTTGGAGCGCCGTCGGGGAGGGGGAGAGGTAGGTGAGTTGGAGCGCCGCCGGGGAGGGGGAGAGGTGAGGTTGGAGCGCCGCCGGGGAGGGGGAGAGGTGAGTTGGAGCGCCGCCGGGGAGGGGGAGAGGTGAGTTGGAGTGCCGCCGGGGAGGGAGAGGTGTGCGCCGAGCCTAGGGGGAAGAGAGTGGCAGTTGGGTGACGTCACACCCACCAATCTGATTGGCCAGAGGCTGAGGACCAATCAGATTCACCGCAGATAGCACTAACCATTCAATTTTATATATTAAGATAGGCTACCTTGCTTGATGGTGTCTCATTCATAGCTATTTAGCTGTACAGAGCATATATATACAGTATTGTGCATCTTTACAATGTAATGAGATCACCAGTTACACCTTTGACCATACTTACCAAATAGGTCTCGTGTTTTTAGGCATTGTAATTGAGCCACCAATTTATGGTTGTATGAAGCTCTGCTTATAATCTATAATTACACTGCAATTACCTTTAGCTGAAAGATCTGTGTCTATGCTATTGGAGTGATGTAAGCTTATTTGTCTATTGTCACACTTTGAACAGTTACCAAGCTGCATTATTTTGTATTCTTTTCATGCTACTTGTGACTACAACTATCATGCGGCTCTGTTAAAGGTTTCTGTTCTGATTAAGGTCATATTTGGTTGTGAGTACATTAATGAGTCAATCTTACCATTAGCTCGGATGTATATAGAAGGTATTAACATCATATGCCTGAGTTCAGATTTAAACAATCAGAGCGATTCCCACATTATAAGGATCACTAGGCTGCGGCATCTTCATGTTGCAGCTCTGACTAAGGACACCGAGGCGTTTAGTTCTCTTACAGAGAGACTCCTTCTATGAATATACGATCAATTCATATCGTTTACTATAACTCATACCCATCAATAGACTATCCGCAATGTTATAATCTTTCATTACAAACATTATACACAAGTCAACACATTGTGGAGATTAGCTTTAAATTAATTGGTTGAGGAGTAACAATTGGCAGTGATGTTAGAGCTGCGTCATGCTTTGCATGACTTTCATATCTAGCTTATAGCTTCTATCTAGCATTATATCTCCACTGCACCTCAACACCACACACTCCAGCATTTATGCAATATTGTCATCTTCTACAAGCGCATTCACTCATGCACCATTTGGAGATTAATATAAATTTATGATGAGTAATTATTGGCAGCGATGTTAGAGCTGCGTCACACACTCACGTGACTTTCATATTTAGCATATAGTTTCTATATCTCCAATTTGTTCATATATTTGGGACAACAAGACATCACTATATTATTGGATCATTATCCAACAAACGGTTCTGTTTCATTACACATTAAACACCATAACAGCAGAAATAATTACACTTCACAACCTGTCATTTTATTTATTTATTTTTAGACATACACTTATGTTAAATGTATTGTTGTGTGTATACATATATATTACAATTGTTGAATTAAAAGTTAAGTTTTAACTGCCTGAGAGTGCACCACTCAAATGTGCTTCCTTTTGGGGCAACAGCCACCTTTTCTACTGTTGCCTTTGTTGATAAATCGACATTATCTTAAGCACATAGGTAGCACCAGCTATAGACAGAACTGGAGAGACTGACACAGCTAGAGACAGACACAGCTATAGACATAACTGGAGGGACAGACACAGCTAGAGACAGACACAGCTAGAGACAGAATTGGAGGGACAGACACAGCGAGAGACAGACACAGCGAGAGACAGACACAGCTAGAGACAGACACAGCTAGAGACAGACACAGCTAGAGACAGACACAACTAGAGACAGACACAGCTAGAGATAGACACAGCTAGAGACAGAATTGGAGGGACAGACACAGCTAGAGACAGACACAGCTAGGGACAGACACAGCTAGAGACAGACACAGCTAGGGACAGACACAGCTAGGGACAGACACAGCTAGGGACAGACACAGCTAGAGACAGACACAGCTAGGGACAGACACAGCTAGGGACAGACACAGCTAGGGACAGACACAGCTAGGGACAGACACAGCTAGGGACAGACACAGCTAGAGACAGACACAGCTAGGGACAGACACAGCTAGGGACAGACACAGCTAGGGACAGACACAGCTAGGGACAGACACAGCTAGGGACAGACACAGCTAGGGACAGACACAGCTACTGTAGGGACAGACACAGCTAGGGACTGACACAGCTAGGGACTGACACAGCTAGGGACTGACACAGCTAGAGACAGACACAGCTAGAGACAGACACAGCTAGAGACAGACACAGCTAGAGACAGAATTGGAAGGACAGACACAGCGAGAGACAGACACAGCTGGAAACAGACACAGCTAGAGACAGACACAGCTAGAGACAGACACAGCTAGAGACAGACACAGCTAGAGACAGAATTGGAGGGACAGACACAGCTAGAGACAGACACAGCTAGAGACAGACACAGCTAGGGACGGACACAGCTAGGGACGGACACAACTAGGGACAGACACAGCTAGGGACAGACACAGCTAGAGACAGACACAGCTAGAGACAGAAACAGCTAGGGACAGACACAGCTAGAGACGGACACAGCTAGGGACAGACACAGCTAGAGACAGAATTGGAGGGACAGACACAGCGAGAGACAGACACAGCTAGAGACAGACACAGCTAGAGACAGACAGCTAGGGCCAGACACAGCTAGGGACAGACACAGCTAGGGACAGACACAGCTAGGGACAGACACAGCTAGGGACAGACACAGCTAGAGACAGACACAGCTAGAGACAGACACAGCTAGGGACAGACACAGCTAGGGACAGACACAGCTAGAGACAGACACAGCTAGGGACAGACACAGCTAGGGACAGACACAGCTAGGGACAGACACAGCTAGGGACAGACACAGCTAGGGACAGAAACAGCTAGAGACAGACACAGCTAGGGACAGACACAGCTAGGGACAGACACAGCTAGGGACAGACACAGCTAGAGACAGACCTGGAGAGACAGACACAGCTAGAGACAGACACAGCTAGAGACAGACACAGCTAGAGACAGAATTGGAGGGACAGACACAGCTAGAGACAGACACAGCGAGAGACAGACACAGCTAAGGACAGACACAGCTAGAGACAGACACAGCTAGGGATAGACACAGCTAGGGACAGACACAGCTAGGGCCAGACACAGCTAGGGCCAGACACAGCTAGGGACAGACACAGCTAGGGACAGACACAGCTAGGGACAGACACAGCTAGGGACAGACACAGCTAGGGACAGACACAGCTAGGGACAGACACAGCTATAGACAGAATTGGAGGGACAGACACAGTTAGGGACAGACACAGCTAGAGACAGACACAGCTAGAGACAGATACAGCTAGGGACAGACACAGCTAGAGACAGACACAGCTAGGGACAGACACAGCTAGAGACAGACACAGCTAGGGACAGACACAGCTAGAGACAGACCTGGAGAGACAGACACAGCTAGAGACAGACACAGCTAGAGACAGACACAGCTAGAGACAGACACAGCTAGAGACAGACACAGCTAGGGACAGACACAGCTAGAGACAGAACTGGAGGGACAGTCACATCTATAGACAGAATTGGAGAGACAGACACAGCTAGAGACAGACCTGGAGGGACAGACGCAGCTAGAGACAGGTCCGGCGAGACAGACACAGCAAGGGACAGGACTGGAGGGACAGACACAGCTAGGGACAGACACAGCTAGGGACAGACACAGCTAGAGACAGACACAGCTAGAGACAGACACAGCTAGGGACAGACACAGCTAGAGACAGACACAGCTAGAGACAGGCACAGCTAGGGACAGACACAGCTAGGGACAGACACAGCTAGAGACAGACACAGCTAGAGACAGACACAGCTAGGGACAGACACAGCTAGAGACAGACACAGCTAGAGACAGGCACAGCTAGGGACAGACACAGCTAGAGACAGACACAGCGAGAGACAGACACAGCGAGAGACAGACACAGCGAGAGACAGACACAGCGAGAGACAGACACAGCTAGGGACAGACACAGCTAGAGTCAGAATTGGAGGGACAGACACAGCTAGAGACAGACACAGCTAGGGACAGACACAGCTAGGGACAGACACGGCTAGGGACAGACACAGCTAGGGACAGACACAGCTAGGGACAGACACAGCTAGGGACAGACACAGCTGTAGACAGAACTGGAGGGACAGGCACAGCAAGAGACAGATACGGCTAGAGACAGTATTGGAGGGACAGACACAGCGAGAGACAGACACAGCGAGAGACAGACACAACTAGAAACAGACACAGCTAGAGACAGACACAGCTAGAGGCAGACACAGCTAGGGACAGACAGCTATTGCAGATTGATTAAATACAGCAGGGAAAGAGGAAAGTTATAAAACGTGAGACAAGGAGAGGGAGGAAGAGAAACAGTATGAAATAAGAAACAGACAAATAGGAAGACAGAGACACAAAGAAAAAGGAAAAGAGGAGAAAAAAAAGATTAATGTCACTGAAACACACAGAAAGACAGAGAGAGTTCATTAAAGTGCAATAGTTCTCATTCAGCCCTACTTACTGCATGCAAAATCCCATTCAAGTCAATGTGAGTTTTCGTTTAGTGCAGGAACAGAATTATCCTACCTAAATGAAATAAACTTGGAGTATTTCCAAGTAGTAGTGGAGTATTGTATTGTATTGTATGTCTTTATTTATATAGCGCCATTAATGTACATAGTGCTTCACAGCAGTAATACACGTGGTAATCAAATAAATAACAGATAATATAAATAACAGATCATGGGAATAAGTGCTTTAGACATTAAGGAAGAGGAGTCCCTGCTCCGAGGAGCTTACAGTCTAATTGGTAGGTAGGGAGAACGTACAGAGACAGTAGGAGGGAGTTCTGGTAAGTGCATCTGCAGGGGGCCAAGCTTTATGTATCATGTGTTCAGAATATTCACAGTGCTATTCATATGCTTCTTTAAGCAAGTGTGTCTTAAGGTGGGTCTTAAAGGTGGATAGAGAGGGTGCTAGTCGGGTACTGAGGGGAAGGGCATTCCAGAGGTGTGGGGCAGTCTGTGAGAAAGGTTTAAGGCGGGAGAGGGCTTTAGATACAAAGGGGGTAGAAAGAAGACATCCTTGAGCAGAACGCAAGAGTCGGGGTGGTGCATAACGAGAAATTAGGGCTGAGATGTAAGGAGGGGCAGAAGAGTGTAAAGCTTTAAAAGTGAGGAGAAGAATGGAGTGTGAGATGCGGGATTTGATCGGAAGCCAGGAGAGGGATTTCATGAGGGGAGATGCTGAGACAGATCTAGGAAAGAGTAGAGTGATTCTGGCGTTTAGGATAGATTGTAGGGGAGACAGGTGAGAGGCAGGAAGGCCGGACAGCAGGAGGTTACAGTAATCAAGACGGGAGAGAATGAGTGCCTGAGTCAGAGTTTTAGCAGTCGAGCAACAGAGGAAAGAAACAGAGTACTGGCTGCATATACCTTGTAACCAATATTTACAAATATAGATATATACAGAGAGGGAAAGAGAGGGCGCGCACTATAAGGCAAGGCGCAGATAAACAATAGGGACAAATAAACACTATAACCACACTATTATTAGCAAGCAAAACACAAATGTAACTATTTACCACAACCGATTTAAAGTGTGTGTCTGTAATAATATTGGAATCCCCATCAACTGATGAGGTCCAAAAAAATGAGAGACGTGGAACTAATAGTATACGTGAATTTTAGACCCATATCACTATTGTCAAAAGAGAGAAACAAATCTCCAAGTGCCTTTTCCTCTCCATCCCAAATAAAAGCCACGCCATCTATATAGCGGCCATAGTAGACCAGGTGGACACGAGGCTAATTATCCATCTGCCTTTACCATTCGCCACCCTGTGGAACTCACGAGCCTTTGTTGTTTCCAAGCTTTCTCCCTGACCAGCAATCTAATTGGAGCCGACGCCGGCATTTTCACCATCAATACAGCATATTATTCTCCACAATTCCACTTGTCCATGCGGTCTTCAAACACAGTTTTGCTGAACATTTTGGGATTTAAGTCAATCCTCACATACTGTATGGTGACAATATCTGGACTTTGTATCCCTTAATAGTGTGATTAAATTGTTTCTGTCCCTTGCCTTATAGCGTGCGCTCTCTCCCTCTGTGTATCTCCCTCTTGGGACTGGTCGTCCAGTTTGAGAGCTGCTGGGACCTTGTGCCCCTTACCTTTTGGTATACAACTAACCCATCTATAGACAATGTCACGGTAGCTTGTGACAGGTTGTAATTTACACCAAAACTATATATAAATATATATATACCTGGGTTTGACTGGGACGAGACTTAGATATGATAAATATAATTTATTCCTTGATAAAGGTGAACACAGCAGATTATACAATAACAGCAAAATATAGACACTTACTTAAAGATTATGGCAAGAAAGCCATCAGGATTACAGACTGGCCACTTCTCCCATATTTCAGTTGACATCACAGCAAAACAGGCAGGACACATGCATGGCATTTCTTCTCAACAATCAAGATGGTATAGCACACAGGCCTGATGACATGCAGGCATGAAGATCATTTGCATGAAGAACAATGAAGAACCATGAAGCACTTTGCATGAACAACCTGGATAAAAGGGTGGCTCTGACTTATATATCATTTTAACCCTTGCATTCCAGCTTACGGCGCCGTGCCGTCTAGTAAAATCCCCTTTGAAGCTTTTGAAGCTTTTGAAGCTGATTTTGGGCTTCCAGGGTCCAGTGTGAAAAATTACACTTACTCTGGTTAATTCCTTTTGTCCGTTGGGCCAAGCATAAGCAATTAGCCACTTAGCCTTTGATGACCAGGCTTGTAAATTCTGGCATTCCTGCTCATTATCATAGCAGGGGGTTGCAGTTTCTCAGAACTCAACCAAAATTTCATATTTACTGCAAATCACCTCATAACTTGAGTTCAGTAATACATACAGTCAGGTGAGATATATTAATACAGTCCGTCCCACAGACGCTCGCAGAGAGACCAAACATTACAGTGTAATATGAAAATTAATAGAGATATTAATATCTGGCAGCCACTAAGGGCCAGATATTAAGTGTTTGCAACGGTTGGTGGCGGGGAAGTCCCACGAATACAAATATGTAATTCTTATCCTTTTCAGCCAAGGACATCTCATAATATTCTTATATTTAATAAGGTTACTCCTTTTGATTCCCTTCTTGGGTAGCTCCACCCCTACCCCCATCAATAAAACCTTTTGAAGTAGGCTTGTAGCTTCTCGCATAACCAACTAGGTAATTACCTGTTGATCCTTCCTGGGTCTTGCATAGCAATTCCCCTGTGAAGCCAGGCTAAATTCTAGCAGGATGTACTATTTAGCATCCAACTGGCCAATTCACACCTCCCTTTTGGATATGCACTTCCAGAGAGGAAGCTTGCATATCAAACGTGAATAAACTCATGAGTCAAACCATTTGGTCCTGGTACGCATTACAAAGGCAGGCAGAGGTAGTTAGCATTTGGCCTGTACATTGTAAGACTGCAAAAAGTCACTTTATCAAAAATATATGTTCCTCTTATGACAAAGTTATATTTTTTATATTTGTGTACTTGGGGGGTGACCCGGAGGCTGTACCCCAAGGCTCGGGGTCCTGGCTTACTCCGTTACCAAATTACCAGTTTTCAGGTAACTGTTTATTCAGCACTGCATATAAGATTAACCCCTTAAGTCCCAGTGGGTGGGTTATGCAGACACTGACCCAGCAACAATACATTTACACAGGGGAATAAGCATTTTCATGTTATAACAAGGGTTAAATCACATTTCTGGACCTCAACCCAGTTAACCCATTGTCTCCCTGGCGAGGTTAGAGGGGGGCCCTTGGGGAGTAACCCCGTTAATCCCGGGCCAAACCCTCACTATCGTCACAGACAATACAATATATATTATTATCCTTACACTTTACACACACCATTCAGTCACTTAAAATATATATATATATATACTGAGTTAAGTTATGGTGAGTAAAAAAAGTATAGTTGTATTTACATTTTATATATATATATATATATATATATATATATATATATATATATATATATATATATATATATATATATATATGAACAACAAGAAAAGAAAGCGCCCGATCCTAGTGCAGCATGAAAAAATACAATTTAATAAAAATGAATATGAATAAAACCAACAAATGCGAACTCACAAACACAGGATAAATAAATGCATATAATGAGTATACTCATTCGCCAACCGCCCACGAATGAGTATACAGCAGAGCTGAGAAAACCCAGACAGAGAGAGGGCGCGCCATCCAAGGCACAACGTGGGCGGTTGGCGAATGAGTATACTCATTATATGCATTTATTTATCCTGTGTTTGTGAGTTCGCATTTGTTGGTTTTATTCATATTCATTTTTATTAAATTGTATTTTTTCATGCTGCACTAGGATCGGGCGCTTTCTTTTCTTGTTGTTCACAGATTTCTGGGAGTTCGTTGGTCCTTGATGAGAGCAGCCAGATCCTAGCATGGACCCTTGGTTTGGTTGATATATTTTTACATTTTTCACATTTTTTATTTTTATTTTTATCTTTGACACACTTAGTGTCATTTTTTCTGTATTTTTCCATTCATCATTCATTTAGTATCATTCAGGAGGGATTCATTAGTGCAGTAGTCATAACTACCAACACATGCCATTTTATTATATTTGTATTGTTCACTGGCATATATTTGTGTTTACAGCAGCTTTTTAAACATTGGCACTCAGCATTTTATTATAACATATTGCATGTATTTTTATTAGTGTGAGTCAATCATCCATAATACTGTTGCATTCACTTTTGCCATTCACCTTTGCTATACCCATTTCATACAATCATTTGGTAATTAGTCTGATTTTACACCTGAGGAGCGCAGTCTATTCTTTGTTTGTTATATATATATATATATATATACAGTGCTTGACAAATCACCCAAAAATCTACTCGCCACCTAGCCCCGCCCCCAGCCCCTCTCAGGCCCCGCCCCCAGCCCCTCCCCTAGCTCCGCCCCCAGCCCCGCTTAAATTTTTTTTACGTAAATTCTAGTAAAACACATTCTTTTTTGACATAAGTTTATTTATTGTATTACATTTATACTTTACTACAATTAGTCCTTGTTACGTGTGTGTGTGACTATTTTCCTGCACCCATTAACCAGTGTCTGGACGCCCCCTCTTCACAATATCTAAAGCAGCAATCCCGACTGGGATCTTACCTGATCCGCAGTCCCTCAATGACCGACTGACGCGGGGATGACTGTCTGGGGGATTGGGTGGGGGGGTGTTATCTGACTTGGTGGGGATTACTGACTGGGTGGGATTACTGACTGGGTGACTGGTGGGATTACTGACTGGGTGACTGGGTAGGTGGGATTACTGGGTGGGGGTGGGATTACTGACTGGGTGGGGGTGGGATTACTGACTGGGTGACTGTGTGGGGGGTGGGATTACTGACTGGGTGACTGGGTGGGATTACTGACTGGGTGGGGATGGAATTACTGACTGGGTGACTGGGTGGGATTACTGACTGGTGACTGGGTGGGATTACTGACTGGGTGACTGGGTGGTGGTGGGATTACTGACTGGGTGACTGGGTGGTGGTGGGATTACTTACTGGGTGACTTTATTACTGACTGGGTGACTGGGTGGGGGGTGGGATTACTGACTGGGTGACTGGGTGGGGTGTGGGATTACTGACTGGGTGACTGGGTGGGGGGTGGGATTACTGACTGGTGACTGGGTGGGGGGGTTGGATTACTGACTGGTGACTGGGTGGGGGTGGGATTGGTGACTGGGTGGTGGTGGGATTACTTACTGGGTGACTTTATTACTGACTGGGTGACTGGGTGGGGGGGTTGGATTACTGACTGGTGACTGGGTGGGGGGTGGGATTACTGACTGGTGACTGGGTGGGGGGGTGGGATTACTGACTGGTGACTGGGTGGGGGGGTGGGATTACTGACTGGGTGGGGGGGGATTACTGATTGGGTGACTGGGTGGGGGGTGGGATTACTGATTGGGTGACTGGGTGGGGGGTGGGATTACTGACTGGGTGACTGGGTGGGGGGTGGGATTACTGACGGTGACTGGGTGGGGGTGGGATTACTGACTGGTGACTGGGTGGGGGGGTTGGATGACTGACTGGTGACTGGGTGGGGGGGGTGGGATTACTGACTGGTGACTGGGTGGGGGGGGTGGGATTACTGACTGGTGACTTGGTGGGGGGGTGGGATTACTGACTGGTGACTGGGTGGGGGGGTGGGATTACTGACTGGTGACTGGGTGGGGGGGTGGGATTACTGACTGGTGACTGGGTGGGGGGGTGGGATTACTGACTGGTGACTGGGTGGGGGGGTGGGATTACTGACTGGTGACTGGGTGGGGGGGGGTGGGATTACTGACTGGGTGGGGGTGGGATTACTGACTGGGTGGGGGGGGATTACTGATTGGGTGACTGGGTGGGGGGTGGGATTACTGATTGGGTGACTGGGTGGGGGGTGGGATTACTGATTGGGTGACTGGGTGGGGGGTGGGATTACTGATTGGGTGACTGGGTGGGGGGTGGGATTACTGATTGGGTGACTGGGTGGGGGGTGGGATTACTGATTGGGTGACTGGGTGGGGGGTGGGATTACTGATTGGGTGACTGGGAGGGGGGTGGGATTACTGATTGGGTGACTGGGAGGGGGGTGGGATTACAGATTGGGTGACTGGGAGGGGGATGGGATTACTGATTGGGTGACTGGGAGGGGGGTGGGATTACTGATTGGGTGACTGGGAGGGGGTGGGATTACTGATTGGGTGACTGGGTGGGGGGTGGGATTACTGATTGGGTGACTGGGTGGGGGGTGGGATTACTGATTGGGTGACTGGGTGGGGGGTGGGATTACTGATTGGGTGACTGGGTGGGGGTGGGATTACTGATTGGGTGACTGGGAGGGGGGTGGGATTACTGATTGGGTGACTGGGAGGGGGGTGGGATTACAGATTGGGTGACTGGGAGGGGGATGGGATTACTGATTGGGTGACTGGGAGGGGGGTGGGATTACTGATTGGGTGACTGGGAGGGGGTGGGATTACTGATTGGGTGACTGGGAGGGGGTGGGATTACTGATTGGGTGACTGGGAGGGGGTGGGATTACTGATTGGGTGACTGGGAGGGGGGTGGGATTACTGATTGGGTGACTGGGAGGGGGGTGGGATTACTGATTGGGTGACTGGGTGGGATTACTGACTGGGTGACTGGGTGACTGGGTGACTGGGTGACTGGGTGACTGGGTGACTGGGTGGAGGGTGGGATTACTGACTGGGTGACTGGGTGGAGGGTGGGATACTGACTGGGTGACTGGGTGGAGGGTGGGATTAGTGACTGGGTGGAGGGTGGATTACTGACTGGGTGACTGGGTGGGAGATGGGATTACTGACTGGGTGACTGGGTGGGGGTGGGATTACTGACTGGGTGACTGGGTGGGAAATGGGATGACTGACTGGGTGGGGGGTGGGATGGGTGACTGGGTGGGATGACTGACTGGGTGGGGGTGGGATGACTGACTGGGTGGGTGACTGGGTGGGTTACCTCTGGTGTCCTGCACACACACGTTCTCTCTCTCCCCCATACATACACACACACACTCTCACACACACACACACACACACACACACACACACACACACACACACACACACACACACACACACACACACACACACACACACACACACACACACACACACACACACACACACACACACACACACACACACACACAGTCTCAGTCGCTCTCCCCCATACACATACACACACTCAATCTCTCCCCCATATATATACACACACACTCTCTCTCTCTCAATCTCTCTCTCACATACACATACACACACACTCTCTCAGTACCTCACAGTATCTCAGGAGCGCTGGAGGGGAGAGAGGGGAGGGGAGAAACACTCGGCTACTATCTCCCGCCCCGCGAGGACAGCGGGAGAGCACCGGGGGGGGGGGGGGTGTGTCTCCCGACCCGCGCGCACAGCGGGAGAGTGCCGGAGGTGGGGGGGTATCTCCCGACCCGCGCGCACAGCGGGAGAGTGCCGGAGGTGGGGGGGGTATCTCCAGACCCGCGCGCACAGCGGGAGAGTGCCGGAGGTGGGGGGGGGGGGTATCTCCCGACCCGCGCGCACAGCGGGAGAGTGCCAGAGGTGGGGGGGTATCTCCCGACCCGCGCGCACAGCGGGAGAGTGCACGCGGAAGAAATGAGGCAGACACTGATTTGGCTCAACAACTCAGAGAAGATCTGCGCAAAAAAAGAACAGATTATCGATATCTTGAAATGCAGAGACTTCGAGAGAAGCTGCCTCAATACAGCATGAAAGAGAAAATAATTAAAGTGATAAACACAAGTGATAAACGCGCACACAGCGGGAGAGTGCTGGAGGTGGGGGGTATCTCCCGACCCGCGCGGACAGCGGGAGAGCGCCGGAGGGGGGGGGGGGGGGGTGTATCTCCCGACCCGCGCGAACAGCGGGAGCGCCAGGGACCGGGGGCAGGATGTATCAGTGTATATATAAATATTTTAAAGTGCATTAAATTCCCCCCACCTCGAGCATCTGTTCAAAATCCTCCATGACCGGATCAGCAGCAGCAGCAGCAGTAGCAGACACACGCGCACACCCCCTCCCCCCATCATTACTTTACCCGTGCAGAGAAGGAAGGGCGGTTTGAAGTCCTGGTAAACTCCATCCCGCGTCACAGCCAATCAGCTATCAGATAAAGGGATTATTTTTTTTTTCGAGCAGGGCTTTTTTTTTTTTTGCAGAGCAGGGGAAAAGTTACTGGCCACGAGCCAATATCCGATCGCAGCTGGCGAGCTGGCGACCGGGTTTGTCGAGCACTGTATATATATATATATATATATATATATATATATATATATATACACTGTATATATATATTATGTATAAACCTGAGGAAGATCCCCCTGTGGGATCGAAACGTTGGACTTCTGTGCTTTGTGTTTTAATACACTTACTGAATTTACCTGCCTGAGTGCTGTCTCCTTTTTGCCAGTTTCTGGTAATGTATGTTTTTGTTATCTTTATGGGATATGCACCAGCCCATTCAGGATACTATATTGGAGTGCCTGTGAAATATTTTTCAACTATATATATATATATATATATATAAAACTTGTGAGCACATTTACATGTCTTAGACATGTCTGCAACCCTGCTTTTCACCATTATCACCCAGCATACCGTGCTTCCACTGCAGCAAGGAATTCTGGGAAATGACATGCAAATGAGCACATAGTGCCACCTTTTGTCTCAAGACCACATTACATGCAGCAGTGGAAGCACTGTATTCTAGGTGATAATGGTGAAAAGCAGGGTTGCAGACCTGTCTACATGTGAATGTGCTCACAAGTAATATTTTTATATGCTATATGCTAAACGGTGGAGGGTGATTAGTCACCATTTCACCCACCATAACCACCATTTCACCCACCATAACAACCCCACACTGATGAGACCCATCAAGGTCGAAACAGCTGTCTGTGGGTGGTTTTCTGGGTATGCACCTTAACCCTGGCTGTGCTCAAAGCTGTGACCATGCAGCAAGCTTAAGCCTATAGGGAACCATGTTAAAAATGGTTTTTGAGGCAAAAAGTGACACTGTGTGCTCATTTGCATGTCATTTCCCAGAATCCCTTGCTGCAGTGGAAGTGCTGTATGCTGGGTGATGATGGGGAAAGGCGGGGTTGCAGACCTTTGATTATATATATATATATCTACTATATATTTCTGAAAGTGTTGTATGTGTCCGTGTCTGTATGTGTCTCCCTGTGTCCCTCCCTGTGTCCCTAGCGGCAATCCCATTGGACCTGCCTCAGGCCAATGACATTGCTCCCTTGGCCCACCCGCCCCCGCACACCTCACACCACTGCATCAGGCCAATGAGATTGCTCCCTTGGCCCCACACCCGCCCCCGCACACCTCTCATTGGCCTGCGCCCAACACACCAATTACACCAACACCACTGCCACACTCTCCCAGCCCTCACTGACCTTTGGGAATGCTTCACAGCACCTAAACCTCAGTTCTCTGGGAGATTTGGTAACGCTTCACAGCACCTAAACCTCAGTTCTCTGGGAGATTTGGTAACGCTTCACAGCACCTAAACCTCAGTTCTCTGGGAGATTTGGTAACGCTTCACAGCACCTAAACCTCAGTTCTCTGGGAGATTTGGTAACGCTTCACAGCACCTAACCCTCATTGCTCTGGGAGACGACGCTTCACAGCACCTAACCCTCATTGCTCTGGGAGACGACGCTTCACAGCACCTAACCCTCACTGCTCTGGGAGACGACGCTTCACAGCACCTAACCCTCACTGCTCTGGGAGACGACGCTTCACAGCACCTAACCCTCACTGCTCTGGGAGACGACGCTTCACAGCACCTAACCGTCACTGCTCTGGGAGACGACGCTTCACAGCACCTAACCCTCACTGCTCTGGGAGACGACGCTTCACAGCTCTCACCTCTCAACCAAAACAACTGCGGAATCAGGTACAGACTCTTAGCTATATATATATTCTTTTCACCACTGCAACACTACCCACCCTCACACAACACCGCACGCTCACCCCACCTCCACACAACGCACCATCACGGAACAACCACCTGTTAACAACCACCCCCCCACCAATGCACACCATGAAGCACGCCACACCTCTCCCGGCAGGGCCTCACACACCACCTTAACACTCCTGCAACATCAATGCGTCACTATATGACATAGCACTCATTCCATTCTAATACACCTCCTCACACATGTCTGCTGTATGCACGACAAAAAAAAACCTCCAGGGACCACACATCTCGCCTTCACCCTGCTGCCACATCCGTGTTTCAATCTACACAACAAACCCTCCTGGATACCGGCCCTCCCTACCCCCCCCAAACACTCCCGTCCCACAAATGCCCCCCCAACCCCCCCAAACACTCCCATCGCACGGATGCCCCCCCCAACCCCCAAAACACTCCCGTCACAAAAATGCCCCCCCCCCAACCCCCCCAAACACTCCCGTCCCACGGATGCCCCCCCACCCCCCGCAAACACTCCCGTCACCCGGATGCCCCCCCACAAATTACTCCCGGACACCACAACACCCCACAAACCCTCTCTCACTACCTCCGTTCAGGGCCCTCATCCCAAGCGCGCACGTGGAGCGCCAACACTACCTCCGTTCAGGGCCCGCATCCCAAGCGCGCACGTGGAGCGCCAACAATACATCCACACCAAACCCTCCTCTATACCGCCCGCACCACACTAATAAACTCCCGTCAGCCGGATGCCCCCCCCCCCAAACACTACCGTCCCACGGATGCCCCCCCAACCCCCCCAAACACTCCCGTCGCAAGGATGCCCCCCTCACCCCCCCAAAACACTCCCGCCCCACGGATGACCCCCCCACCCCCCTCCCAAACACTCCCGTCTGGGCCCTCATCCCAAGCACACACGTGGAGCGCCAACACTACCTCCGTTCAGGGCCCGCATCCCAAGCGCGCACGTGGAGCGCCAACAATACATACACACCAAACCCTCCTGTATACCGCCCGCACCACACTAATAAACTCCCGTCGCACGGATCCCCCCCCTCCAACCCCCCAAACACTCCCGTCGCACGGATGCTCCCCCTCCAACCTCCCAAACACTCCCGTCCCACGGATGAACCACCACCACCCCACAAACACTCCCGTCGCACGAATGCCCCCCCACCCCCCCCCAAACACTCCCGTCACACGGATGCCCCCCCACCACCCCCCCAAACACTCCCGTCGCACGGATGACCCACCACCACCCCCTCAACACTCCCGTCCCACGGATGCCCCCCTAAACACTCCCTTCGCACGGATGCCCCCCCAACACCCCCCAAACACTCCCGTCGCACGGATGCCCCCCCCACCACCCCCCAAACACTCCAAAATCAACACAATGTACATTAAGTGCTCTGGAACACCTCTCCCCTGGAACATGAACCGGCCACACACCAAAACCTGCCCCTAAACACACACACACAACACAAAATCACCTCAAACATTAAATAATAAAATATATTTTAACAAAATAAATTCTGCCGTCTGTGTACTTTCTGACACAAACACTCTACACACACACAACACCCATAACACACGCACCCCTCCCTGCCCTTTGCCCCCCCCCCCCCGCCCCTCCCTGCCCTTTCCCCACGCCCCTCCCTGCCCTTTGCCCTTCCACGCCCCTCCCCCCCCGCCCTTCCACTCCATGCCCCCTGCCCTTCCACGCCCGGGCAAAGCCGGGTATATCAGCTAGTTTATTTATATTTGTTACAACACTCCTCACTATTTTCTGTGTCTATATATATATATATATTGTCGTTGTACAGGTAAAAGTAATTAACTACATTCTTTGAGTACTGAGGAAAAGGCGATTAAATGTTCTTTTTGCAAGAAAAATTCTGTATTTAAAAAGGATGGTATTTTGTTATGAAAAGTTCTGACGAGTAGGTGTCTTTAATTAGTTTTTCAATAGAGGGTTAGTAGTGTTTTAGTAGACGGTTAGCAAAGTGTAAGTAGTGAGTAAGTAGAGTATTAGTAGGGTAGTGTGTTAGTAGTGTGTAAATAGAGGGCTAGTAGTGTGTTAGTAGTGAGTTAGTAGAGGGCTAGTAGTGTGTTAGTAGTGAGTTAGTTGAGGGTTAGTAGTGTGCAGGAGGGGCAGTGGTACAGAGGGCTCGGAGTCTGTGTTTGTCACAAAGTTTTTGTTTTCCCCAGGAATTATGAATCAGCGTTTCCACCCTCAGCAGAAAAACAGAGCGGTGTGAAAAAAATACACCCCCTATAATGCCCTCACAGATACACTGATACACACGCTGATAAACAGATACACACATTGATACACACACACACACTAAAAACACAGATACCCACTTATAAACCGACACATACTTACATACTGATATACACACCAAAAACACTGATAGACACACTGATACACTGATTCACACACTGATACACTGATGCACAGACACACACTATGCACTAATAGGCACTGACACAAACACTGATACAGTGATACACACAGACACACACACACATGCTGGTACACGGATGAACGCTCTGATACACACTGATACACACACACTGACTGCCCCACACCTCTGGAATGCCCTTCCCCTCAATATCCGAGTAGCACCCTCTCTATCCACCTTTAAGACCCATCTTACAACACACTTGCTTAAAGAAGCATATGAGTACATTAGCTCCGTGGCTGATACTTTACACCTCATACATAAAGCTTGGCCCCCTGCAGACGCACTTACCAGAACGCCCTCCTACTGTCGCGGTACGTTATTCCTACTACCAATTAGATAGTAAGCTCTTCGGAGCAGGGACTCCTTTTCCTAAATGTTACTTTTATACAAACATATAGTTGTAACAGCCTAGTGTAAAACGCATATACACTTTAATACAATTTAAAAAGGCCACACTACCCACACTTATAATAAGTAAGGGCAAGTGGTGCCACTTACGAATGCCGTCCGCAACCTGCTTCCAGCCAGGCAGGAACGGAGACGCACACAGTCACACGCTGATTGATGACGTCAGCGGTGCGGCGCAGGTCACCTCTCCAGCACCGGATGGATTCAGTAGTTGGTCGGCACACACGCACAGTACTAAGCTCCTCCTCCCTACGCGTTTCGTGACCATGTGTCACTTCCTCAGGGGAACTCCTGTGTGTGTGACTGTGCGTCTCCGTTCTCCTGCCTGGCTGGAAGCAGGTTGCGGACGGCATTCGTAAGTGGCACCACTTGCCCTTACTTATTATAAGTGTGGGTAGTGTGGCCTTTTTAAATTGTATTAAAGTTTATATGCGTTTTACACTAGGCTGTTTTATTTTCTTTGCACATTGGCTGTTGCGGTATATGCTGCTCCCGCGAGGGCGCCATCCAGTACAAGGAGGATCATCCTGTCAACCACGTGGGGTCCGTGGACATTGAGGTGGAGAAGGGGCCTGTAACAGATTCTCTCCCCTGAACCAACAAGAGCATATCTTGTAAGTTGGGATTTTCCCGTTTTTGGTTAGGGCTTTGTGATCTATTATACTGCACAATTGGTGTGTCTTTGTTCTTATGTGATTACAGAAACCACCTGGAATCAATTCTGAGGACTATTTACTCCATTCAGAACTTTTGTTGGTGTATCCAGACATCTGCCAGGACTGTCATTTCCATCCAGGACTGTCTTTGGAGTATGGTATTGTGGACATCAACTCATTAGCGCCGGGAACACTGCTTTTGTATATGTATAATGGAATTAGTGGTGTCTTATAGTGAGGTGAGCTGACATTCTGGACCAGACGTAGAGAAGTGTTATACATCCTCATGTACTCCCAATCAGTAAAATCTGTAAAGGATTCAATCCAACGTCTTGTCCTGGCCCAAATGCGCGTCATCAATGCGCGGTCACGCTTCATCGGGGGCGCGCGTGCCCAGGGCTCCCCGAGGGAGCCCTGGGTTGCTGCAATGTGGGGGATGGCGGTGGGGGGCTCCGGGGGACCCGGCAGACCCGGAGAGGGGAGGGGGAAGCCCCGATCGGAGGACCGATCCTCCGAGGCTCCGGCGCGCGCACGGGACACCTCGGCGCGCGCCCGGTATCTGTCGCGGCCGAGACCGGGTAAAGGTTAGAATAAACTCGGCCGCGACAGTAGGAATGCCATGTGCTAGTCTGAGTACTATATGTCTATAACGGATGTGAACCAACAACTGAACAACATCCCCACCCTTGCTTTTATGTTTGTTAACACAGTATAGCATATAATCACTAGACTCAAACCGAGGGCGCTGTGCTGCTCTACTATATATCATCTTGGACTTCCCTGGTTAGTACTGCTAACCATTCCCAGGCATATTGGAGGGTCTCATCCTCTGTCTGTGCGACCCCAAAATTGGGCAACTCAGCTACTGTGACCTGATCAGGCCCTGTGAGTTGAATACAATGCATTGGCATCACATCTTGGACCTTCTAAGGGGTCCAACTATTTAATAAATGAGTCCATGAGCCTATTTTCCTCTGAATGATCAGTGTAACGTGTGCAGCAGAGTGCCTTTCTGAGCACTTCCTGCAGCGGGGTCCATGTCCACGGGAAACTGGATCTTTCATCAACGTGTGGTCCTTTCTGCCTGAAGTTCAGGTGCCTTGATGACCTCTTCTGGGGGCTCCAACTTCACACCCATGCATGACGCCACTCTCCTGCTCTCTTTGCGATGCTCTGCAGTTGCACTCTGTTCCACCAGCTGTGTTGTCGGTGAGCTTAGGGTCTTAGACTTATCGCGTTGGTCTGGGTTCCCAGGCACAGGCCGCATTGATGATGACCTTAGGAGCTTACACCCACCATGCCAACCAGGATTTCCTAGCGTTGATTTGCACAGAGCCTTACGATCACTCTTTTAGGGTTACAACCTCTGCAACGTTTATTGGATTTCCTTGGCTGGCCCAGCACCGTATGCCTTTGGGTGGACCCCATGATGAACCAGTTACTTACAAGCAGCTCCACTACTCACGTAGCTGAACCGACTTCTGGTTACGGCCACTTGCAAACTAGGTTTACCAGGTCACTCATTTCGTGTGTGGGCAACGGTCAGGTTGGAACTTCCAATGGTAAAATCTCTGAGCGGTCACTGCCAAGTCAACTCCTGCCCAGGCCAGGATTTCAGCCTTTAATGGGGAGTACTGCTTTGCCTCTTCTGCCATCAAGTCATACTACGCTTTCTGCGCTTTGCCTGCTAGTAATGAAGCTAATACACCTGCCCAGTGCTCCCGAGGCCATTGTTCAAGCTCTGCAGTTCATTCAAAACATCAGCGGAAAACTTTCAACATCATCTTCGTCTTTTATCGCCTGGGACACAGTAGTAGGTTGTACTGTCTCTTTAACTGGAGACTTTAGCTGGATCTGTTCATGTCATAGTCTGTCTGTGGTTTGCTGTACTGCTGTGGCCTCAATTAATGCCTTAATAAGTGCGTCCGTCATGCCCTCACCCTGTAGTGTTTCCTACGTTGCAGGAAACAGCATTTTGTCTGTGGAGTTACCCTGTACCCTCAAGGGGGCTAGGCCATCAACTGTAACAGGGGGCATTCAGGGCTATGGTGTAGATCAGGGGTCTCAAACTCAGTCCTCAAGGGCCACCCATAGGCCAGCTTTTATGGATATCCCTGCTTCAGCACAGGTGGCTCAATCAGTGGCTCAGTCAAAGACTACGTCAAATACTGAGCCACTGATTGAGCCACCTGTGCTGAAGCAGGGATATCCTTGAAACCAGACCTGTTGAGGGGTCTTGAGGACTGGAGCAGAGAACCATTGGTATAAAGGATAGTTGTGATAACTATATACAAAGGAAGCATTACTCCTAACAACACCTATGGACAAAGGTCCGTTAGAGTTAACGCAGGGATTTAACGAGACATTCGTTAAGTCATACCTAAAGGACCCTGAAATGTGGGTTTGTGAGAGAGAAATATATACCTTAGATACCTGAGAAATGTGCTAATTGGGATAAGCAAAGTACATAAAAATGGTTTCAATCATATCTGTCTCTGTCTCTGTCTCTGTCTCTGTCTCTGTCTCTCTCTCTCTCTCTCTCTCTGTCTTTCTCTCTGTCTCTCTCTCTGTCTCTCTCTCTGTCTCTGTCTCTGTCTCTGTCTCTGTCTCTGTCTCTCTCTCTGTCTCTCTCTCTGTCTCTCTCTCTGTCTCTGTCTCTGTCTCTGTCTCTGTCTCTGTCTCTGTCTCTCTGTCTCTCTCTCTGTCTCTCTCTCTGTCTCTCTCTCTGTCTCTCTCTCTGTCTCTCTCTCTGTCTCTCTCTCTGTCTCTCTCCTGCAGCCACTAAGGTAAGTCTGATTTTTTTTATATGTATTGGGGGGGTTGGGGTATTTTTTTTATATGTATGGGGGGTTGGGGTATTTTGTATATGTATGGTTTTTTTATGTGGTGTGTGTGTTGGGGGTTATATGTATTTTTTTTTTATATGTATTGGGTAGGTGGGTTTTTTGTATGCATTTGGGGGGAGGTTGTATATACTTGGGGGGGTGGGGATTTTTTTAAATGTATTTGGGGTGGGAAGTTTTGTGCATTGGGGGGTGGGAAGTTTTTTGGTATATATCTTGTGGGGGGAATTGTGTGTGGGGGGACGGAATGAGTGAGCGTGGGGTAATTGACAGAGGGAGAGGAGAGAGTGGTGAGTGAGGAAAAGAGGGAGTAAGAGTGAGAAGCAGGGGAGAGAAATACATGCGAGACGGGATGGTGAGACGGAAGGGAGAGAAATACATGGGAAAGGGGGGGAGAGGGGGCTCGTGAGGTGTGAAATGGGGGTGGGGGGCGGCGGGCAATACCGCGACACGGGGCGAGGGGAGGGAGTTTGGGGGGCTGCTTAAAATGTTTGTCCCAGGCCCCACGATTTCTGTTGGCGGCCCTGATAATGGCTGTCCTTTTTGCATATTGTTAGCTTTGTGGATATGCATTAACCGCAGGGGGAAAACGTCTGCTCCGGATTTGGTAATGACTTTATCAGCTCTCAGTTTACTGACTTATGTGGACCTGAGTGTTCTTCTTCTGCCTTTTTATGCCAGTGTGGCTAGTCAGCACTCGCTCACTGCAGCCCCCCTAACATGTGGCTGTGCTCTGCTTCCAACAGCCACACACTGACACATACACACTGATACATACACACTGACACATACACACTGACACATACACACTGACACATACACACTGACACATACACACTGACACATACACACTGACACATACATACACACTGATACATTCACACTGACACATACATACACACTGATACATTCACACTGACACATACATACACACTGACACATACATACACACTGACACATACATACACACTGATACATTCACACTGACACATACATTCACACTGACACATACATACACACTGACACATACATACACACTGACACATACATACACACTGACACATACATACACACTGACACATACATACACACTGACACATACATACACACTGACACATGCATGCACACTGACACATGCATGCACACTACCACATGCATGCACACTGCCACATACCAACACACTGACACATACATACACCCTGACACATACATACACACTGACATATACATACACACTGACACATACACAATGACACATACATACACACTGACACATACATACACACTGACACATACATACACACTGACACATACATACACACTGACACATACATACACACTGACACATACATACACACTGACACATACATACACACTGACACATGCATACACACTGACACATGCATTCACACTGACACATGCATACACACTGACACATGCATACACACTGACACATGCATGCACACTGACACATGCATGCACACTGACACATGCATGCACACTGACACATGCATGCACACTGACACATACCAACACACTGACACATACATACACCCTGACACATACATACACACTGACACATACACAATGATACATACCAACACACTGACACATACATACACACTGATACATTCACACTGACACATACATACACCCTGACACATACATACACCCTGACACATACATACACCCTGACACATACATACACACTGACACATACATACACACTGACACATACATTAACACTGACGCATACATTAACACTGACGCATACATTAACACTGACACATGCATACACACTGACAAATGCATACACACTGACACATGCATACACAATGATACATACATACATACTGACACACACATACACACTGACACATACATATACACTGGTACAAACCAATACACTGACACATACATACACACTGATACATACATACACACTGTCACATACATACACACTGACACATACATACATACCCACTGATATATACCAACACACTGATATATACCAACACACTGACACATGCATACACACTGACCCATACCAACACACTGATATATACCAACACACTGACACATACATACACACTGATATATACCAACACACTGACACATACATACACACTGATACATACCAACACACTGATACATACACACTGATACATACATTCACACTGACACATACATTCACCCTGACACATACATACACACTGACACATACATTAACACTGACGCATACATTAACACTGACGCATACATTAACACTGACACATGCATACACACTGACACATGCATACACACTGACACATGCATACACACTGATACATACATACATACCCACTGATATATACCAACACACTGACACATGCATACACACTGACCCATGCATACACACTGATATATACCAACACACTGATATATACCAACACACTGACACATACATACACACTGATACATACCAACACACTGACACATACATTCACACTGACACATACATACACACTGATAGATACATACACACTGACACATACATACACACTGATAGATACATACACACTGACACATACATACACATTGACACATACATACTGTGGCAGGAGGACCTCGCGGCGGGGTCAGTAAGACACTAGACACGTTGGGAAATGTTAAACTATAGTGGTTTATTAGCCACAACCAAAATAAGTACGGGTGCACTGTCCCTTTAAGAAACTACTTTCTTGAAAATTAAAGCCTAGTCCCGTTAGGGACACTAACTCACTTCTTGAGCCCTTACTAATAGGACAGCCAGCTAATCTGGTCATGCCCAAAACATGCTACACAAAGGATAACCGATACATATAAGAATAAAGTCTTATCTGTTTTGCCGCTCCAGTAGCAACAGGAACACGGTTCCGGGGAGCAAGCTGTGTCCAGCCTCGCAGCAATCCGTATCTTTACCCTGGGTTGGGGTCCCAGCTGGTCCCAGCAGCAAAGCTCCTCGCAGGACTGGGGGACCAGAGCAGCAGGAGCTACGGCTTCCTAGCCGGGAGAGTTCTCTCCACCTTCCTGTGGAAAAACAAGCTCCCTGTGTGTGTGTCATTTCCTGCTTTTAAACCTGCAGTCTCTCAGGCCTCCTGCTTAATTAGGCTGCAGGTGTGCTTCTTTCTGTCTGAGGAGATTAACACTTTGTGAACTGGCTGCAGCGTCTCTCCATTCACTATTCCAGCCTACTGAGTTAGTGACTCTGTCACATATTCCTCTCCCCAGCGAAACATTGTCCTGTGGAGCGGCCCGTGCACCATTCCCGTGCACCAGCATTTTTGGCGAAAATGTCTGACGTCGGCCCTTCCCTCCCCCCCCCCCCCCCCCTTTTTTTTTTTCTTGCCTTCCAATTTAGGCATTTTCTTTTTGGGGTAATTACCAGGCCATGTGGGCCTGAACACTCATCCTTCTCTACCTCTTTCTCTTGTGCCGTCCTGAGTCTAGGGTTGAAGCTCCGCCTTTGTTGTGTCCCCTTTTGCAAATGTCCCCAAGCCTCCTGCTGTCTATCAGCTATCTCTGCCTTCTTCCTCTTGGGCTCAGAGTCTCCCTTACCCTGTAGAAGAGCCAAGACCTCAGTTAGCTCATAGCATTCACTCACCAGTGCTTGTCCTGCTTCTCCCTCTTTTTTTGACTTTCCTCAAGGGTTTTTTGTACTTCTTCATCTGAATCAGAAGTCTTCCTGGCCCTTTTCTTAGAAGAACCCACACAGATTAAAGCTTCCCATGATACAGAGCTGTCAACCTTTTTCTTATCTTCCGGGCTCTTTTCCAGCTTTTGTTCCTCCCCATTTTCTTTAGCTTCCTCTTGATTTTCAACAGAGCCAGCACTATCAGTAGAGGACATGGTAGCACTCTTTGCTTTTTCAACCTCATCTTCTTTGTCACTTTCAGAAGGCAGCTTTGCACGCTTTTTAGGGGTGACCATTTTTTTTTAAAGAGGCCCATGGTATAATGCCTTCCTTCTTTCTTTCTCCATCAGAAGTGGCCCCTTCACCTTCTGTTTCAACAGTCTGTGCTGTGTCTCCCATTACATTTTCTGTAGGAGAGGTCTCTATAGACTCATCAGGAGAATAGGGTGAACTGTCTCCTCCATCTACCTCTGCAGGATCACGAGACTCCAATGAGACAGGTACTTGTTCTGTCACATACTCTGCCTTTGTCTCTTCTTCCTTCTTTCCTTTATGCTTCTTGCCTGAAAGCTTCTTTAAACCAGATCCAGTGAAAAGCTTCCTTAGAGGGCTACCTTGAAGCTTAGCCTTCTCTTGTGAAGACAGTAACTCCGCTTCAGTGGTGATGGCTTCTGGACCTTTCTCCATCAGCGTATTTTTAGTGTTGGTTTTCACCTCATTTATCTTTATAACTTCAATTTGGGTGGGGGTCTTATCAACCCTAAGTGCACCCCATGATGCCGCTCTATTACCGTCGGCAGACTCGTAGGCTTGGGCCTTTCTTTCTTGTCCCTTTAATTTACTCCGTTGGGAGTGTTGCTGGATAACCTGTGATGTCTTTCTCATCTTATTTTCCAACTGAGCGGTGTCCAACATAGCCACATGCTCAGTCTTTAGGGCCTCGAGTATCTCGTCCAGGTCACGCTTTTGTTTCTCCGCCAACTTGCGGCCAGCACGCTCAGACTCCAGGTCCTTCCTCAGGTCATGAAGCTGTCCTTCTGCATATCTTTTTTCACTCAGTGCCGCTGCCAGTTCATCTTCTTTGGCGTTGAGTCGCGACTCCACATCTCTTAGCAGGTTCAGCGCAAGGCTTGAATCTGTTTCTTTTCCTCTATTTCTGACCTGCAATTGCCTGTGCTCCTCCCAGACCTTGTCCAGCTCCAGCTGCAGTCGGTCCCTCTCATTGGCCGTGTTGTCCAGCAGCCTGTGGGTATCAGCCATCTCGGTTTCATAGCGCAATGTCAGACAAGCCACCTGACGGACGGTCACCTCCTCCCTCTCGGCGAGTTGTATTTTGCGCTCAGCAATCTGCATCTGCAGGACTTCAGTTTGATCCTGCAAGTCCCCTCTCAGGGCCTTCACCTCTTCCCGGTGCTTGCTCTGGGCTTGCGTCAGCGCCGCCTACATCTTTTGGAGCTCTGTAGTTTTTGTCACCAGTATCGCCGCTGCTTCTGTTTTCCAGGCTTCTTTCTCCTTGGCATACTGACTCATGGAGATGGAGTTGCCTCTCTGCTTCTCCAGCTCTTGCTCCAGTCTCTGGACCTTTTCACGCTCCCTCTCACACAGAATCACCTGGCTTTCAAGCTCCGCCCCCAGCGATGCTCTTGTGGCGTACAGCGTGGCCCTCAGCTCCTCATGCTGTTCTGTGTGGACATACTGGGTACTCAGCCGTTCCTGTAGCACTTGCTGCTTCTCCTTGGCCGCTTGCAGACTTGTACGTAGCTCTTGCAGCTGGCTCTGCCATAGGTGCGCTGCTTGTGTGTGCTGCTCCAGGGAGACACGTTGCATCCTCTCTGCATTCTGCACTGCTTCCTGCACCTCTAATTTTTCTTGCGCCAATTGCGCCTTCACTTTCTGCGCTTGGTGAAGCTTCTCAGTCCCATCACTGACCTGACCAGTCAGGTTTAAAACCTCTTCTTTCAGGTTTATATTCTCCATTTTCACAGTCTCTATATCCCTTAGGACCGTCTCATTGGCTTTCTTCAAAGTACCCAGCTCTGTGTTTAGACTGTGGCCCTCCTGGCGTGAGAGCTCCAGCTCTGTTTTGAGCGCGCTAGCTTCTTGGTGAGAAACTTCTAAGTCTTTGATGAAGTTTTGCACATCTCTCTGCGACATCTGATAGCACAGTCTCCAGTCAGGACTTGTTCTCTCTGATTCCATGTTAGCAATTGTGGCCTTATTCAAGCTTGTCGTCAGCTCCTCCAACTCACTCCGCAAGAGCTGCTCTGTTTTCTTTAAAGCCGCATACTCTTGTATAGCTGGGAGTATACACCTCTGTACCTCGGCGTTCGCTTCTCGCTCCCTATTCAATTGTTCCTGCAAGACATCATAATCACGCTGGGCAGTTTGGAGAGCAGAAATTAAGGCCTCTTTTCCCTGGATCAAGGATTCAGCTTCCCTTTGCTCCTCCTTTTCCTTTGCCACCGTTCCTGTGACAATTCTGCCCATCACTCCGGTCTGCAGCACATCTCGGTGGCTTGCTGACGCCTGTTGTCCTGATATCGCAGGCTCAAGTGGTTTGGTCACTTCCTCTGTGACTTGAAAAATATTTTTGTTTTTCTTCTTTCTCTTTGTTTTATTAGTTCCAGAGACATCAGTGGTACTGGGCACACACACACTGGACACTTTTGCAGCTTTCATCTGCGGGTACGTCTCTCTTCTCGGGGCCACATATGCGTCGTCATCATAATCATCATATGGCCTGAAGGGACACTGTTTTGTATGGTTATGTACATTGCAAAACTGACACTTGACGGCGGCCATTTTAAAACCCCATTTTTTTTTTCCCACACCCGACGAGGCAGACTTTGCACAACACACGTAAGTTGTACGAGCTTTACAATCTTTGAACCTTCTGGGTTCTTCTTAGGGCAACATCTTTGCCAAAAATCATTTTCACTTTCTTTTTCTACCAGACAGGGCAAACTTTACCTCAAAGCACTTGCTAGCTGCAAATTCACTCACTTCAGCAAAATGCATTAGCTTTACACAGCAATCCTTTCATACCCGACGGGGCAAAATTTACACTCAGCGCTTGCTCGCTGTAACTTCCATGCTTCAGCAAAAAATCATTTATTTTTTTTCCGCTTGAGTTCAGTGTCTCAACACATCTTCATCTACTGACCCCCAGAGGCATAACATCCCACTTCTGACACCACCTGTGGCAGGACGGCCTCGCGGCGGGGTCAGTAAGACACTAGACACGTTGGGAAATGTTAAACTATAGTGGTTTATTAGCCACAACCAAAATAAGTACGGGTGCACTGTCCCTTTAAGAAACTACTTTCTTGAAAATTAAAGCCTAGTCCCGTTAGGGACAATAACTCACTTCTTGAGCCCTTACTAACAGGACAGCCAGCTAATCTGGTCATGCCCAAAACATGCTACACAAAGGATAACCGATACATATAAGAATAAAGTCTTATCTGTTTTGCCGCTCCAGTAGCAACAGGAACACGGTTCCAGGGAGCAAGCTGTGTCCAGCCTCGCAGCAATCTGTATCTTTACCCTGGGTTGGGGTCCCAGCTGGTCCCAGCAGCAAAGTTCCTCGCAGGACTGGGGGACCAGAGCAGCAGAAGCTACGGCTTCCTAGCCGGGAGAGTTCTCCCCACCTTCCTGTGGAAAAACAAGCTCCCTGTGTGTGTGTCACTTCCTGCTTTTAAACCTGCAGTCTCTCAGGCCTCCTGCTTAATTAGGCTGCAGGTGTGCTTCTTTCTGTCTGAGGAGATTAACACTCTGTGAACTGGCTGCAGCGTCTCTCCATTCACTATTCCAGCCTACTGAGTCAGTGACTCTGTCATAATACACACTGACACATACATAAACACTGACACATACCAACACACTGACACATACATACACACTGATACATACATACACACTGATACATACATTAACACTGACACATACATACACACTGACACATACATACACACTGCTACATACCAACACACTGACACATAAATTCACACTGACACATACACACACACACACACTGACACATGCATACACACTGACACATGCATACACACTGATATATACCAACACACTGATATATACCAACACACTGACACATACATACACACTGATACATACCAACACACTGATACATACCAACACACTGACACATACCTACACACTGATACATGCATACACACTGACACATGCATACACACTGACACATGCATACACACTGACACATGCATACACACTGATACATACCAACACACTGACACATACATACACACTGATACATACATTCACACGCATGTTATTATATCACTCTGCTGCATGTTATTATATCACTCTGCCTGTTATTATATCGCTCTGCCTGTTATTATATCGCTCTGCCTGTTATTATATCACTCTGCGTGTTATTATATCACTCTGCGTGTTATTATATCACTCTGCATGTTATTATATCACTCTGCCTGTTATTATATCACTCTGCATGTTATTATATCACTCTGCATGTTATAATCTCACTCTGCGTGTTATTATATCGCTCTGCATGTTATTATATCGCTCTGCATGTTATTATATCTCTCTGCATGTTATTATATCGCTCTGCATGTTATTATATCACTCTGCGTGTTATTATATTGCTCTGCGTGTTATTATATCACTCTGCGTGTTATTATATCACTCTGCATGTTATTATATCACTCTGCCTGTTATTATATCACTCTGCATGTTATAATCTCACTCTGCGTGTTATTATATCGCTCTGCATGTAATTATATCGCTCTGCATGTTATTATATCGCTCTGCATGTTATTATATCGCTCTGCGTGTTATTATATCGCTCTGCGTGTTATTATATCACTCTGTGTGTTATTATATCACTCTGCGTGTTATTATATCACTCTGCCTGTTATTATATCACTCTGCCTGTTATTATATCACTCTGCATGTTATAATCTCACTCTGCGTGTTATTATATCGCTCTGCATGTTATTATATCGCTCTGCATGTTATTATATCACTCTGCATGTTATTATATCGCTCTGCGTGTTATTATATCGCTCTGCGTGTTATTATATCACTCTGCGTGTTATTATATCACTCTGCATGTTAATATATCACTCTGCATGTTATTATATCACTCTGCATGTTATTGTATCAATCTGCCTGTTATTATATCACTCTGCATGTTATTATATCACTCTGCCTGTTATTATATCACACTGCATGTTATTATATCACTCTGCATGTTAATGTATCACTCTGCATGTTATTATATCACTCTGCATGTTATTATATCACTCTGCCTGTTATTACATCGCTCTGCATGTTATTATGTCGCTCTGCGTGTTATTATATCGCTCTGCGTGGTATTATATCGCTCTGCATGTTATTATATCGCTCTGCCTGTTATTATATCACTCTGCATGTTATTATATCGCTCTGCATGTTATTATATCGCTCTGCATGTTATTATATCGCTCTGCGTGTTATTATATCGCTCTGCGTGTTATTATATCACTCTGCATGTTATTATATCGCTCTGCATGTTATTATATCGCTCTGCATGTTATTATATCGCTCTGCGTGTTATTATATCACTCTGCATGTTATTATATCTCTCTGCGTGTTATTATATCGTTCTGCATGTTATTATATCGCTCTGCGTGTTATTATATCACTCTGCATGTTATTATATAACTCTGCATGTTATTATATCCCTGTGTGTTATTATATCGCTCTGCCTGTTATTATATCGCTCTGCGTGTTATTATATCGCTCTGCATGTTATTATATCTCGCTGCCTGTTATTATATCTCTCTGCGTGTTATTATATCTCTCTGCATGTTATTATATCACTCTGCGTGTTATTATATCACTGCGTGTTATTATATCGCTCTGCCTGTTATTATATCGCTCTGCGTGTTATTATATCGCTCTGCATGTTATTATATCACTCTGCGTGTTATTATATCTCTCTGCATGTTATTATATCGCTCTGCATGTTATTATATCACTCTGCATGTTATTATATCACTCTGCATGTTATTATATCGCTCTGCATGTTATTATATCACTCTGCATGTTATTATATCGCTCTGCATGTTATTATATCACTCTGCATGTTATTATATCCCTGTGTGTTATTATATCGCTCTGCGTGTTATTATATCGCTCTGCGTGTTATTATATCGCTCTGCGTGTTATTATATCGCTCTGCGTGTTATTACCCATCAGTTTATCATCAGGCTGCCTTTTCTACCACTAGGGCTCACCCTCCAAGTAGGGTATATTGTCTATTTCCCATTAGCGCTACTATACATCACCTTTTTCTATCGCTCTGCATGTTATTATATCACTCTGCATGTTATTATATCACTCTGCCTGTTATTATATCGCTCTGCATGTTATTATGTCACTCTGCCTGTTATTATATCGCTCTGCGTGTTATTATATCGCTCTGCGTGTTATTATATCGCTCTGCGTGTTATTATATCACTCTGCCTGTTATTATATCACTCTGCATGTTATTATATCTCTCTGCATGTTATTATATCACTCTGCATGTTATTATATCACTCTGCATGTTATTATATCACTCTGCGTGTTATTATATCACTCTGCCTGTTATTATATCGCTCTGCGTGTTATTATATCTCTCTGCGTGTTATTATATCTCTCTGCATGTTATTATATCACTCTGCGTGTTATTATATCACTCTGCGTGTTATTATATCACTCTGCGTGTTATTATATCACTCTGCCTCTTATTATATCACTCTGTGTGTTATTATATCCCTGTGTGTTATTATATCACTCTGCGTGTTATTATATCACTCTGCCTCTTATTATATCACTCTGTGTGTTATTATATCCCTGTGTGTTATTATATCGCTCTGCATGTTATTATATCACTCTGCATGTTATTATATCACTCTGCGTGTTATTATATCACTCTGCGTGTTATTATATCACTCTGCGTGTTATTATATCACTCTGCCTCTTATTATATCACTCTGTGTGTTATTATATCCCTGCGTGTTATTATATTGCTCTGCGTGTTATTATATCACTCTGCATGTTATTATATCGCTCTGCGTGTTATTATATCACTCGGCATGTTAATATATCACTCTGCATGTTAATATATGGCTATTTGTTATTAGATTGCTATACATGTTATTATACCGCACTGTGTGTTAATACAGCGGTGTGCAAACTCCCCGCGCCTGCGCCCCCCCTACCTGCTCCCTCCTCGGTCACACCCCACCCCTCATGTCTAATGATGCGTCAAATGACGCTGTAGGTTCATGTGACGTCACGTGACCCGCGGCGTCATTTGACATCACATCTCCATGGCAACGGGCGTCATTTGACACCGCGTTGTCATAGAGACGCGTGACCAGAGCCTGGTAATTAAGTTTACAGAGGCCTAGCGCTCTCAGCGCAGGGCTCTGCCAACGCCACGCCCCACGGAACAGTCTCGGGCCCGGGTATGTATCAGTGTGTATGTTTGTGCACCGCCGTGTTAATATATCTATCTGTGTGTTATTATATCTCTTTGCAAGTTATTACATCACTTTGCTTGTTATTATATCGTTTTATTTACCTGATAATTTTACGAGTTAAAATAACTCTTGCAAAATACTTATCCTGGTCACCAACAGCAGCTACTGAGAGAAATGAATGGGGTTATAAAGATAGGGGTTGGAGTTTGTTTAGTAGAACACACATGTATTTATATTATATGAAATGTATAAATGAATAGATATGAACATCAAAATGTTCCCTGTGTAATTGGAGTACACAGTCTGCCATTGGAACACACTACATTCTCTAATTACATACAGATATACGCACACATACAGTACACGTGCTCATATATGAACAATTGGAGGAGATATATGGAGGGGTTATATGGAGCAATAGGAGTAGTTATAGGGAGCGGTTATATGGAGCAATAGGAGGATATATAGGGAGGGGTTATATGGGGTAATGGGAGGAGTTACAGGGAGTGGTTATATGGGGCAATAGGAGGATATATAGGGAGGGGTTATATGGGGTAATGGGAGGAGTTACAGGGAGTGGTTATATGGGGCAATAGGAGGAGATATAGGGAGGGGTTATAAGGAGTAATAGGAGGAGTTATAGGGAGGGGTTATATGGGGCAATAGGAGGCGTTATAGGGAGAGGTTATATGGAGCAAAGGAGGAGAGATAGGGAGCGGTTATATGGGGCAATAGGAGGAGTTATATGGGGCAATAGGAGGAGTAATAGGGAGCGGTTATATGGGGCAATAGGAGGAGTTATAGGGAGGGGTTATATGGAGCAATAGGAGGAGTTACAGGGAGGGGTTATATGGGGCAATAGGAGGAGTTACAGGGAGGGGTTATATGGTGCAATAGGAGGAGTTATAGGGAACAATAATAGGGGGTATAGTTCTTCTGAATTCACACTGTGCTGGGTGACAGCAGTGTCACTGCATGATATGGAGAATTGAGTGTCTCCTGTGAGATAGATCTCAGCTCTCTGTAGTAAACAGACCCCTCACATTTTCCAGTGGCAGGGACAGTCAGAGAGTGCAGAGAACAGCAGCGCTGGGTGCACATTTTCCAGTGGCTGAGCGGTCTAACATAGAGTGTCACTTCTCAGCTCTGTCTCTGAGATCGCAGGCGGGAAGAAACTCAGCACATTCTGCATGTGACGTGTGAGGGGGACGAGAGACAAGCACATAAAGGGGACAGGGACAGACAGCACAGACAGAGAGAGATAGATGGAGAAGTAGAGAGAGTGACCAGAGAGAGAGAGAGAGAGAGAGAGAGAGAAACAAGGAGAGAGTAAACGGAGAGAAAGAGGGAGAAAGGGAGAGGAGAAGGAGAGTCAAAGAGAGAGAGAGATAAAGGGTTGGGTGTGAGCGCTCTCAGAGATGTCTCTGACACTGTTCTGCCTCCTCTTGTTCTCAGCCTGGAGCACAGGTAAGAGATCAGAGGGATACACAGCACTGACAGTGGGCCAAGTACTGTGTATACAGTGCTGACAGTGTGCACAGTACTGTGTGTGTGTATATACAGTGCTGACATTGTGCACAGTACTGTACGTGTATACAGCGCTGACAGTGTATAGTGCTGGCAGTATGCACAGTAGTGTGTGCGTGTATAGGGCCGGCAGTGTGCACAGTAGTGTGTGCGTGTATAGGGCCGGCAGTGTGCACAGTAGTGTGTGCGTGTATAGTGCTGGCAGTATGCACAGTAGTGTGTGCGTGTATAGGGCCGGCAGTGTGCACAGTAGTGTGTGCATGTATAGGGCCGGCAGTGTGCACAGTAGTGTGTGCGTGTATAGGGCCGGCAGTGTGCACAGTAGTGTGTGCGTGTATAGGGCCGGCAGTGTGCACAGTAGTGTGTGCATGTATAGGGCCGGCAGTGTGCACAGTAGTGTGTGCGTGTATAGGGCCGGCAGTGTGCACAGTAGTGTGTGCGTGTATAGGGCCGGCAGTGTGCACAGTAGTATGTGCGTGTATAGGGCCGGCAGTGTGCACAGTAGTGTGTGCGTGTATAGGGCCGGCAGTGTGCACAGTAGTGTGTGCGTTTATAGGGCCGGCAGTGTGCACAGTAGTGTGTGCGTGTATAGGGCCGGCAGTGTGCACAGTAGTGTGTGCGTGTATAGGGCCGGCAGTGTGCACAGTAGTGTGTGCGTGTATAGTGCTGGCAGTATGCACATTAGTGTGTGCGTGTATAGGGCCGGCAGTGTGCACAGTAGTGTGTGCGTGTATAGGGCCGGCAGTGTGCACAGTAGTTTGTGCGTGTATAGGGCTTGCAGTGTGCACAGTAGTGTGTGCGTGTATAGGGCCGGCAGTGTGCACAGTAGTGTGTGCGTGTATAGGGCCGGCAGTGTGCACAGTAGTGTGTGCGTGTATAGGGCCGGCAGTGTGCACAGTAGTGTGTGCGTGTATAGGGCCGGCAGTGTGCACAGTAGTGTGAGCGTCTCTAGCACTGGTAGTGTGCACAGTAATGTTTGCGTGTATAGCGCTGGCAATATATAGTAGATCTGCTTATACAAAGCTGACAGTGTGCACAGTACTTTATTTGAATGCATTTGATTCTGGTGATGTACTTGGCAATGTATTAATCTCTATCACCTACCTCTCTCTGTCTATCTCTTTTCTCCCCACCCCTCTCTCTACCCTTCACACTCTCTCTCTCTCTCTCTCTCTCTCTCTCTCTCTCTCTCTCTCTCTCTCTCTCTGTCTCTGTCTCTCTCTCTGTCTCTGTCTCTGTCTCTGTCTCTGTCTCTCCTTTGTCTCTCTCTCTCTGTCTCTCCTTTGTCTCTCTCTCTCTGTCTCTCCTTTGTCTCTCTCTCTCTGTCTCTCCTTTGTCTCTCTCTCTCTGTCTCTCCTTTGTCTCTCTCTCTCTATCTCTCCTTTGTCTCTCCTTCTCTGTCTCTCACCTGCGCTCTATCTTCCCTTCTCACTCCCTCACTTCCCACTCTCTGTCTCTCCCTTTCTATCCCCTCCTCTCTCTGTCTCTCTTGTTTCTTTCTCGCTCGCTTTCACCCTCTCTTCCCCTCTCTCTTCCCCTGTTCTCTCTGTCTTTCTCTCCCCCCTTTCTTTCCCATTTATCACTCTCCTCTTCCTCTATATCTCTCTCTTACCCCTTTTTCTCTCTCCCATGCTCTTCCCCCTTTCATTCTTTCTTTGTCTCTCTCCTTCGGCCTATCTGTGTCTCTTTCTCTTCCCCCTCCCCCTTCTCTCTCCCCCTCCCCCTCTGTTCCCCCTTTATCTATCTCTTGGCCTCCCCCTCTCCACTTATCTTCCCCCTTTCTCTCTCCCCCATCCCTTTTTCTCCCTCTGTTTCTCTCTCCCCTTCTCCTCCTCTCTTTCTCTCCCTCCCCTCTCTCTTTCTTATTCTCCCCCTTTCTCTCTCACCCATTCTCTTCTCCCTTTCTAACTCCCTTTGCCTCTCTCCCCCAGCCACTCCTGTGCATGTCACTGGACACCTCGGGGGCCGGGTTATCCTCCCGTGTCACATGACCGCAGATCAGCTGGACAGGGGTCGTCACTCTCAGTACCCCGCAGTGTCCATGCGCTGGAGACGGACAGACGGGTGAGATACAGCTCTCTGTCACTATATGGCTATCTGTCACTACAAGACTATTTCCATAAAAATTAAACGCGAAAGAGTAGCACTCCAAAATAGTGGTCAGTGCACAGCTATTTATCACTGCACGGCTATCTGTTACTCCCTACCTACCTCTCTCTCCTCCTCTCTCACACGCTCTCGCCCTTTATCACACTCTCTCTCTCCCTCTCACACTCTGTGCCTCCCTCCCTCTTTCCCTCTCGCTCACACTCTGTCTCTCTTTCAGAGATCACAGGCCGGTGGTCTCAGTGTCCCCCAGCGGTCTCACTCACACCAGTCGGTCAGCGGCCTCACGAGCCTCCGTCCGGCAGTCTCATTTTGAGCTGGGAAACTTCTCTCTGCACCTGGTATCTTTGGGGGTGAAAGACGCAGGAACGTACGAGGGGCAGGCGCAGTATGGAGACATCATGGCACAGTGCACAGTGATTCTGAGCATCACACACGGTAAGTGACGTACAGTATCTGTATGTACACAGCATAACGTATACACACAGCATAACGTATACACACAGCATAGTGTATACACACAGCATAACGTATACACACAGCATAGTGTATACACACAGCATAACGTATACACACAGCATAGTGTATACACACAGCATAACGTATACACACAGCATAACGTATACACACAGCATAACGTATACACACAGCATAACGTATACACACAGCATAACGTATACACACAGCATAGTGTATACACACAGCATAACGTATACACACAGCATAGTGTATACACACAGCATAACGTATACACACAGCATAGTGTATACACACAGCATAACGTATACACACAGCATAACGTATACGCACAGCATAACGTATACACACAGCATAACGTATACACACAGCATAACGTATACACACAGCATAACGTATACACACAGCATAACGTATACGCACAGCATAACGTATACACACAGCATAACGTATACGCACAGCATAACGTATACACACAGCATAACGTATACACACAGCATAACGTATACACACAGCATAACGTATACACACAGCATAACGTATACACACAGCATAACGTATACGCACAGCATAACGTATACACACAGCATAACGTATACACACAGCATAACGTATACACACAGCATAACGTATACACACAGCATAACGTATACACACAGCATAACGTATACACACAGCATAGTGTATACACACAGCATAACGTATACACACAGCATAACGTATACACATAGCATAGTGTATACACACAGTATAACGTATACACACAGCATAGCGTATACACACAGCATAACGTATACACACAGCATAACGTATACACACAGCATAACGTATACACACAGCATAACGTATACACACAGCATAACGTATACACACAGCATAACGTATACACACAGCATAACGTATACACACAGCATAGTGTATACACACAGCATAACGTATACACACAGCATAACGTATACACATAGCATAGTGTATACACACAGTATAACGTATACACACAGCATAACGTATACACACAGCATAACGTATACACACAGCATAACGTATACACACAGCATAACGTATACACACAGCATAGTGTATACACACAGCATAACGTATACACACAGCATAACGTATACACACAGCATAACGTATACACACAGCATAACGTATACACACAGCATAGTGTATACACACAGCATAACGTATACACACAGCATAACGTATACACACAGCATAGTGTATACACACAGCATAACGTATACACACAGCATAACGTATACACACAGCATAGTGTATACACACAGCATAACGTATACACACAGCATACCGTATACACACAGCATAACGTATACACACAGCATAACGTATACACACAGCATAACGTATACACACAGCATAGTGTATACACACAGCATAACGTATACACACAGCATAGTGTATACACACAGCATAACGTATACACACAGCATAACGTATACACACAGCATAGTGTATACACACAGCATAACGTATACACACAGCATAACGTATACACACAGCATAGTGTATACACACAGCATAACGTATACACACAGCATAACGTATACACACAGCATAACGTATACACACAGCATAGTGTATACACACAGCATAACGTATACACACAGCATAGTGTATACACACAGTATAACGTATACACACAGCATAACGTATACACACAGCATAACGTATACACACAGCATAACGTATACACATAGCATAGTGTATACACACAGTATAACGTATACACACAGCATAACGTATACACACAGCATAACGTATACACACAGCATAACGTATACACACAGCATAACGTATACACATAGCATAACGTATACACACAGCATAACGTATACACACAGCATAACGTATACACACAGCATAGTGTATACACACAGCATAGTGTATACACACAGCATAACGTATACACACAGCATAGTGTATACACACAGCATAGTGTATACACACAGCATAACGTATACACACAGCATAGTGTATACACACAGCATAACGTATACACACAGCATAACGTATACACACAGCATAACGTATACACACAGCATAACGTATACACACAGCATAACGTATACACATAGCATAGTGTATACACACAGTATAACGTATACACACAGCATAACGTATACACACAGCATAACGTATACACACAGCATAACGTATACACATAGCATAGTGTATACACACAGTATAACGTATACACACAGCATAACGTATACACACAGCATAACGTATACACACAGCATAACGTATACACATAGCATAGTGTATACACACAGTATAACGTATACACACAGCATAACGTATACACACAGCATAACGTATACACACAGCATAACGTATACACACAGCATAACGTATACACATAGCATAGTGTATACACACAGTATAGTGTACTGTATACACACAGCATAACGTATACACACAGCATAACGTATACACACAGCATAACGTATACACACAGCATAACGTATACACATAGCATAGTGTATACACACAGCATAGTGTACTGTATACATACAGCATAACGTATACACACAGCATAGTGTATACACACAGCATAACGTATACACACAGCATAACGTATACACACAGCATAACGTATACACACAGCATAGTGTATACACACAGCATAACGTATACACACAGCATAACGTATACACATAGCATAGTGTATACACACAGCATAACGTATACACACAGCATAACGTATACACACAGCATAGTGTATACACACAGCATAACGTATACACACAGCATAGTGTATACACACAGCATAACGTATACACACAGCATAGTGTATACACACAGTATAACGTATACACACAGCATAACGTATACACACAGCATAACGTATACACACAGCATAACGTATACACACAGCATAGTGTATACACACAGCATAACGTATACACACAGCATAACGTATACACACAGCATAACGTATACACACAGCATAACGTATACACACAGCATAACGTATACACACAGCATAACGTATACACACAGCATAGTGTACTGTATACATACAGCATAACGTATACACACAGCATAGTGTATACACACAGCATAACGTATACACACAGCATAGTATACTGTATACACACAGCATAACGTATACACACAGCATAGTGTATACACACAGCATAACGTATACACACAGCATAGTGTATACACACAGCATAACGTATACACATAGCATAGTGTATACACACAGCATAACGTATACACACAGCATAGTGTATACACACAGCATAACGTGTACACACAGCATAACGTGTTCACACAGCATAACGTGTTCACACAGCATAACGTGTACACACAGTATCTGTATATACACAGCATAACGTATGAATACAGTACAGTGTATACACACAGTATCTGTATATACAGTACACAGCATAACGTATGCACACAGTATAGCGTATACACACAGCATAAAGTATAGCATATACACACAGCATAAAGTATAGCATATACACACAGCATAAAGTATAGTGTATACACACAGCATATCGTATGCACACAGCATATCGTATGCAGACAGCATATCGTATGCATACAGTATAGCGTATGCACACAGTATAGCGTATGCACACAGTATAGCGTATGCACACAGTATAGAGGGCACAGTGATGCTGAGTATCACACACAGTATGTTATTTATCTGTATATGCATAGCGTATGCACAGTATAGAGTATACACACAGTATACAGTGCACAGTGACGCTGAGTATCACACAAGGTATGTGACGTATCTGTATATATACAGTATACAGTGCACAGTGACGCTGAGTATCACACAGGGTATGTGACATATCTGTATATACACACAAATAATAAGTAACATTATTTCAGATGTATATAGCTAGATCAGATAACATACAAAAAATATTATTTATTATCTATATATATATATATGGTACTTTAAGAACTTTTTAGGGTTGTTCTTACTTTCTATTGCAATATATATATATACTAGCTGAGAGACCCGGCGTTGCCCGGGATGTAATGTTCCCACTCCTCTCTCTCTCTTCCCCCCTCTCTCTGTTTGTCCCCCATTCAAATCAATCCAGTCTCCCCCCTCCCTCCTTTACAGCTTCATGCAGTGTGTGTGCGCGCGCGCGTCAGTGAGTCTGACGCAGAAACACAAACACACACAGACTGAGTGACTGACGCACACACAGTCAGTGTGTGCGTGTGTGTGGGCCTCAGTCAGTGTGTGTGCGCGTGCGTCAGTCAGTGTGTGTGTGCGTGCGTGCGTGCGTCAGTCAGTGTGTGTGGGGGTGTGTGCGCGCGCGTCAGTCGGTGTGTGTGTGTCAGTCGGTGTGTGTGTGTGTGTGTGCGCAGTCAGTGTGTGTGTGTCAGTCAGTGTGTGTGTCAGTCAGTCAGTGTGTGTGTCAGTCAGTGTGTGTGTGTGTGAGTCAGTGTGTGTGTGTGAGTCAGTGTGTGTGTGTGTGTGAGTCAGTGTGTGTGAGTCAGTGTGTGTGTGTGTGAGTCAGTGTGTGTGTGTGTGTGTGTGTGTGTGTGTGTCAGTCAGTGTGTGTGTGTGTGTCAGTGTGTGTGTGTGTGTGTCAGTGTGTCAGTGTGTGTGTGTGTGTGTCAGTCAGTGTGTGTGTGTGTGTGTGTGTGTGTGTGTGTCAGTCAGTGTGTGTGTGTGTGTGTCAGTCAGTGTGTGTGTGTGTGTGTGTCAGTCAGTGTGTGTGTGTCAGTCAGTGTGTATGTGTGTGTGTCAGTCAGTGTGTGTCAGTCAGTGTGTGTGTGTGTGTGCGTCACTCAGTGTGCGTGTGTCAGTCAGTGTGTGTGTGTGTGCGCGTCAGTTAGTGTGCGTGTGTGTGTGTGCGTCAGTCAGTGTGCGTGCGTGCGTGTGTCAGTAAGTGTGTGTGTCAGTCAGTGTGTGTGCGTGCATCAGGGTGTGTGTGCATGTGGCTGTCAGGGGTTGTGTGCGTGTGGTTGCCAGGGGTTGTGTGCGTGCGTCAGTACGTGTGTCAGTCAGTGTGTGTGTGTGTATACTCGGCGTTGGCCGGAGGCAGGGCGTGAAAGGCAGGGGGAGTGAGCGCCGGGGAGGGGAGTGTGATGGGGAGGAGGAGAGGTGTGTGTGTGTATACCCGGCGTTGGCCGGAGGCGGGGGGGGGGGGCGTCAAAGGCAGGGGGGCGTCAAAGGCAGGGGGGCATCAAAGGCAGGGGGGCGTCAAAGGCAGGGGAGGGCGTCAAAGGCAGGGTCGTCAAAAGCAGGGGGAGGGTCGTCAAAGGCAGGGGGGGGCGTCAAAGGCAGGGGGGGGGCGTCAAAGGCGGGGGGGGCGTCAAAGGCAGGGGGGGGCGTCAAAGGCAGGGGGGGGCGTCAAAGGCAGGGGGGGGGGGCGTCAAAGGCATGGATTCCTCCCCCTGCATTTCCTCACCTGGCAGCATGCCGTGCTCCTTGGGCTGCCACTGGTTCTCTCCCCCCTCGTGGCCTCCGCCGACTCCCGGTGGCACAAAGGAGCTATTAACTCCCTGCCGCCCTCCTCCTGCTCCTCGGGGATGTTGAGCCTCCGAGAGCATGCTCTGGGAGGTGGGGGGGAAAGAAGTGGGGGGGGGAGAAGAAGTGGGGGATGGGAAGTGGGGGGGGTGGAAATGGGGGAGCGACACACACGCGACACCTACCTGTACTTCCGGGCGCCGCCATCTTCTCACTCGGTGCCGCGAGGGAGGAAGGGGGTCCTTCCGGGCGCCGCCATCTTAGGCGCCGCGAGGCAGCCTGTCTGTTCCCCCGCCGGGGAGGGAGGTGAGTTGGAGCACCGGCGGGGAGGGAGAGAGGTGAGTTGGAGCGCCAAGGGGGAGAGGTGAGTTGGAGAGAGACCCGGCGTTGCCCGTGAGTTAAATTTCCCGCTCCCTTCTCTCTCCCTCTTTCTCCGTTCTCCCCAGAGGGGAGGGACGAACAGTGGACAGGAGGGGGGGGGACGAACAGTGGACAGGAGGGGGGGGGGGACGAACAGTGGACAGGAGGGGGGGGACGAACAGTGGACAGGAGGGGGGGGACGAACAGTGGACAGGAGGGGGGGACGAACAGTGGACAGGAGGGGGGGACGAACAGTGGACAGGAGGGGGGGGGACGAACAATGGACAGGAGGGGGGGATGAACAGTGGACAGGGGGGGGACAGTAGACAGGAGGGGGGACGGACAGTAGACAGGAGGGGGGGGGGGACAGTAGACAGAGGGGGGGGACAGACAGTAGACAGGAGGGGGGGATGGACAGTGGACAGGAGGGGGGGGGGACGGACAGTGGACAGGAGGGGACGGACGGACAGTAGACAGGAGGGGGGGACGGACAGTGGACAGGAGGGGGGGGACGGACAGTGGACAGGAGGGGGGGGGACGGACAGTGGACAGGAGTGGTGGGACAGTGGACAGGAGGGGTGGAACAGTGGACAGGAGGGGGGGCAGTGGACAGGAGGGGGGGGCAGTGGACAGTGGACAGGAGGGGGGACAGTGGACAGGAGGGGGGGCAGTGGACAGGAGGGGGGACAGTGGACAGGAGGGGGGGGCAGTGGACAGGAGGGGGGGCAGTGGACAGGAGGGGAGGGCAGTGGACAGGAGAGGGGGGCAGTGGACAGGAGAGGGGGGGCAGTGGACAGGAGAGGGGGGCAGTGGACAGGAGAGGGGGGGCAGTGGACAGGAGAGGGGGGCAGTGGACAGGAGAGGGAGTTGTGTACAGGAGGGGGGGCTGTGTACAGGAGGGGGGCTGTGTACAGGAGGGGGGGGCTGTGTACAGGAGGGGGGGCAGTGGACAGGAGGGGGGGCAGTGGACAGGAGGGGGGGCAGTGGACAGGAGGGGGGGCAGTGTCGCACACACTCAGTCACACACAGTAACACACACAGTCACAGTCACACACACACACACACACACACACACACACACACACAAAGTCACACACACACACACACACACACACACACACACACACACACACACACACACACACACACACACACACACACACACACACACACACACACACACACACACACACACACACAGTCACACACACAGTCACAGTCACAGTCACACACACACACACACACACACACACACTCACAGACACACACATGTCTCAGTCCCGTGATGCGCCCTTTCTCAGTTCCGTGCGGCGCCGCAGGTGGGGGGGAGGTGGGGGAGCGACACACGCGACACCTACCTGTACTTCCGGCCGCCGCCATCTTCTCACTCGGCGCCGCGAGGGAGGAAAGGGGTCCGCCGTCTTACGCGCCGCGTGGCAGCCTGTTCCCCCGCCGGGGATGGAGTGGAGCGGGAGGGAGTGGTGTGTAGCGGGAGGGAGTGGTGTGTAGCGGGAGGGAGGGAGTGGAGTGGAGTGGAGCGGGAGGGAGTGGAGCGGGAGGTGAGTGCGGGAGTGGAGCGGGAGGTGAGTGCGGGAGTGGAGCGGGAGGGAGTGGTGTGTAGCGGGAGGGAGTGGTGTGTAGCGGGAGGGAGGTGAGTGGAGCGGGAGGTGAGTGCGGGAGTGGAGCGGGAGGGAGTGGTGTGTAGCGGGAGGGATGTGAGTGGAGCGGGAGGGAGTGGTGTGGAGCGGGAGGTGAGTGCGGGAGTGGAGCGGGAGGGAGGTGAGTGCGGGAGTGGAGTGGGAGGGAGGTGAGTGCGGGAGTGGAGCGGGAGGGAGCAAGGTGAGTGCGGGAGTGGAGCGGAAGGGAGTGGTGTGTAGCGGGAGGGAGGTGAGTGGATCGGGAGGGAGTGGTGTGGAGCGGGAGGGAGGTGAGTGCGGGAGTGGAGTGGGAGGGAGGTGAGTGCGGGAGTGGAGCGGGAGGGAGGTGAGTGCGGGAGTGGAGCGGGAGCGAGGTGAGTGCGGGAGTGGAGCGGGAGGGAGTGGAGCGGCTTCCGGGCGCGTGTCCCCCCGCCGGGGAGGGAGTGGAGCGGGAGGGAGGTGAGCACCGGGGAGGGGGGGAGGTGAGTGTGATGGGGGGGAGAGGACAGAGGTGTGTGTGTGTATTTTTTTTTTTTTTTTTGGACCTCTGGCCCGTCACTCCGCCTCAGGCCAATGAGAGGTGTGGGGGGCGGGCCAAGGGGGTGGTGTGAGTGTGTGAGCCCAATGAGAGGTGTGCGGGGGCGGGCGGGCCAAGGGACCAATGAGATTGCCGCTAGGGACGCAGACATACAGTGCTTTCAGAAATATATAGTAGATATATATATATAGATAATAAATAATATTTTTTGTATGTTATCTGATCTAGCTATATACATCTGAAATAATGTTACTTATTATTTGTGTGTATATACAGATATGTCACATACCCTGTGTGATACTCAGCGTCACTGTGCACTGTATACTGTATATATACAGATACGTCACATACCTTGTGTGATACTCAGCGTCACTGTGCACTGTATACTGTGTGTATACTCTATACTGTGCATACGCTATGCATATACAGATACATAACATACTGTGTGTGATACTCAGCATCACTGTGCCCTCTATACTGTGTGCATATATATATATATATATATATATATATATATATATATATATATATATATATATATATATAGCTGTGCTAGGGGAGAGAATGTTAAAAAGGTTGAAGGAGATTTTAAACTAGGATGGAGGGGGGAGGGGAATGAAACAGATAACGAACGAAATAGAATAGATTAGGAAACAAGGGGTTATGGAGGTAGAATGGGGGCAAGTTCGAGTTTGACAAGCAGCGAGACACTCATAGTAAATACAGATAATACTAGAAAACTTTTAAAGACTAAACCAAGTTGGCGCAGAAAGGAAGGAAAAGATAAGATAATAGTACAGGCTGAAAAAAACTTAAATGCATGCTTGCTAATGCAAGAAGCCTGACAGATAAAATGGAAGGGGAGGTGGAGTATGTCTATATGTTAAACCGGATCTAAAACCTATTATAAGGGATGATGTTTATGAAAGGAATGATGAAAATGTAGAGACCTTGTGGATAGAAATTAGCAGTGTAGGTAAAAGTATAAAGAAAATGTTTGTGGGAATATGCTATAAACCACCAAATATCTGTGAGATTGAGGAAGCTAAAATACTTTTGCAAATGGAGAAGGCATAAAAACTGGGTCATGTTTGCATAATGGGGGATTTTAATTATCCATACATAGACTGGGGCAATGAAATTAGCATTACAACAAAAGGAAACAGGTTTTGGGGTGCTTAAAGACAATTATATGATCCAAATTATTGAGGAACTAACCAGGAGAGGGGCAGTTCTGGATTTGGTCATACAGTATCAAACAATGTAGAAGTAATAACAAATATTGAAGTCCTGGAACATTTGGGTAACAGTGATCATAACATGGTCTCATCTGAAATAAATTATCAAAAAACAGATTACTTGGGTTCAACAAAGACTTTAAACTTTAGAAAGGCAGAGTTTAATAAACCGAGGACAAGTAATACATTGGGGTGATGCTTTTGCAGAGAGAAATGTAGAAGATAAATGGGCAGTCTTTAAAACATTGTTAGAAAAGCACACTTATCAGTGTATACCCTTGGGTAATAAGTATAAAAGAAATAAGTCAAAACCAATGTGGCTAAATAAACAGGTAGGGGAGGAAATGGACAAGAAGAGGAAGGCGTTGAGATTCTTTAAATCAGAAGGGACGGAGACATCGTATCAGAATTATAAGGAATTTAACAAAAATTGCAAAAGGGCAATCAAATTAGCAAAAAGGGATAATGAAAAAATTATTGCAATAGAAAGTAAGAACCACCCTAAAAAGTTCTTTAAGTACCTTAATAACAAAAAAAGGAGGAAAGAAAATATAGGACCTTTTCAGTGTGAGATGGGCAGGCAGATTATTGGAGATAAGGGAAATGCAGAGGTATTAAACAAATTCTTTGCCTCTGGGTTTACTAGGGAAGAATCCATTTCAATTATAGTGCCACAGGAAGAAGCCACAACCTCCATATTAATGAACAATTGGTTAACTGAGGAAGAAGTTCATAGACAGCTTGAAAAAAATTAAGTAAATAAGGCACCTGGCCCCGATGGCATACATCCAAGAGTTCTCAAGGAGTTAAGCCAAACCATTACATTTAATATTCAAGGACTCCATTGCCACAGGCTCAGTACCACAAGATTGGCGTAAAGCAGATGTGGTGCCTATATTTAAAAAGGGAGCTAGATCACAACCAGGGAATTACAGACCTGTAAGCCTGACTTCAATAGTGGGGAAACTACTTGAAGGTTTAATACGGGATAATATTCAGGAATACCTAATAGAAAACAAAATTATTAGAAACAGTCAGCATGGATTTATGAAGGATAGATCATGCCAAACTAAACATATTTGTTTCTTTGAGGAGGTATGTAGGAATTTAGAAAAGAGGCGTCTAAGAGGGGATATGATAACTATATACAAATATATTCGGGGTCAGTACAAGGAGCTTTCAAAGAACTATTCATCTCAAGGGCAGTACAAAGGACTCGGGGGCATCCCTTTAGGTTGGAGGAAATGAGATTTCACCAGCAACAAAGGAAAGGGTTCTTTACAGTAAGGGCGGTTATAATGTGGAATTCATTACCCATATAAACTGTGATGTTAGATACAATGGATTTGTTCAAAAAAGGTTGGACATCTTTTGAGAAAGGAAAGGTATACAGGGATATACCAAATAAGTAAACATGGGAAGGATGTTGATCCAGGGAGTAATCCGATTGCCAATTCTTGGAGTCAGGAAGGAATTTATTTTTCCCCTTAATGGGGTTTTTTGTTTGCCTTCCACTGGATCAATAAGTAAGTATAGATATAGGATAAAGTATCTGTTGTCTAAATTTAGCATAGGTTGAACTTGATGGACGTACGTCTTTTTTCAACCTCATCTACTATGTAACAATATGTAAATATATATATAGATAGGTTCCTTACCGAGTAAATCCAGGATCCCAAGATCACAAGGCAAGAAGGAGACAGCACACTCAGGAGGTACAAAAAAGCGTGTATTCAGTAGAAAAACTGGCACATAAACCCGACGTTTCGGTCCTTGGCACAGGACCTTTCTCAAGGGAGTGCTCTATACATAATGATACCTGACAAACATATATACCCACCACCCATCAACAAAGAGATCCCTGATAGGCTAAACCATGATGTTAAACAGCTGTAGACACTAGCTAATCAAATATGACATCAGCACTGAGCAACAGTAGCCTATAGGGAACCATGTTAAAAATGTTTTTTGAGGCAAAAAGTGACACTGTGTGCTCATTTGCATGTCATTTCCCAGAATCCCTTGCTGCAGTGGAAGTGCTGTATGCTGGGTGATAATGGGGAAAGGCGGGGTTGCAGACCTGTCTAAGACATGCAGATGAGCATACAGTTGTATTTGCATATTTGCTTTCCTGTGGAGGGTTTTTGTCACTTTTTTTACTCACCATAACTTAACTCAGTATTATGTATATATATATATGCAAGTTATGGTGCGTAAAAAAAGTGACAAAAACCCTCCACAGGAAAGTATATATATATGCAACACGATACCGCATCAAGATGAAATATCAGAGGCAGCACTCCAAATGGTAATCAAAATATTGTATTGAATCAACAAGACATCATTCCAACGTTTCGGTCCACATAAAGGTCCCGTTACAATATTTTGATTACCATTTGGAGTACTGCCTCTGATATTTCATCTTGATGCGGTATCGTATTGCCTAAATTATTTTATAGGATTTGCACCCAGTATTTTGTTGATTCAGACGGAGTGCTTGTGGTTCTTTCAAACTGATATATATATATAAAAGAACAGAGGGCAGTTGGCACACTGTAAACAGATAATCCACTGATGCTTATCCCATATATGCACATACACAAATAGATTTTTCCAGATGGGGTCCGGGAAAAAACGAGACAGCACACAGCCAGGGAAATCCAAAGATATTGTATTCAAGATAAATACATGGCACTGCATCCAACGTTTCGGTCATCAACGTGTGACCTTCCTCAGGCATATTTGTTTTTTTATATATATATATATATATATATATATATATATATATATATATATATATTATTTCTGATGTATATATCTATATTCAATAACATATATGATTATTTCTAATGTATATTAAAAATATATATATATATATTTATTTATTTCTGATTTATACTGTACCGGTATATCTATATCATAAAATATAATAAGATTATTATTTCTAATCTGGGATTAGATATTATACATTGAGGGGGTGGGGGAGACACACGCCAATACAGTATACAGGTACATACGTATGTATGTCTTTATTTATATAGCTCCATTAATGTACATAGCGCTTCACAGCAGTAATACACGTGGCAATCATATAAATAACAAATAATACAAATAACACATAAAGGGGAGAAGCGCTTCAGGCATAAAAGTAACTTTAGGAAGAGGAGTCCCTGCTCCGAAGAGCTTACAATCTAATTAGTTGGTAGGAGGAACGTACAGAGACAGTAGGAGGGCGTCCACACATATACACACACCGCACTGTGTTCATCAATCCCCTCTCCCTGAGTCAGTGTCTATGAGCCACCCACATACAGTACATCCTGTTGATCTCAGTATAAGGGGCTTGGTTGTTGCCCCCGCTCCCCCCCACTCACGTGCAGACAGAGGGGCTCTGGAAATAGTGCACACATAGGACTAAACCCAGGGCACTAAGGCACCGGGGTGTGTGTCACAGTTTCCCTGATGCAAATGAAACAGGAGCAGATTTTAAAACACACACAGAGCCAAAAGAGGGAGAGAGAGAGAGAGAAATAGGGGTTAGAGAGAAGGTTAAAACATAATGGGGGGGGGGGGGGGGAGAGATTGAGGGAGGGAAGAGGGGGGGGGGATATTAGAATAAAAGGGGAGAAGGAGCCCCATAGACTTAACTTCGCTGTGTACAGAATGACGTCCTTTGTCTCTCCCCCTCTCTATCTCTCCTTTTCTTCTGCACCCTCTTCCCTCTCTCCCCTCCATCTCCCCCTCACTCCTTCTCTCTTTATTTCTCAGTCACTGAGTCCCCCGTTGGCATCCACCCTGAGAATGGCTCTGTCAATCTCACATGTTCGCGCTTTGGCTCCTCTCTGCCCGACCGCTCAATTCGCTGGCTGCACAACGGGGCCCCCGTGCGTCCATCTGACCGACTCCGGCTCTCAGGGGCCACACTGCATCTCCAAAGGCTAACTCAAGCCGACCGTGGAGAGTGGAGCTGTGAGGAGGGGGAAGTAAGGGCCACTCACACACTCAGGGTGCTCGGTGAGTGCAATTTAAACGCTGCCCCCCACTTCACAGAGTGACCACCCCTCCCCATCAATCTGACCTTCTCTGCCCCCATCACTGACTGCCCTTCTCAGCCACCACCGGCCCTCACTGTAACCCCATATTCTGACCCCCTCTCACTCCCTTCTCCCGGTCCTCTCTCACTGACTCCACCTCTCCATCCACCACTCCTCACTGGCTCACCTCCCCTCTCTGCCCCCCGTCACTAACTATCGCTGACTCTCCCCCCCAGGTATCTCCGGTCCTGCTTCCCTCTCTGTATACGCTGCTGTTGGCTCCCATGCTGAGTTGCCTTGCTCTCTGAGTGAGACCCCCCCGGAGGGGCCCCTGAGAGTACGCTGGCTCCGGAGCTGGGGCCCCGTGGAGAAGCCCTTGTATCCGCAGGGAGGTGTGAGGGGGGAGGCACTGGTCATCTCCCCCGTGAGCTCAGATGATGCTGGGACATACAGATGTGATGTCACCTACAAGGAGCACACAATAACCAGACATGTCCGGCTAAAGGTCATCCAAGGTCAGAAAGGGCAACAGGCTGAGAGGGGGGGGGGGGGGAGGATTAAATAAAGAAAATAGCCCCCCATTTGTCAGAGTAAGGGGATCCCATTGAGATTGAGTTTTTCCTTTGGCATGGGTCGTTTTATCCAGTTTTTAAGTTGAAAGACTTTAGTCAATAGTCCCCAGTCAGTATTTGTGACATACTTCGTTTAGTCTCTCTCACTGTCTTTATTTCTATCTCTGACTCTTCTTCCCTCTATTTCTCTTCCCCTCTTTGTCTCTTTCTATTCCTACTTCCCCCCTAATTTGTTAACTCCCTCTCTTTTTCCCTCAGTGACCCCCCCGAGTCCCGGTTTTGTAAGGGAAGGATCCCCTCTTCGGTTGCTGTGTAACGTCAGCGGGTCAGAGGGGGGGGAGAAGTTTGAGTGGACGGGGCCCCCCAGCAGAGAGAATGGAGTGCGAGAGGGAGCAGCGCTGGAGCTGCCTGAGGTGTGGACACAGGACGCTGGAGCCTGGAACTGCTCAATATATGGAAAGGAAGGGATTCTGGGAACAGCACAATATCTGCTATATGTGCATGGTAACTGACTATATATTTATATATATAAACTGTCCCAATATACACTGACAGATGTATATACCATAACAATTATATGCTAACTCCCTCTTTCTTTACGTCTTGTCTCTCTATCACTTTCTCTTTCTCCCCTCCTGTCTTTCTCTCGCCCTACCCCTTTCTCTTTCACAGCCCCTCAGTCTGCAGAGGTCAACACTCTCTCATCATGGCAGCCATATCTCATTCTCCTGCTGGCTCTTCTTCTGGTTATGGGACTGGTGACAGTCGCTGCTGTCTCTCTGCACAACCGGAGGGTGAGTTTGTCATCTCTACATCTCTCTCTTTGCCTCTGTCTCCCTGCCTGTCTCTCTAACCCTCTGTCTTCCTGTCTGTCTTCCTTCTCTCCAAAGGCCTTATTCTTTGCCAACTAGGCATTGACTTCAATGGGACTGTCCGTGCGGTAGCGCTGGATCGACACTATTGCACTGTATAGAATAAGGCCCTTTCTGTTTCTATCTCTCTCTATTCCTTCTCTCTTGGCAAGTAGGGAGACACCCATAGTAAATACAGATAATACTAGAAAACGTCTAAAGACTAAATCCAATGGGAGTAGAAAGGCAGGAGCAGATAAAATAATAGTACAGGCTAAGGTTTTTTTTCAAACGTATGCTTGTTGGTATTAAACAAATTCTTTGCCTCTGTGTTTACCAGGGAAGAATCAAGTTCTATAGTAGTGCCACAGGAGGAAGCCACAACCTCCATATTAACGAACAATTGGTTAACTGAGGAAGAAGTTCATAAGTGACTTGATAAAATTAAAGTAAATAAGGCACCTGGCCCCGATGGCATACATCCAAGGAGTTAAGTTCAGAAATAGCCAAATCATTACTTTTAATATTCAAGGACTCCATTTCCACAGGCTCAGTACCACAAGACTGGTGTAAAGCAAATGTGGTGCCTATATTTAAAAAGGGAGCTAGATCAATACCGGGAAATTACAGACCTGTAAGCCTGACTTCAATAGTGGGGAAGCTACTTAAAGGTTTAGTACGGAGATAATATTCAGGAATACCTAATGAAAAACAAAATTATTAGTAATAGTCAGCATGGATTTATGAAGGATAGATCATGCCAAACTAACCTTATTAGTTTCTTTGAGGAGATAAGTAGGAATTTAGACCAAGGTAATGCAGTTGATGTGGTCTACTCAGATTTCACAAAGGCATTTGATACGGTTCCACACAAGAGGTTAGTGTACATAATAAAGTAAGTTAGACTCAGTAAAAATAGATAGACAACAGAGAGTTGTAATAAATTGAACTTTTCATGTTGGGCTAAAGTTGTGAGTGGAGTACCTCAAGGATTGGTACTGAGACCCCTACTTTTTAACTTGTTTATTAATTGCCTTGAGGTTGGCATCGAGAGCAAAGTCTCCATCTTTGCTGATGATACTAAATTGTGTGAGGTAGTAGAATCAGAGCAGGATTAATTTCTCTCCATAAGGACTTGGATAGACCGGAATCTTGGGCAGGTAAATGACAGATGTGGTTTGACGAAGTTGAGACATTAGGGGGTCTGACGTAAACAGCATTAGGGTCAAAGCAGCCATTTTGTTTGACTACTTTTGTCAGCCATCTTGTTATTGTTTTAGTCCTTGTCTGTCATTTATGTTGTAATGTGCTGTGTTTGTGTCATCCATTTTGTCTTCTGTCTTTATGAAAGCTGCATGAAAGTTATAGTGGGTTAAAAGATGTTTCGCTCTGTGTTTACCAGTTCTGGCCAGCCCAGCTGCAGAAGGAGGGAGGGGGCATACAGCCTTGAGGAGTGAGATTAGAATTAGGGAGGAGGTGAAGTCTTGAGAAGTGAGATCAGAATTAGAACCGACTTCTCAGCATTCGAGTGTCTGGTGGACTCAGAGATAGAAATCATTTCTCACATTCAACCCCTTAAAGCATGTATGTATCATTTAATTTTTGTTATGTATTACAAACTTACATCAGTTTTAGTATTGTTATGCATTACAAAATGATGTAATATTTAGTGACATGCAAGCCCCCCCATAAAGGGGTGGAGCTTTAGTTTTTAGGGTATAAATGTATCTCATACCGTATTATCTGGGAGAGAGCTTTTTGTTTTGAAGCTGTCTCCGCTGTGTGCACTCTGAATAAACTCATTTGATAACTAAAATGTTTTTTGTAAAATTTTTACAGCTTTCACAGGTTTAATACAGATAAATGTAACTTTATACATTTGGGAAACAAGAATAACAGGCAACTTACAAATTAAATGGGATAAATGAGGAGAGTCCTGGATGGAGAAGGATTTAGGAGCGCTTGTAGACAGCAGGCTTAGCCATAGTGCCCAAAGTCAGGCAGTTGCTGCAAAGGCAAAAAAGATCTTATCTTGTATTAAAACGGGTGTAACGATAATTCCCCCACCCGATGGGAGATTCTGCCATTACAGCGTGTGTGGTGCATGCTACCTGTTGATAAGCAGGAGGGCTGAGTCATCCGCCGATGTTTGTGGGGACACAGGACAAGCTTCTGGGCTACATACCTGACAAAGATCTCTAGTGGTACAGCACCTCCATCTGCTGCAGGCTCCAGATGAATTGAGGCGATCTATTACCGTAGAACACAATCCCCTCTCCTTCCGCAGAAAGATCACACACCAGGCAGGAGGTATAATAACTGGAACGGTTTATTCTGTTCAGCTCAATGCAGTATAGCAGGCCTCTGCCCTATGCAGAATCTGGTACTGTCTTCAGCTGTAGGATGGTCCCTGAGCCTGCACTACAGGTCAAGAGCCCCCACAGAAGTCCTTACTCTTCCCTGATTCTCTATCAGAATCAGGGGAAAGGTGCACACTCACTCTCCCCCAAGGGTAAGAGGAACAAGGAAGGCCAGTATTCAGGCAACCTGTGTGTGACTTTCCTCTCTCAAGTGGGGAGAGGCACTGACTAAACTTGGGTGGCAAACCCCTTAAGTACAGCCAGGAGGAGGGCACCAGGTCTGACCCAGGATTGGGTGTACCCAGGCCTGGATTCACCTCCTCCCCCTGTCACTCAAGGACACTGCTGGGAGAGGGGAAAACCCACGGCAAGTACTGGCAGGTCTGCTCTTACCAGGATTTACTGCCAGGGGGGCAGACTGGTAGCCAAGAACCAGTCCTGGCTACACGGGCAATGGATGGAAGTTAAGTAAACATAATTATGACCATTTATAAAGCATTAATAAGACCCCAAAGTGAAACAGATGTATTATAGGCGCCAATATGATAAAGGATATATCACACCAAATGCAGGGCCAAGGTGAGGCTCAGGATAGATGAGTTGTGCTTGAAAAAGAAGAAGACAAAAATACAAAACATAGCGTGATACTGTAGGTATATAGGACGAACAACATACAATACTAAAAACTAACAGCTGAGATCAAGGTGAAAATTATCAAAAAACATTTAATAAAACATTTAATCAATTACTATGACAATGGACATAAGAAAAATAAAAAATAAAAATACACAGACTGATAAAATGACCAAATGGTTAATGGTGAGGACCACCTCACTGCGACACCGGGTGAACTGCCCACTCACCGGACGTCCATTGTCATAGTAATTGATTAAATGTTTTATTAAATGTTTTTTGATAATTTTCACCTTGATCTCAGCTGTTAGTTTTTAGCATTGTATGTTGTTCGTCCTATATACCTACAGTATCACGCTATGTTTTGTATTTTTGTCTTCTTCTTTTTCAAGCACAACTCATCTATCCTGAGCCTCACCTTGGCCCTGCATTTGGTGTGATATATCCTTTATCATATTGGCGCCTATAATACATCTGTTTCACTTTGTATTTCATTCTGACCAGGGGGTCAGTTTTAGTATGTAGGCAGCCCCTGCAAAGAGTCCAATCTACTTTGCAAGGTTTTACCTTGTATTTACATAGGGTGTTATTACCATCTAGTTAGCGCTCACCTGCTCTGTGTTTCCATTAATAAGACCCCACCTTGAATATGGAGTACAATTTTAGGCAACACTACCTTAGAAAAGACATTATGGAACTAGAGGAAGTGCAGAGAAGAGCCGCCAAATTAATAAAGTGGATATATCATCTCATTTATGAGGAGAGGCTAGATAAATTAGATTTGTTTAGATTAGGAAAGAGGCGTCTAAGAGGGAATATAACTATATACAAATATATCTGGGGACAGTACAAGGAGTTTTCATAAGAACTACTCATCCCACGGGCAGTACAAAGGACTCAGGGCCATCCCTTAAGGTTGGAGGAAAGGAGATTTCACCAGCAACAAAGGATAGGGCAGTTAAAATGTGGAATTCATTACCCATGGAGACTGTGATAGCAGATACAGTAGATATATTCAAAAAAAGTTTGAACATCTTTTCAGAAAGGAAAGGTATACAGGGATATACCAAATAAGTAAACATGGGAAGGATCCAGGGAGAAATCTGATTGCCAATATTTGGAGTCGGGAAGGAATTTATTTTCCCCTTATGAAACATCATTGGATTGTATGTCCCTGTGTTTTTTGTTTGCCTTCCATGGGATCAATATATTGTAAGTATAAATATAGGATAAAGTATCTGTCATCTAAATTTAGCATACGTTGAACTTAATGGACGTATATATCTTTTTTTCAACCTCATCTACTATGTTATTATGTTACTATGTTATCTCTCTCTCCTTTCTGTTTTTAGAGACGTCTCTCCCATCTCGTTGCCCTGGCGCCCTCGGAAGGCCCCTCTGCATCTCTTCCAAAACTTGTCTAACTGTGTGTGACTGGTAACCAACTGGGAACATTGGGAGGTGATTGTACAGGGCCACAAACACACCCCTCCCACTTGGCCCTACATGGTTACCCAACTCCTGAAGTGCTTTATTGCCCCTGCAGCCATGGTCTGGAGCCCCATGCAACACAGGGGATCTGTTTAGGGTCTCTGTGCGGGCAATCCTCAGAATATATGTTTGGTGAAGGAGGAAGGGACAACATGAAGAGGGGTGGGGTGACATACAGAAAAGCGGGTCAGATATACAGGGACGTATAGAGGGATGAGAGGCAGATATATGATGATGTATAGAGAGGAGTGATGTCTACTTTTGTAAAGTTTTGTATAATAAACTTTTTGAATTTATTATAAGTTCCTCGTTAATTTTGTTTGTCTTAATACAGTAACAATGTCTCTTTCTTTCCCCCTCTATCCCTCGTAATCTCTCTCTTTCTTTCTCTCGCTCATCACTCTCCCATCCTCTCTCCTCCTCCGCAGCACCCCTCTCTCTCTCTCTCTTCCTCTCTCTCTCTCAGGTTTAGATTAGAATAACCATGCGGTTACCACAAACTGTTTTAGAAAAAAAGTACTGTCCAACAAATGATTAGATCTCACAAAAAACATGGAATAAGCAAGGATGCCAACGTTGTGACCCAGCAAAGGGGCCCTCACCAGGGTTATATAGTCCATCCCGCCAATCAAAATCACGGACAGGGACTTCCGGTGCGGCACCAGACAGCAGCAGCAGCAGCAGAAGACTGAGCTCTGTGAGGGCTCCGACAGATCGCAGCCGAAAAGGCAATACTATGCACACACACACAAAAGGCGCCAGAGGAGTAGGGAAAGCTAGAGGAGAGGTTCCTTAGCATTTTAAAGTCAGATTAACCCCCGCCCAAAAAAAAATCGAGGGGGTTCTGTTTTGCTGCTAGGCAAAGTGAGAGCAGAGTGCTGAGCTCCACAGAAACTCAGCTAGTAATCACCCAAAACAGCACTAACATGAACAAAAAGTGACAGGCAAGGAGAGAGGAAAGGGTCCCAAGTAAGGCCGGTTCTGTAGTGCGCGCGCGAGCTACGCTGTGCGCACGCGCGTCCGTTTTAGTTGGCTGAGGTTAGTCAGCCATTCTATAATGGTGCCGCGCGCACGCACGGCAGGGAGCGTGGAACTGGCCGACAAAGGGAAAGATGAGAAACAGAAAGAATTCCCGCCACTACCGCCGCTGAAAACATGTGTATGTACAGTGTGTGTGTGTGTGTGTGTGTGTATGTACAGTATGTGTGTGTGTGTGTGTGTGTGTGTGTGTGTGTGTGTGTGTGTGTGTGTGTGTGTGTGTGTGTGTGTGTGTGTGTGTGTGTGTGTGTGTTTACAATGTTATTCAAAAAATTATTAAAGGATTCATTTATTTGAAAAACGTATTTAAACACACACACATATACACACACACACACAACACAGTACCTCACTTGCGCACATTATACACACAAAACATGTGCGGCACGTGCACGCGCCTTTGCACAGGCACGCACACGGTCGCACACAGTATATAACAGCCCTAAGCTAGATGGAAAAATATCTCTCAAAAAAATCCAAGATGCCACCAAAGCAACGTGCTGAGAAGGCAGAGAAGAAAAAGGAAAAATCCAAGATGGCTGCTGACCTCATGGTGCAGGCAAAAAAGAGAAAACACAGCGTACAACTCTCATAGTGTAGTAAAGTAATTATATTGTGACAATATTAAAATGTAAATGATTGCACTTACAAGATAAATTAATCATAAAAGCAGGACACGTTTAGGGTACATGTTACCACTCTGGAGATTGATGACTTGCTTCGTGAGGATCCCTCAGCATACACTCCTCCTGGTCCAGACAGGAAACTTAACCCCAGTTGCAGCAAGAGTATCCAATCACGTTAGTGTAGCAAAGTCCGTTACATAGTACCCACAGGGTTACAATGAAGACAGCAATGGAGCAAACCTCTCCTACACCGCTAGACCCACTTCAGCTTGGACCCGTCAGTCAGCCACAGACCTCTACCCTGTTGCGATCGTGGATCAGGGTAATGACGTCACTTCAGTGCGTCGCAAGTCCGCAGCAGCCAATTCAATAATCAGCAAAACAGGGTCCCGTAAGCAGCAGGTACAAGGTCAAAAGCACGGTGGTAGTTGCAGGAGAGTGTTGTAAGGTCTTCGGACTTGCAACCGTCCCGCGCATCCTCCCGAGCACCACCGCACACGCAAAGGTTGCCAACGGACTGCATTCCTTACCAAACGCGCACAGCATGCACGCGCGCCAAAATGGCATCATCCGACGCTGTGGACTCAGGCTCCGCCCCCGGAGCGTGCCACACACTGTGCACATAGCTCGCACGTGACACGTGCGCCACGCCCCCAAGCTCCGTGTCAAGATCCACTAGATGCCAAACAGCTACACCTGCTCAAAGCTGCATTCATTAGCTGCACAAACAGCTGCACCTGTTCTTGGAAGCCATAGACCTATCACGGCTGCCGTGGGGGCCGAGCCCCCACTCCACCCCCTTAGGGGCTGGTTGATCCTGCCTATATACGCTCACCAATGTCACAGGAACATTGGCTGAGCATAGATTCTTGTTACCTGTGTTCACCCTTGCTGTTCCTGCCTCGGTCCTGTCCTGTTGCTTTGTTCCAGTTTGATCTCTGTGTACTGAACCGGCTTGCTTTCACTACCCCAACCTCTGGCTCCTGATCTTGGCTATCTCTGACTCCTCGCTCCTCTCTAGTCCTGAACTCGGCATTGTACCTCGACCACTCTCCACTGTCCAACACTGACCTCGGCAAAAGTACCTTCTACGCTCCGGATATCTCTTTACGTTGAACTCAGCAAGTATAAAGACTACTCTAATCTCTGCATCCCTAACCCGGCTGTCTAGGCAAACCTACACTCCAGACGTGGCCCCCGTGCCTGTGGCTGGTGTTTGTTACTACTCCCATCTCAGTACCGGGGTCTCGTCTTGTTTGTGGTGAGCACAACGTGACAAGTGTCCAGTATACAGCAAAACAATCCTACGCACGTTTCATAGCCAACTACTTCGTCAGGGATATATAAAATATCCATATTTATAAATAATACATACATTTATAAATAAATATACATATAACCCTGACGAAGTAGTTCGCTACGAAATGTGAGAAGGATTGTTTTGCTGTATACTGGACACCCTCCTGCAACTATCATCATCATCATCAAAAAAAAAGGGACATATGTGAGATATGGCTGCAGAGAATGGAAGTAAAAAAATGCAATATAGAGTCTTTAATCTATATAGATCTGGGAATAAAGCTGGCAAACTAATGGGGAATCTAGTCAGGAACTACACATCATCTAAACATATAACAACAACACAGAAAGCTAATGGGGAAACCTCAACTGAACCCAAAGAAATATCTTTAGCATTTCAAGAATACTATCAAAAATTATATGGAGAGAGTGAGGAAAATGCAGACGTGATGGAGGATTTCATTGGAAAATTACAATTGCATAAATTAACAAGGGAAGATTAACAAAGATTAAATTAGCCAATTTCCATAAACGAAATATCAGAGTCAATTAAAAAACTTAAAAATGCACCAGGGCCCGATGGGGTTGGGGCCGAATTCTATAAAATTTTAAGAGCGGAAATAGGTCTACCACTTAAGGAAGTGTAAAAAAGTTATCTTATCCTTCTCTGTTAGCCATGTGTTCTTGTTTTTCTGTTCCATTATTGTGGATATTCACACTGATATATACCCCATGCATTTTTTCTTATGCTCTCTGCTTTTTTAGTTGGTGGATTAGTATTTTACATGAATTATCCATGCCCCAAGATGGACCTCTCTCCCAGTCCCAAAAAACACACCATACAACTTCTTGGGAGAAAATAACAGGTCACAGATTTATTTATGAACAACATGATAAATATAGCATTGATCTCCAACAAGGGACCCAGCCAGATTTTTCCGCTCACATCTACCGGAGCTCGCGGGATAGCAATCAGGGAGAGTGGGGGAGGTGGGGCGAGAGCGAGGGGCAGGAGGGGGAAGAGAGTGAAGGAGTAAATAGATAGAGAGAGAGAAAGGGGGGGGGGAGAGAAAGAGAGGAGGGGAAGCAGATAACTACCTTCCCCCCGCTCAACAGCTGTCGCCTGCCCTGTATATAATACAGTATAAACACTTGTTAGCTAAATGCGCAACATTAAAAACCAAAACAAACCATTTATAATTAAGGCTGCTGATGAAGGCGGCGCTACAGTCGTGATGAACTATAGCAATTACAGAGCAGAAATTAGAAGATAATTAAATAGTATTTCCTAATTGATATTGCCGCAGGATCCAGAACTTGTTACCAACGAGTGGGAGGAAGTATGATCACTCCGCCCGTAAATAATGGATGGATTAACAGTGATACAGATGCATTTTCAGTACAAGAATTTCCACAACGCCCTTTAATATGTACCTTACCAAGAGTGCATAAGTCTATGGTTTATCCACCATTCCTCCTGTCATTTCCACAATTGGGTCAATTTCTGAATTTATGTTTGACATATCCTGCATAGCTGCAACTACTGTGACGATAAACAGTGATATCCTCAACCGCCGCCTCGCATTGTCGGAGCTACCTTTGGGCTGGAGTCTTTTTACTCTCTATGGACACTAGTATCCTTATTGCTCCACTGGTGGAGTGGGTGGGTGACTGAGGGGGTGGGTGACTGGGTGGATGACTGACTGGGTGGGTGACAGATTGAGTTGGTGGGTAACTGATTGACTGGGTGACTAACTGGGTGGGTGACTGACTGGGTGGGAGACTGACCTTGGGTGGGTGGGTGACTGACCTTGGGTGGGTGGGTTACCTTGACTGGGTGGGTGCTACTTCCTTCTTCCCTGCACAGGGTGCTGCTTCCCTGTTCACTGCCTGCAACGTTGGGAGTGGGAGGGAGCAGGGAGTGGGTCCACAGGCAACATTTGCGGCAGCATTTGCAGCGCTAACTCCCCCCTCCCCCGGTCCCCGTGGCTACAACCCGGGGCAGGAGGTAGGCGCAGGGGGAACAAGGTTGGTGTGAGTTCACCACGGTGCGCCCCCCTCTGGCCCACGTTCCCCTCGGGTGCCCATGCGGGCGGGGAGACAGAACCGGGGGGGAGCAAAGAAGGGGTCCAGCGATTGGCGGCTGATAAGGAAGGGGGGTTGCCCACCGGAAGCCACTGATCTCACCCCTGCAGGCCGGACACCCTGCGCATGTGCGCCGAGACCTCTGCACATGCGCACCGGGATCTCCGGCCGGAGTATTCTTTTGCGCATGTGCCAAGCCCGAAGACCCGATCGCACTGCCGCAGCACCCGCCGCCACCACACCCTGCCGCCGCAGCAGCAGCACCTCACTAGTGGGCAAAATCCAGTCGTCCATGGCAACCGGGCGACCAAATTTGTCGAGCACTGCCTATGTTTATACCCCAGAGGGAAGATTGTTATTATATCTATATGTATAGAGTTATTTCAAAATCTCTCCCACCCCTCTTTTCATCTTGGGTAGCAGTTCGCAGGTAACAAAATGTTCAAATAAGTGGTCATCAGTCGTATCGGGGCGCCTCATGCCCTAAGTGGGCTTATGGGGCACGTTTACCTTAAACCTATACGAGTGGGATAATAAGCTGACTGCCTCTGAAACAGGCGTTGGATCAGGTGGGTGTTTGTTTGGCGGCTCGTTGCTTGTTTTGGGCTTTGTGCCATGCTAGTACCGGAATTCGCTGGGGTCTAGCAGTTTCGAGGTCTTGCGGTGGTGTGATACCCAGACTCTCCAAAAAGGTGTCAGCTTTGTCCAGATACCTCAATGCGTATGTGTGGTGGTAGACGGATGTTCACAGAGGTACACAATTGGAGACTTTATAAGGTGAAATTATAATAGGCTTTATTGTGCCTTTTCCTTTTCATCAGGAAACCATCCAAACACAGGGGGGGGGGGAACAAAGCTTCTATTCACTTGGGAGTAGTTCTAGTGAAATCCTATGCAATTAATTCACATCTCCCTTAGTAAAGCATGTCTCGCAGCTCCAAAACATATAGCATGAAATAAGCAGATATAAGCAGTCTCTTAATAATGAAAGTCTTATCTGTTAGCTGCTGTAGAGTAAGCTTCTCTGCTCTCCGGGAACCACACCCGTGCGTGCACAGAAAATCAGCATCTAGGTTTAGAAGTCTTATTTGGTGTCTTGCAATCAGCTATGCTGGGCAGAGCTCAAGACCGGTCAGCTCCAGAGATGTGTGTTCTCTTGGTCAGTCTCTCCTGAGAGACTCAAGAACACTGCTCTGTCTCTCCAAAGGTCAGCTCTCATTCAGAGCTAAGGAGTCACTTCCTGTCTCAACAAACAAGCTTTTGTAAGCAATCTAGATCAGGCAGGTGGTGTTTATTAATTGACTACCAGCAGTTAATCACCACACTGCTAGATTAAAGGCACATTACTTGAACAGGGATTACTCCCCTGTTACAGCGGCCTTCTTGGTTCACCAGAATTTTACAAGGAAATCCCCAGTGATAGCGAACTCCTTTGTCATGCAGAACTTCAGTCACCGGTATCAGGTTCCTTTGTTCAGCCAGAGTGGATGGGGCTATATCTTGGAATATCTGAAGGGGCATATTTTCGAAAGTGTGCAATTGTTCCTCGCGGGTCACTCTTAGGAGAGCCTCTTTAGTTTTGAAGTAGTGTCATCTGAGGATCACATCTCTGGCCATATCGCCCGATGGAGGTCTAGGGCGCAGGGCCCTGTGGCATCTGTCCATTAGAAGTTGCTCTACGGTTAAGTCCGGCAAGAGGGCCCTGAACCCTCGCATCAGAAATTCTTCCGTGTCCACCACCAATTCCGCAATATTGCGAATTCTCAGGTTGTTTCTCCTGGCCCAATTGTCCACATCCTCTTGTCTCCTGCTAATTTCGTCTATGCGGTTTTGCATGAGTTGGACTTGAGTCTCAGTAGATTGCAGGGCCTTTGCTGTGTCGTCCATTTTTTCTTCAAGGATGTGTGTGCGGGATCCTAGGACTGTTATGTCCTGCGTGATCCCCTTTAGGGCCGTATGAATTTTAGTTTGGACCATACTCTGGAGACTAAGAAAAAGTTCTTCAATACCTTGTTTTGTGGAGTGCCTTTCAGTCATCTCCTGATCTGGTTCGGAGCCCAAATATTCTCTCTCACGTGTTGAGCACTTGCTGTCTTGGGATTCTGCTTCAGCGTCGAAAATATTGCTGGACCCCTTTCTGCAAGGCTTTTTTCTGTTGTTGTTTTAAAGACATTTGTGGCTTCGGAGAGGGCACCGATTGTCTGGCTCGGGTATTTGGGAACATTAACGCGTCCCTGGTTCATTTTTGGATCCATTGCTTCACCCACCTATCCCCATGGACTGACTCTCACCCATCCATCGTGGTCTGCGTCGCACATGTGCCTCCATTCCTCAACTTTGAATAGCTGAGGGGGAGGTGGGGGAGTGGGGAGGGCTGATGTATTTGCCCATAGGATTCCTCCTTAGTAGCTCCTGAGCTTGCTTGTGTGTGTGTTTTGTGTAGGCCCTTTCTATTTTTTTTTCTATATTTATTATCTTCTCTTCCTCTCCTCTTCCCCCTACAGTATATAGGCTGGCGGCGGCCATCTTGAATTTTGCAGAGGGGAAGGGGGGAAAAGCAGCGTGCGGTCCAGGTGGACCCACTGCCTTCACCCTCAGCTGGCCTCCTCAGCAGGGAAGGGTCCAACATGGCCTCCTCGAGTGCTCACTCCGCGGCCCGGGGGAGTGGGGGATGACTCACCTGGCTCGGAACAACTCCAGGGGGACTTCGCATCCAACATTGCCACCTCCCGCCTTCTCTTGGCAGCAAGCCCTAGCGATCAGTCTCCCCGCGTCTGTGTCCGCCAACAGTGAGTCACGACCTCTGCCTCCGGTCTAGGATCGATTTTTATAGTGTTAGGCACCGGGCTCGCTGCTTCCAGACCTCCGCGTCTACCTCTTCAGGCGCGAGTCGGTACCATTTTGTGTAGCCGGTCCCGGCTCTCCGCCAGTATCTGCAGGCCGAATGCCCCATCTTCTTGGGGGAATTTTGTTTCCCGGAAGAGCCCCTGCCTCCTCTTCACCTTCTGCCTCTATTGGGGCTTTTTTTCTCCGGGTTTAATGGGGTTAGGAGTAATTTTCTTGAGCTCTGGAGCCCGGCGCTCAGGAGCTGCATGTCTATTCCGCTCACTGGTTGGTCACGCCCCAAGTTGTCTCCCGTTTTTACTTTTAACTATTAAAATAAAATAATCTGCACCATCAAAGGGGTATGTGAGCTCTTCTAACACACTGCAGTACACTATTAGGTATTATTCATACCTTTAGAGTTGGGAATTCTCATGAAGAAGGAACACCTACCCCTGATGGACTAATTGGCATTTACCGTAACAAGGACTTTTAGGGTAACTAATACCTTATATTATTTATTTTTGGTTCAGCCAGACTGTGATTAGTTAATCCTGTGCACCTTTAGCGCTTTCTGGTATTTTTTATTGTGGAACCTGAACTTGATTGAGGTGGGCTACAGGGCTAAAAATAAAATGTTTAATTTGGGGCCCACCCATACATTCGCTTATACAGTATAATGAGATAGGAGGAAGAACCCTGTGATGCTCTTGAAATAGAGGAATGGAAAAAGATATGGGAAGCGGCGGTAATGAGCGCCATCTGTACAACAGTGAAAGAAATCTCCTACAAATTATTGTTTGATGGTACCTAAACCCGGTTAGGCTACACAATCATGGTGTCCCCTATGTGCTTTCGAGGATGTGGCCAAAATGGGTCCCTCTCACATACATGGTGGTCTTGCACTCTGGTCATGCCAGAATGGAGAGAAAAATTCACCTTGATGGGCTCACTGCTAGGAAAATCTATTATTCCTGACCAATGGTTTGCCTTACTCGGTAAGTCTTCACACCACCTACCCTGAACATCAGTCAGATTGGCATCCCAAATTCTCCTGGCAACCAAATGCTGTTTATCAGCCCTTTGGCGTAAACGGACAGTGCCCGATATTAATGCAACCAAGTGCAGGTTGTTCTTGCCATGGAAAGGATCACAGCCTTCCGAAGAGGTAACGTACATAAGTTCTCTGTGGTATGGAGGTTGTTCTGTCTCAAGCTCACTGTGGCAAGTAAGTAGAGGCAGGCATCTTGACTCAATCCCATATACCAAGCTAGGGAATCTTCTTATTTGCTAAAGTGTTTATTTTGGGCAACAACATAAAAATAAAAGGGGGAAAGGTACTGAGGGAAAACACTGGGGCATGGGAGCAATGGAGAGGAAAGGGAGCTAGGGAGGCAAGTGGGATAATGCTAGGTAAATAGAATGGCTTAGTATCAGGGATAGGTAAATTACAATAGCTTTTACCAGAGGAGATGAGTAAGATGACTGCTCCAAGATGGCAGCTGGCTGAAAGAAAGCATGTTAACCTGGACAAACAGGAAATAAGGCTAGGACTATGCCAACTAGCAGGGGGAGGAAGGGACAGCTCAACTTACTGGGAAAAGGGGGCATTGCCAAGGCAACTGGCTGAGACGCCAACAAAGAAAGTTACATTTGTACCAACATAACACTGAGGAGTGATGAGTGCCTCAGAAGTGGGAAAATAAACAGAGTTTCCAGGACAGAGGCCATAGTTGGTTGGTGAGGATGGGACGGGACCAGGCCGCGCCTCTGGCGCTGTCATGATTGGCTTGGCTGGGGCTTGGCTGATGTGTGCCCTGGCTTTAGTGCCGATAGTGATATCGGATCTCGGTAGAGTCGGAGGGCGGGAGGCCAGCCCTGCCATCCTGACCCTCCCCCCCTCCTCCCCGATGTTGTCTCCCCCTTTTTATTCCTTCTCCCTCCTAATAATATGAACTGCCATAATTTGTAGGAAATGTCACAGTGCCTGCAGAGGTGGATTTACGTATAAGCTAAATAAGCTACAGTTTAGGGCCTCGTAATTTGAAGGCCCTTCAAATACTAAGATTCCTTGTTTAAAATACCTATAATATATATTTGAGTGACACCGTAAATGCAAAAGGGTTTAGTCCACGCTAAAAATAAATGAGAATAAAATCAATGAAATATCTCAAAGGTTCAGCTTTGTGAAGATGTAAAGCTGCTTATAACAGACGACCCATCCACTTATTTTCTGTCATGAAAAAGTCTGCCCATGTCATTATTCAAATCAAAATCTTACATTTTTATAAATCCTTCTTTCTAAACTATTTTTTAAATATTTGTTTTTAATAAGGGCCTCATCTATATAATAGGTCAGGGCCTCGCAAAGTCTTAATCTGTCACTGGATGTCTACTGCACTTATCCAATGTCCCATATTTTTTCTTTTCTGTATTCCATAAACCTTACTGAGGGATTATGGAGCTCTTGACGAACATAAAATAGCTTGAACGCCCCTAGGAGTTAACGGTAGTGATGTTAGGGACGGCCTAAGTTGGGCTGAGTAGGGTTAACCCTGTTCTGATCCGTCACCTTGGGGAGATGTTGGGAAATGATGCTACGGACCCCCTCCCCCCCCGAAGGATTAGACCCATCTTCTCCACAAAAATGTGAATGTCTGGAACATCCCCCACATCTCTTCTGTACCCCAATCCCCATGAGAAATGAAAAAGAAATACAAAACGTATGCGAAATAAATTAAAAGAAAGACAGTGAAGGCGGCTGAGAGACTCCTGTTACATAGGGAGGACGCGTGCTTGATTTTTATTTGGATAGATTGTTTCCCAAGGGTTTAAATGAAGAGCAGAAGTATAAGTGCTTTTGGATTGAAGATAAGATAATGACACACAATTATGTCTTCCTATTCTGTTCTTTAATGTTGCACACTTATCTAACAAGTAATTATATTGTATTTTATACTTTACAATTACAGTTTAAATGGTCTGAATCCTATACCTAAATGTGTTTAATATTTTTATTTTTTAGTCGCTTTTTATATAGCCATTTTTGTACTATAAAATATTTTTTTACATTTCATTATAGGCGAAAGGGTAATGCGTGACGGCGAAGATCAAACGGAGTTGCAGTAAACAGAAATTTGCTTGGCGACTCCCACCAGGAAGTGTAGCCTTATATAGCAGGCTGCCAATAACCAAAATGGCCAAATTGAATAAAAAAGGTAGGCAGCCTGGACAACCCAAACTGGCAGCAAAACCCAGCACAGATCAAGCAGAATCCTTACAGTACCCCCCTCTCTAGGAGAAACCTCCGGGCGATCTAAGCGGGTTTGGCAGGAAATCTCAGATGAAGCTCCCGGACCAATTTGGGGGCATGGGCATCCCTGGATTTGATCCATGAATTCTCTTCGGGTCCATAACCCTTCCAATGGACCAAGTATTGTAGCCCGCCCCGGGAACTTTGGGAATCCAGTATCTGGTGTACTTCAAATTCCGCCTGGCCACCCATCAAGAACAGTCTAGGAGGAGGGGGAATAGGAGAAGGGAAGGTGTTCTGAACTAAAGGTTTGAGGAGGGAGACATGGAACACTGGAGGTATCCTTAAGCTAGCCGGGAGGTCCAATTTGAAGGCCACCGGGTTGACCTGTTTCAGGATTTTGTAAGGTCCAATGAATTTGGGCCGAGTTTAGAGTAAGGCAGTTTCAGCCGGATATTTTTTGTAGCCAGCCAGACCTTATCTCCCACTTGAAACGGGAGGGATGGATGTTGACTTTTATCCACCTTGCTCTCTTGCTGGAAGGCAGCATTGGTCGGATTGGCCTGGATCTTCTTCCAGAGTAATTGGAGTTCTTGGATTTTATTATCCACTGCAGGAAGTCCGGAAAGAGGAATGGAAGGAGGAAGGGCAGCAGGGCACAGAAGGCACAGAAGAATGGAGATTACAGTGTGGAATCGTGTTACATGGAATTGCGGGAAAACTCGGCGCACAGGAGCAGATCAACCCAGTCGTTCTGTAGTTCAGATACAAAACATCGCAGGAATTGCTCCAAGGACTGTCCTAACCCTTCCTTGAGTCCATTGGACTGGGTATAGTAGGAAGAAGAAAAATTAAGGGAAATGCCCATTCTTTGACAGAAGACCTTCCAGAATCTTGAGACGAATTGGTGTCCGAGACCATAACCGTCAGGACTCCATGAAGGCGAAATATCTCCTTAATAAAGATTTCAGAAAGTTCGGAGGCTGTAGGTAACTTCCTGAGAGGCAGACGTGTAAGGCACTCGACTACGATCAGTATGTCAGTCATACCCCTGGAGGGCGACAATTCCACAACAAAATCCACAGATAAATGGGTCCACGGACGAGTGGGAACTGGAATGAGTTCTGCCTTGATTTTTGGTTCCGTAAGGGGGTAACAAAGACAGAGGGGGTAATGGGGAGAGGGGGGTTAACGAGGAGAGCAGGTGTAATGAAAGGGGGTAAGTACAGACTTGAGGAGGGATGGCCCCTGGTTGCAGGTCGATGGTACAACCGTAAGATCTCCTGGGTGCAAGTCGATGGTACAACCGTGTGGCAGTAACTCCTCTGCCTGTTTTTTGCCAAATGCATCGGCAAACTCCTGGTAAAAAAACTGTAAGGCATAACGAAGAAGTCTCTGTGGGTGGTCGAACCCCAGAAATGGTGCAAGGCCTTGGAAGACAAGATTCATGGCAATGTTGTCCCCAGGCTGTCAATTAACTGGTCGTCCAATCAATCTTGGGGTTGTGGTGCCACAACCAGGGAAGGCCTAGGACCACTGGAGTAGAGGGAGAGCAAATGACATAGAATGAAAGTATCTGCTTGTGCAGTGCCTCCAGCGACACCAGCAAAGGATTAGTCTCAAGGGTGATGGTCCCAGGGAGCAGAGGTCTTCCATCAATGGCCACTACCGCTACCGGGGTCTCCCTAGTATGGAGGGGAATGGAGTGGAGTTTTGCAAATGCCTGATCAATGAAAGTCCCTGTGGCTCCTGAGTCCACAAAAGCCTGAGTGAAGATGGAGGCTGGTCCCCAGGAGAGTGAAACCGGCAGGAGGAGCCGTGCAGGTTGGGATGGAGAAGAAATAGAAGAAATGCCCAGAGAATATTCCTCTATCTTCACTGGGCTCTGGGATTTTCCTGATTTAGGACAATTTCGTGCAAGATAACCTTTGAACCCACAATACAGACACAGCCCCTTGTCATTTCTCCTACTTCTCTCCTGCTCAGGTAATTTGGTATCACCTAATTGCAATGGTTCCTCATCTAGGAGAGGTGCTGGAAGAGGAGGTTTGAAGTGGGGAACAGGCCAAATTATTGGAAGGACGGTCTCGCTCGGTCTGCCGTTCTCGCATCCGGAGATCTATTCTGATACAGAGGGCAATCAGTTCCTCTAGATATTTAGGGGTGTCCCGGCAGGTCAGTTCGTCCTTTAAAAACTCAGAAAGCCCTAGCAAAAATGCTGCCAGCAGAGCTTCATTTTTCCAGCCCATCTCCACAGCAAGGGTACGGAATTCAATGGCCTACTGGCCCACAGTACTGGATCCTTGCCGGATTTGCAGGAGTGAAGCAGAAGCAGAAGAGACGCGACCGTGTCAAAAGCTTTGTTGAATGTTTGGAGAAAGGCAGCAGCGTCATTAATCAGTGGGGATTCCTTTTCCCAGAGAGGGGAGGCCCAGGCCAAAGCCTCGTCTGTCAGTAGGGAAATGACGTATGCTACTGTGACAGGGTGAATGAACGTCACCAGCCATATACCTGGCAAACCTATGCTTAGGCTTGCAGTGCAGCACTGACGAGGTTAAGTTTCAGTTGAGAAGGGCTGCTTAATTAGTCTGACCCCAGCTATATAATCAAGGTGTTTTAAAACCCCCAGGCTGTGCACAAATGCATAAAAGCTGGGCAGGAGACAGGACTGAAAATACTGAAGAGATTACTGCTATAAGGTCTGTGTTGCAAAGTACATATGTGATGAACTGTCTGTGTCCTGCATGCAAAAGAGAAGCTGTCTTGTTTTCTAAGCTGAAAAGAAGCTATTTTGTTTTGTCTGCTAAAGAGAAGCTATTTTGTTTTGTCTGCTAAAAATAAGCTATTTTGTTTTGTCTGCTGAAGAAGAAGCTATTTCCTTTTTGTCTGCTGATGAGAAGCTATTTTGTTTTTGTGTGCTGTATGTTTTAAGGCTCAATAAATAAGCCTTATCAAGGGAACCCGCGTGTGTAGTTGCATGTACCCTGCAACATATGGTGTCAGAAGTGGGATTTTGAGAGGCCCCTGCAGTTGAAGGGCCAAACACACACACAAAAATGAGAAAAATGGAAGACTTTTTAAAAGAGTTTCTGTGCAAGCAGACCAGACAGCAGGGACTGTTAATGCAGGAGCAGGCCCGGCTACAAGCAGAGAGAGATGAAAGACTATTGCAGCAGCAAACCCAGCTCCTAACCCAGCAGCAGGCAGCACAGGAGGAGCGGATGGCCAAGCTGCTGACCCAATTCCAGGTGTCTGCTAGTCCAGAACTTGCAAACAAACCCCCGGTACTCCTGAGGAAAATGGCTCCGAACGAGGATCCAGAGGTTTTTTTACTGATATTTGATAGGGTTGCCGAAGCCCAGGGCTGGTCTGCAGACCGCTGGGCAATCGCTTTGGCCCCACTCCTTATAGGAGAAGCCCAGGCCGCATATCTGGGCCTCCCAGCAGACCAGGCAAGGAATTACAAACAAGTAAAAGCCGCCATACTGGATCGCTTAGGTCTGACCCCAGAGACCTACCGGCAGCAGTTCCGCAACCTGAAGTACACCTCTAAGATGAGACCCCTGGTCCTACTGTAGGTCAGCGGTTATTGGACATGTGTAACTGCTGGATACAACCTGAGCAACACACTAAGGAGACAGTTCTTGAACAAGTTGTGTTGGAACAATTCCTACAAGTAATAACCCCTTCCTCACGCTCTTGGGTAAAACGCCATGCTGCTGATACCCTAGCTTTGGCGGTCCGACTCGAGGAGAACTTCCTTGGGGCCGAGGACCAGGCGAGTGTCTTGGACCCGACGGATCCGGCTTTACCAGCGCTTGCAGATGCCCAAAGAGGGAGACCGGACCAACGGGGAAACTACGGCCCCTCCATACGCAACCGCCAAGTGCCACGAAAGGAGCAGTCCTTCAAACAAGGGAGAGGTCCAAACGCCGGGCACAACGAGACCCTCATCCACTTCCTGATGTCGGCTTGTCGCCACATGAGGAACTTCCGAGGACGTCGCCCACAGGACCCACCAGATGCCTGGTCTCCAGTATCCAGTCCAGCGGAGTGCTATCCGCTGCATCCTCCTGTGAGGGAACCCTCTCCATGTACCGCCTGTGGAGAACAAGGCCACCGCCATGTGGACTGTCCTCAGATGGATTGTTCCTTCAGCAGGACAGTTGCCTCGGCCTTCCCCAGAGGAAGTTGCAAACCCTGGTTACTTCAAGTCCAGATTGGGGGTAAAACCATCCAGGCCCTTGTAGATTCAGGCTCTAGAAAAACGCTGGTCTTCCGGGAACTGTTACCGCCTTACGTGCTTTCCTTTGACTCCCCATGGAGTATAGAGTATATACACGGCAATGTAAAATGGTATCCGACGGCCAAAGTCCTGCTACAGGTGAAAGGTCAGGAGGCCAGGATCGAAGTAGGAATCGCTCCTTGGCTCCCTGCCCCCGTTTTGCTTGGCCGTGACTGACCTTTCTTTTCAAACCTAATGGCTCCAGTCTCTCAGGAGGAGCCTCATTCTCTGTCTCAGGAGAAACCTGGTACACTGTTCCCCTTTTCGGCAGACCTGTTTCCCAGTAAACACCGGGTTCCAAAGACTCGGAGGCAAAGACGCTGTGACAACAAGGACTGGTTGCAGAAATCGGGGACTCAAGGTGGCCATAAGTCACAAGTCATGACTGGAGATGGCCAGAAAGAGGGAGAGATAGACCCTGGGGATTTACCAGAGCTATGTCTCCCTGATTTTCGCCAGAGGCAGAGGGAAGACCTAGTCCTGGCCAAACAATATGATAAAGTGGTAAAGATTGATGACCAGATATTGAATGCACAAGGGGCAATGGTGTTCCCTCATTTTGAATCGTCGAATGATATCCTGTATAGGGTGAACAAGCAGACACAAACAGGGGAGGTCACCAGACAAATATTGTTTCCCAAGGCATTTGTTAAAACTGTTTCACCCTAGCCCATACTGTCCCTTGGGGTGGTCACCTGGGTAGAGATAAAACCTTGGACCGTATTTCGTTCCGCTTCTATTGGCCAGGGATGCATAGTGACATTGCTAAGTTATGTGCGGCATGTCCTGAGTGCCAGCTAACTAGTCCGAAGGGACAAAAACCAGCCCCCTTGGTTCCTTTACCCTTGGTGTCCATTCCCTTTGAGAGGATTGGTGAAGACTTGGTAGGACCACTGGAGCCTTCTGCGAAAGGACACAGGTTTATTCTTGTAATAGTTGACTATGCAACAAGATATCCTGAGGTGTTCCCCCTGAGAACAGCAACGGCGAAGCAAGTAGCCAACAAGTTGTTGGAGCTGTTCTCACGGGTTGGACTTCCCCAGCTTATGTTGACAGACCAAGGTACAAATTTTATGGCTAAACTGATGCAGGATGTCTTAAAATTACTAGAGGTCAAGTCTGTTCGGACATCGGTCTACCATCCACAGACTGACGGATTGGTGGAAAGATTTAATCGAATTCTAAAAGGGACGCTGAGGAAATTTGTAGATTCAGAGAAGAGAGCCTGGGATGAACTCCCTTTTCTGCTGTTTGCAGTGCGGGAAGTTCCCCAGGCCTCCACGGGATTCTCTCCATTTGAACTGCTGTATGGCCGCCAACCACGGGGTATCCTAGACCTCCTAAAGGAGTCCTGGGAGGAACAGCGGTCCCCTTCTAAGAATATCCTGCAATATGTATTGGACCTTAGGAAGCACCTAGATGTGGTCGGCCATTTTGCTAGGGAGAATCTTAGATCAGCCCAAGTCAGTCAGGAGAGACATTACAATCAAAATGCTCGCATGAGAGTGTTTCACCCAGGAGATCAAGTGATGTTGTTGTTACCTAGTTGTGAGAGCAAACTCCTAGCCAAATGGCAGGGCCCATTCGAGGTACTCCGCCGCACGGGTGATGTGGATTACGAGATCGCTCAACCAGGGTCCAGGAAGGGTAAACAAATTTACCATGTGAACTTGCTGAAACCCTGGAAGATCCAGCGGTCTCTATTCATCCACCCGGTGGAGGAGGAAACGGACTTGGGTCCTCAGCCCCCACGGGAGAACATTGTGGGTGACGATAAAATCCCAACGGGTAGACAGTTGTCCTCTGAACAAAAAGGGGACTTGTTAGAAATAATTACACAATTCCATGATGTTTTTTCTGATTTGCCAGGGCAAACTAATTTAATTTCACATGTGATCGAGACAGCACCTGGGGTAAAAGTACGTTCCCGTCCTTATAGGTTGCCTGAAAGTTTTAGGGTGCTGGTAGAGGAGGAGGTACAGGAAATGTTACACTTAGGAGTGATTGAGGAATCATGCAGTGAGTGGTGGTCCCTAAACCCGATGGGAAGGTAGGATTTTGTGTGGACCTCCGAAAGGTCAATGCAGTATCCAAGTTTGATGCATATCCAATGCCAAGGGTGGACGAGTTAATTGACGCCCTTGGTAATGCGGAATATATATCCACGCTCGACTTAAGAAAAGGATACTGGCAAATACCTTTAGAGGAAAAGTCCAAATGCAAAACAACTTTTGCCACTCCCATGGGTTTATACTAGTTTGTGACAATGCCGTTTGGACTGCATGGAGCCCCAGCCACATTTCAGAGGCTCATGGATAAAGTACTGAGACCTCATAGGGCTTATGCCGCGGCCTATCTAGATGACATTGTCATTTATAGTAAACACTTGACGGGCCCATCTAAATAGGCTGAAAGCAGTCCTCAAGTCGCTAAGAGAGGCAGGGCTCACAGCCAATCCTAAGAAATGTGCCTTAGGTAAGGCGGAAACCAAGTACCTGGGGTATGCAGTGGGTGGTGGAAAAGTAAGGCCACTAGCCGATAAGGTAGTTGTCCTGAAAGAAGTTCCGACCCCCTGAACAAAAACGCAGGTACGATCCCTGTTGGGTTTAGCAGGGTACTATCGGAGGTTCATCCCCAAATACTCAGAAGTTGCAGCCCCACTAACAGACTTCACAAAAAAGTGTGCCCCTACACAAGTGGTATGGTCAAGGGAATGTCAGAGAGCCTTGGAGGACATAAAAAGGTGTCTATCAGAGGGTCCCGTCCTTAGAAGCCCAGACTTCAACAGGCCTTTTGTAGTGCAAACCGATGCATCAGAGATAGGGCTAGGGGCAGTGTTGTCACAACAGTTTGAGGGAGTGGAATATCCGATCCTTTTTCTGAGTAGGAAATTGTTCCAGAGGGAAAAAAACTACTCAGTGATTGAGAAGGAGTGCCTCGCTGTAAAGTGGGCAATCGAGGCTTTGAGGCATTACCTGTCAGGAATCCATTTTACTCTGGTGACGGACCATGCTCCATTAAAGTGGTTAAATAGTATGAAGGACTCCAATGCTAGATTGACCAGGTGGTATATGGCCCTCCAACCCTCCCCATTTGAGATTCAGCACAGGCCTGGAAAAAAAAATGCTAATGCTGAGAAGGGGTGGATGATCGGGCTTCAGCCGTGCGTAGCCCCAGCCACACACTTACAGGGGAGGAATGTGACAGGGTGAATGAACGTTACCAGCCATATAACTGGCAAACCTATGTTTAGGCTTGCAGTGTAGCAGTGACGAGATTAACTTAGGAAGGGATGCTTAATTAGTCTGACCCCAGCTGCATAATCAAGGTGTTTTAAAACCCCCAGGCTGTGCACACATGCAGGCTAGCTGGGCAGAAGACAGGACTGAAAATGCTGAAGAGATTACTGCTATAAGATCTGTGTTGCAAAGTACATATGTGATGAACTGTCTGTGTCCTGCATGCAAAAGAGAAGCTGCCTTGTTTTCTAAGCTGAAGAGAAGCTATTTTGTTTTGTCTGCTAAAGAGAAGCTATTTTGTTTTGTCTGCTTAAAAGAAGCTATTTTGTTTTGTCTGCTGAAGAAGAAGCTATTTTCTTTTTGTCTGCTGATGAGAAGCTATTTTGTTTTTGTGTGCTGTAAGTTTTAAGGCTCAATAAATAAGCCTTATCAAGGGAACCTGCGTGTGTGGTTGCATGTACCCTGCAACAGCTACCCTGGAACGATGGGTGCAGAACATGAAGAGCTGTAGTTCGAACTGGATCGAACACTGATTCAAAAATCGTCTACTCGTCATAGGGTCCCCTCCATAATGTAGAGGTGTCGGGATCTGTGATTCCCTGGGCATAGGGGATGACAGAATTGGAACTGGAGACGCTGGGAGCAATGGTGGTGCAGGGGTAGAACCCTCCTGGAATGTATCCAGCTGGATGATAATGTCCTGAAGTCGGCTAGAAATGAGTGACAGATGTTGGTTTTGCTGAGCGAGATGTGTCTCATGATCTCCAAGTAGGTCCCCATGGAGAGATACGGCTCGCGCTACCTCCGCGGAGTCCATGTTTGGCCGAGCAAAATGTGAAGGTGCTCATCTCATCTGCAGCAAACAGAACTTTGCTCAGTGACTCCCACCAGGACGTGCAGCCTTATATAGCCGGCTGCCTGTACCAAAATGGCCAAATTGAACAGAAAGGGCAGGCAGCCTGGAAAACCCGATATGGCAGCACAGATCGAGCAGAATCCTCACAATAACTCATTTCAGTTGATATGACTCAATGTCATATAATGATCACACTTCATTCACATGATTCACTAATTATAGTTCTTATTTACACTGGCGACACACTTTATTCGAGCTCGGCTAGTCCCACGAATTCGGGTATACCCGGGTGTATTGAGGTTTGTGACTGTTTTCTGCCCGAGTGCATTGAGGTATTTTCCAGGCAGGGATTGAAGCATTTTATTCCCGCTGGCTGCAATACTGCACAGTACATATATATATATATATATACTGCATTACAATTCATGAATTTATGCCATCTGGTAGACACGCGAAGCATTGCAGCCTATTAAATCCTAATCATTATCATTTAACAGATCAGCCGCCCATCAGCCAGGCATGAACCCAGGCTGGGAAGGCAAATGCAACGGGGCTTGTCAGAGGTGAGGAGCGGCGCATTCCAGGTATCTGCCAGGTACATACCGGGTATTTGCTCGAATAAAGTGTGTCGGTGCAGTAGGTCACATATACTGTACGTTGAATTGTTTCCCTTAAAGTTTTCACATTTACAGATTATATATACTCATTAAGTTTTGGTCCTAACAGGGAATATGTTCTCCTTTTGGTAAATGTATATTATTATTATATTATTTGATTGGTGTGTGTTAGTTTAGTCACAATGACAGAGCCAGTGATTGAGCCACCTATGCTGAAGCAGGGATATCCTTAAAAAATATCTTTTTGGCAATTATTCAGGACTGGAGTTGGGAACCACTGCTCTAAGGCAAACTCATTGCATTGTTAGATTAGGATGTCAAACTGAGTCTGATGCTTCCTAAAGTAAAATAAAATAGAGATTTCTTCCCCTAGGGGGTGTTTGGTTAACCTGAGCCTATAAAGTTAAGATGTGGTCAGTGGTTTTGTGTTTTGGAATAAACCCAATCTGACTCCTATGCAGGCTTTACCCTTTGACGCAGAGTTTACTGATGTTATTACTGACCTGTATAATTCCTTGGGTTGGTGGGATCACCAGGAGTTCCCCCACACTGTAGGGTCATGTTGAATATTATTCTTAGTACTTTGTGGGCCTTACACTGCTGTGCGTGTGTATCTCATTGTGTATCTGATCTCGCCACATGCTTTTCTGTCATTGATCCCCTACATTGTTGTAAGCTACCTAACAGTGTCTGGGAATCTCCAATCTGAGATTCTCTTGGGTGTGCCTTGGATCCTGAGTGATTTCATGATTTTTAATCTGTATAGAAGATCTGTTGATGCTCAGTCCAGTTTTTACCCTCCTTGATGTGTAGCTTGGGGTTTGTTTTGGGGATAAAACATCATTCCACGCTGCTGTTGTTTTCCATTTTTTTTAAACTTAAACCAGGACCTCCCTGGAGTTCCCCTGTGGTCAAGCAACCTATTCCATAAACCACTTTATGACCAATCGGCTGTCAGAAGCATGATTACCACCTCTCTGGTTGTGACTCATTGTCTCTGGGTGTAATAGGCGATCAGGGCTCCGATAGGTTTACATGACAATTAGGGTTGCCATCTGTAACAGCCGCCGCAACTCCTGCCGGAGACCGCCCGGGCTGACGCGTCACACGGCAGACCCACGCGCCCGCATACTGTCAAGCCAGTGCGCGCACGCTCTGAAGGGAGCCGTCGGCGCCTCCCACAGGGAGGAATCTCGGCCGCACGTCCGCGTGACGTCAGCGCTCCACGCCGCGCATCGCACACACGCGCGGGTTGCCCGGCAACCAAATTAATTACCAGGGAAGCCTGACCTGCAGGCTGTTTCAGATATTCACCTTCCAGACGCCATTGGAGGACCGGATCACACCCCTGCAAGGTAATTGGACCCTTCCTACATATATAGCTGCTCCTGTCTGTCATTCCTTGCTGAGCATAAACCCCTGTTTATGCATTGTGCTCACTGCTGCTGTTTAGTTGTGTCTTGATCCCTGCTTGGACTGTTCCTATCTGTTCTCTCCTGTCCTGATCCTGGCTGTTCTTCGGATTCCTACACTCTCCTACGCTTTAACCCCGGCTTCGTCCCTTGACCATTCTACCTTCTCTGATCCTGGAACTTGGCTACGGAAATCTTCCATCCTCCACTCTCCAACCCAGAACTACGGCAAGTACCCTGACTACCCTGACCTCTCCAACCCTATGACTCTGCACGACTTGGACTACGCATTCCGGACAGGACTGCGTGGTTGTGGGTCGGTGTCTTCCCATCCCCACCTCAGCCCTGCGGTCTTCAGTCCTGTTTGTGGTGAGCGCAGCGTGACAATATGCTCAGCCCAACAAACATGGACCCCGCTGAGGTGGCCGGACATTTAGACACACATGAGGAATGCTTCCGGCAACTTACCGGATCATTCACACTTAAGGAACAACTAGTCTCCCAACGTTGATACCCTTACCGAGCAAGTTAGATGCCTAACCTTGTCTACAGCCAACACCATCCCACTCGCAACCGCTCCCGTCCCCACGACGGGAACCTCTGAGCCATGACTACCTACGCCCAACCGGTACGCAGGGGATCCCACCGGTTGTCGGGGGTTTCTGAACCAGTGCTCCATACAGTTTGAGCTGCTTCCCTCTCACTTCCCTTCATCACGATCAAAGGTTGCGTACATACTCTCCTTGTTGACTGACGCCGCTCTAGCCTGGGCCTCACCCATCTGGGAGCAATGCCCCGATCTGACGTAGATCTCGCCCTCTTCATCGCCGAGTTCAGACGGGTGTTTGACACCCCAGGGCGTAAGGTTACCGCCGCATCTACTCTGCTTAACATTTCCCAGGGAGACCGTACTGTGGCTCGCTATGCCCTGGATTTTCGGACGGTGGCTACAGAGACCGGCTGGAACGATGAGGCCCTATCCGCAGTCTTCTGGCAGGGTCTGTCCGAACGTCTGAAGGACGAACTGGCATCCCTTGATCACCCCGCTGGATTTGAGGATCTGATAACCCTGTGCATCCGCATGGATCAGCGTCTCCAAGAAAGAAAGATGGAGAGAAACAAACACCCTCGAGATACTGTATACAATCGCCCTCCTTTTTCACCATAGGTCCGGTACTCCCCACAACTCCCGTTCTAGACGAACCCATGCAGCTGGGAGGGACTAGTCTTTCGCCTACCGAGAGGCAACAGAGAAGACGAGCAGGGCTGTGTCTCTACTGTGGCAACAACGGACACCTGGTGATCAACTGTCCGCTAAAACTGGGAAACGCCAAAGCCCAGTGAGTATTAGGAGGATAACGCTGGGTACTGCAACCTTTCCCCCTCCTCAACCCTCTACTAGGATTTACCTACCCATCTCCATATTCGGTGAGACCTTCACAGTTCAGACACGGGCCTTTCTGGATTCAGGGTCCGGGGGAAACTTCATTGAACAAGAGTTTGCGATCAAGAATAGGATACCCTTGGTACCCAAAGATCGACCGGTAGGCCTTGAAGCCATCGACAGACGACCCTTGCAGCCCGCGTTCATTTCCCTGCAAACTGCGCCCATAAAGATCTCGACCGGTGACTTCCACTCCGAGACCATAACACTGGATGTTATCCACACTCCCTCCACGGACATTATTCTGGGACTTCCGTGGCTCCGGATCCACAATCCGGTCGTCGACTGGACAGAGTCCACGCTACGTTGGAGTTCCTATTGCTTGGAACATTGCATGTCTGCTCCTAAGGCAGTGCCAGGTCTGAAGGTCACGGATCCTGACAGGATACAACTGCCGGTGATATATGAAGACTTTCGCGATGTGTTCAATAAACGCCAGGCAGAGGAACTTCCACCACATCGTGTGTACGATTGTCCGATCGATCTTCTACCCGGCGCCATTCCCCCGAGAGTAGGATCATACCCATTATCTATACCTGAGACCCAGGCTATGAGACAATATATCCAGGAGAATCTCCAGAGGGGATTCATTCAAAAATCCTCATCACCTACTGGGGCAGGCTTTTTCTTCATCAAGAAGAAGGACGGAACCCTCAGACCCTGCATAGACTATCGCGGTCTCAACAAACTCACCATAAAGAACCGCTACCCCCTTCCGTTGATAGCAGAATTGTTTGACAAACTCCAAGGAGCAAGGATCTTCACTAAACTGGATCTCAGAGGTGCCTATAATCTGGTTAGAATCAGACAAGGAGACGAATGGAAGACCACATTCAATACTCGCAACGGGCACTATGAGTACCGGGTCATGCCATTTGGGCTATGTAACGCCCCTGCTGTCTTCCAAGACTTTGTCAATGACATCTTCAGAGACCTTCTGGACCGTCATGTGATAGTATACCTGGACGATATACTAATTTTTTCCAGATCCATGCCTGAACATACGGTTCACGTCAAGCAAGTCTTACGGCGCTTAAGAGAGAACCACTTGTTTGCTAAGCTCGAGAAATGCCATTTCCACCAAAGATCTACCTCCTTTCTCGGCTACATCATATCTGATACCGGTCTCGCTATGGACCCTACCAAGGTCAAAGCTGTACTCGAATGGCCCTGTCCTCTCTCCCTCAAGGCTATCCAAAGGTTCCTCGGCTTCGCCAACTATTACCGGAGGTTCATTCAGGGATTCTCATCGGTAGTAGCACCCATCACGGCGCTTACCCAGAAGGGAGCTGACCCTACGAATTGGTCTAATGAAGCCTTCCAGGCCTTCGAGAGGATAAAGACGGCATTTGCCTCAGCACCTATCTTAATACACCCGGACCCTACATTGCCTTTCTCTTTGGAGGTTGACGCCTCCGATGTAGGAACAGGTGCTATACTCTCCCAGAGAAAGAATCCTCAAGCTCCACTTCACCCCTGTGCGTATTTCTCTAAAAAAAAATCCTCCGCCCAAAGGAATTATGACGTAGGTAACCGTGAGCTCCTCACGATCAAATTGGCCTTAGAGGAGTGGAGACACTTACTGGAGGGCACAGAGACGCCAGTCACGATATTAACAGACCACAAAAACCTACTATACATTGAGGGAGCACGGCGACTCGGGTCTCTCCAGGCAAGATGGTCCTTATTCTTTACACGGTTCAACTTCCTTATCTCCTATATCCCAGGGTCTAAGAATTTAAAAGCTGACGCCTTGTCTCGACAGTTCCTGGTAGAGGATAACAAGGTGGAACAGCAGATGACCATTCTCCCATCCACTTGCATTGTGGCAGCCAATACTTTCAGTGCATTGTCGGATATTACCAAGGCTCAGAGCAACATCCCAGCAGGACTCAAGGTTCCGGAGGATCGTTTGTTCACCCCCCTTCTTTACAAGAGGAGAGTCATGGAGTGGGGGCATTCGTCCAAGACAGCTGGTCATCCTGGCACCAAGAGAACTACCGAGTTCATTGAACGCACGTTCTGGTGGCCCAACATGCAGAGAGACATACAAGCTTTTGTAGCTTCTTGCTCTACTTGTGCACGGAACAAAACTCCATGCAACAGACCTGCGGGTCTCCTTCAACCTTTACCCATCCCGGAACGTCCATGGACACACATATCTATGGACTTTATCGTTGAGTTGCCTAAATCTAGAGGCATGGATACCATACTTGTAGTGGTGGACAGGTTTTCCAAACAGGCACAGTTCATCCCGATGAAGGGTCTACCCACCGCACCTATGTTGTCCGATGTTTTCATCAGGGAGATCTTCAGGTTACATGGGACCCCCCAGGTCATAGTATCGGACAGAGGATCCCAATTAATCTCCTGGTTCTTGAGGGCGTTTTGTAAGAGTCTGGACGTCACACGGCACTTTTCGTCAGGCTATCACCCCCAGACCAATGGGCAAACGGAACGCACCAGTCTCTAGAACAATTTTTAAGGTGTTTTATTGCCGATACTCAGACGACTGGGCGGAACTTCTTCCGTGGGCAGAATTCTCCCATAATAATCTTCAGAATGAATCGTCCCAACAGTCGCCGTTCATGGTCAACTATGGCTTCCACCCTTCTGCACTCCCTTCTCTTATCTCGAAGTCTGGAGTCCTGGCCGCAGAGGACAGGATCCTCCACTTACAGGACTTATGGCAGAAGATCCATCTTAACATACAGCACGCTGGTAAACTACAGAAGAGACAAGCAGACCATCATCGTAGAGAGGTCCCAGGGTACTCTGTAGGACAAAGGGTCTGGTTATCCACTAAAAACATTCGTTTAAAGGTAACCTCACCCAAGCTGGCACCGCGCTTTATCGGACCTTTCTGCATCACTAAAAGGATCAACCCGGTAGCCTCCCGGCTAGAACTGCCTAAGAATATGAGAATTCCCTCCGTCTTTCACCCCTCCCATCTGAAACCATGTCTACAAGACTCATCCTCCAAAGGACAACCTAAACCTCCGCAAACCATACTGGTAGAGGGTCAACAAGAATACGAGGTACAGACCATCCTCAACTCCAGAATGTCCAGAGGAGGATTGCAATATCTCGTACACTGGAGAGGCTATGGCCCGGAGGAGAGAGAGTGGATTCCTCATCATCAGGTACATGCTAACCGTCTAATTCATGCCTTCCACCGTAGGCATCCTGATAAACCATCCATGGGTCGCCCGGAGGTCTCCCCTCTAGGGGGGGGATACTGTAACAGCCGCCCGGCTGCAGCGTCACACGGCAGACCCATGCGCCCGCGCACTGCCAAGCCGGTGCGCGCACGCTCTGAAGGGAGCCGTCGGCGTCTCCCACAAGGAGGAATCTCGGCCGCACATCCACGTGACGTCAGTGCTCCGCGCCGCGCATTGCACATGCGCGGGTTGCCCGGCAACCAAATTAATTACCAGGGAAGCCTGACCTGTAGGCTGTTTCAGATAATCACCTTCCAGATGCCATTGGAGGACCGGATCACACCCCTGCAAGGTAATTGGACCCTTCCTACATATATAGCTGCTCCTGTCTGTCATTCCTTGCTGAGCATAAACCCCTGTTTATGCATTGTGCTCACTGCTGCTGTTTAGTTGTGTCTTGATCCCTGCTTGGACTGTTCCTATCTGTTCTCTCCTGTCCTGATCCTGGCTGTTCTTCGGATTCCTACACTCACCTACGCTTTGACCCTGGCTTCGTCCCTTGACCATTCTACCTTCTCTAATCCTGGACCTTGGCTACGGAAATCTTCCATCCTCCACTCTCCAACCCAGAACTACAGCAAGTACACTGACTACCCTGACCTCTCCAACCCTACGACTCTGCACGACTTGGACTACGCATTCCGGACAGGACTGCGTGGTTGTGGGTCGGTGTTTTTCCATCCCCACCTCAGCCCCGCGGTCTTAAGTCCTGTTTGTGGTGAGCGCAGCGTGACACCATCTCCTGATGAATAATAACCCGGAGATTTTTTTTTCCACTGGTTTTTAGTTATATATTTAACTCTCTTCCCTTCTCCGGCGACAGCATCATCCGGCAGCATCTCCCTCTGCACAGTCCAATCAAGATAGCTCCGCGATGTGAAACAACGTCTCATTGCCATGACAACGGGGCGCCACATGACGCGCAAAGTCACGTGACGTCCCGTGGTCATGGCAAGACGCTGCCATTTGATGTCGCGGAGCCATTTTGACGGGACCATGCAGAGGGAGATGCCGACGCTGGAGAAGGTAAGAGCCGAGGCCCTGCACCAAACATCCCAGCCGGCCCTGCAGTAACCCGGAGATTTCGTATCACAACCCGTAATATGGAGATACCGAGCCGAAACCCGTAGTCTCCGCGTCATACCTGGAGTGGTGACAATCCCTGAGTAACACCTGATTGGCATTATGTTATCTCTTATCTTTGCTACATCACATGTTTCTGGGAGTTGTAGTTCTGCTGTTATAGTCTCATGCAGAGAGCTGTCCAAGCAGAACCACAACTCCCAGAATTCTCTGAGCTCGGTTCTGATAGCACCTTGTGTGGGACACACTGCAGCTGGATTTATCGATTGTAACACATTTGAAAGATTTCTCAGAATAAATAGATTCCGAGAACGCAGATATTGTTTCACTTTTCTGGGCTACATCTTTTTTTAGCGTAGAAAAAAACCGACTATAAGCTCAGAGGGACAGATGCTATGGCTAGTTGCAGCCTGGATAAATAAACATTGAAAGTGGGGCTCTAGCGGGGATATGTGGAGAGTAGGCAGTGCTGTAATAAGAGGTAATGGGGGGGGGGGTTAGAGCTAGGGTATATCCTTGCCAGCCAGACTTGTTACGCTGGGTGAAGGAAAGTGAGCTCTGCAAGGATCCAAGTGCTGCTCAGGTATAAGAACCTGTGTCTCTGTATAAACGTCCGGTGTGGGGTAACTCTATTACTCACCATCAGTCACCGTTCCCCTCTCCTCTCCGTGTCCCCTTGTGGCGTCTCCCCGATCAAAAATAGTAGAGCAAAAACAGAAGCTCAGTAGCGCCCCTAATTGATGCAGAACTCACCAGATGTAGGTAAATTAAAAGCAATTTATTATACTACATAAAATGATACAAAATAGGACCAACAAAAATATAATGCTGCTCCCACATGTTTCACGCCGTAACTGGCGCTTTCTCCTCGAGAAAGGAGACGGCTGCGCTGCTGATTTTCTGTTTTTGCGCTACATCTGTTTTTTATTCTGTTTTTTATGGGTTGATAAAAATGTTGTTTAGAAATTAACAAGAAATTAGTTAAAGGATAAGAAATACAAGTGTCTAAGAAGGCTTTTGGCCACTAAAAACAAAAAACTGAATGCGTCAGGGATAAATATAAAAAAAGAGAGAGACAGAGAAGAAAATGAGAGAAAGAAAAACTAAGAGGTGTGAAGGGAGGAGAGAGGGAGGAGAGAGGGAAAGAGGTAGAGGGAGGGCAGAGGGAGGGTGAGGGGGATGTGGTGATACAAATAGAGCAGGGGCACTGAACTCCAGTCCTCAAGCTCCCCCTCCCCCAACAGGTCAGGTTATCAGGATATTCCTGCTTCAGCACAGGTGGCTAATCAGTCCCTGCTTCAGTACGGGTGGCTCAATCAGTCCCTACTTAACTGCTGTAGCAGGGATATCCTGAAAACCTGACCTGTTGTGGGGGCTTGAGGACTGGGGTTGAGCTCCCCTGAAATATGAAATAGGGGGTGCAGAAAAAGAGAGATGAGCTACAGAATCCAGAGAATCCAGGACCAATGCATTAAAAAAAGGGGGATGGGGAAATAAAATTTGAAAGACGCTGCAAAGCCTCTTCTTTATGGGCTCAGGTAACAGGTGAGATTTCAGCACCTACTGTACCACAGATAAGATGGTGCTGAACATTTAATCTTCCAAAGCAATGCATTGTTTCGATAATTCCCAATTCTGTATTTTATAGTTTAGACCAGCGTTTACCTTATGTGAATCAACAGTTACATTCATTTCAGTTCCTGGTTAGCAATGTGATTTAAAAACCTTATAATAGCATTACTCACAGTCTTATCATAATAACTACTTGTAATTGTGATTGTAACAATCAGTCCGTTTTCATGTTACATGTTTTGCAAAATCTCTCCCCAGTAAGATAGTGCCCAGTGGAGCCAGCACAGCACGGCAGTGAAAGAGTTAATGAAGGGAAATCACATCATATTTCATTTGACCACAGGGAACCTCTGAGGCTGCCTGGGTGACAAACACACCACCTTCGACTGGTATTATAATGTGTCATGTGCTATGCGCCAACTAAGATCCTCCATTGAGGGTGCCCACTCTCCTCTCCCCCCTATCTCCCCCCCCACTTTCACTCTTCATCGCCCTTCTCTTTCTTCCCCTCTCTATCCCCTTTCTCTCGCAACCCGCACTCTCACTCCTTCCTCCCCTCTCTCTCTCTCTCTGCCCCGATCTCTATCTCCAGCTGGGGATGCGGTCTCTGTTCTCACACAGGAAACACATTGTGTTATGCAGCAAAGTGACAAACTAGGTCTGAGTGATAGAAAAGACATTATGGAACTGGAAAAGTGCAGAGGAGACCCACCAAATTAATAATGGGGGTGGAAGGTCTGACTCAGGGCCGGTCTAACCACGCCTAGAGCGGCAGAATTTGGGGGGCGGCAAAAAACAGGGGATTTCCATGTAGCAGCAGGGTAGCTGACAGGGGGGTGGGGGGACAGCTGTGACTATTGTTACAGACCCGGTGAGTCAGTGGGACCAGGCTCCCTAACTGCGACCCTAACATGTGCCAGATGAGCAGAGGTGCCTCAAAGGGGGCCTGCTGGAGGCCAGGGGAACAGGCACCTCTGTGGGCACCCTCTGACAGGCACCTCTGTGGGCACCCTCTGACAGGCACCTCTGTGGGTACCCTCTGACAGGCACCTCTGTGGGTACCCTCTGACAGGCACCTCTGTGGGCACCCTCTGACAGGCACCTCTGTGGTGCACATAACTATACCCCCCTTCCCAGTACAATAAGAATATACAGTCAGTACCGTATTCTCTATTTTAATGTCAAATAAATCTGTAATTGTAAATGCAGAATTTTTATTCATACTTATGCGCAATATTAATTTTCAAAGTTAGTTCTGGGTGGGGGCGCAGGGCTGAAGGTTCACCTATGGGAATTTATACGCTTACACTGGCCCTGGTCTGACTTATGAGGAGAGGCTAGCTAAATTCCATTTGTTTACATTAGAAAAGAGGCGTCTAAGAGGGGATATTATAACTATTTTCAAATATATTCGGGATCAATATAAGGAAACAATAGGCAGACAGGCGCACTGAGGGATATGAACAATTTATTAATCTAAGACAGTGGGCAAGACATCCACTGATAAGGGATAAAACAACAATGGTACAAAAAATATATAAATAATAAAGCGTTTCGCACGTAGTGCTTCATCAGGAAGTGCGAAACGCGTAGAGGTTACGTGGTGGCAGTTCCTGTGGAGTTATTGCAGCCGGTGGGAGCGGGTCCCCTTGTCTCTAGCAGGGTAAGTACTCAGATTGGTCCGGACCCTATCTGTAGTGCGTAGCTAGATCCTGTGGTTACCCCGTGCTCCACACCGAATATACCAGTGTTTATACCAGTCCCGTTTTATAACGGTTTTTAACGTTTTTTGTCCTACCTTATTGCTTTATTATTTATATATTTTTTGTACCATTGTTGTTTTATCCCTTATCAGTGGATGTCTTGCCCACTGTCTTAGATTAATAAATTGTTCATACCCCTCAGTGCGCCTGTCTGCCTATTGTTTTCTCTGTCTGTGAGCCCCCCTTGTGGGAGCTCACATTTGTAGGGGACGTGTGGAACCCTCCCCACCCCCCAGACCGAAGGCTGCAAGAGGGATTCCCTACAGTATCTACGTTAGCGCGGAGCAACTTAACCCTTATGTGACTTATATCAATATAAGGAACTTTCAAAAGAACTATTCATCCCACGGGCAGTACAAAGGACTCGGGGCATCCCTTAAGGTTGGAGGAAAGGAGATTTCACCAGCAACAAAAGGAAAGGATTCTTTACAGTAAGGGCAGCTACAATTCATTACCCATGGAGACTGTGATGGCAGATACAATAGATATCTCCAAAAAAAGGTTGGACATCTTTTAGAAAGGAACGGTATACAGGGATATACCAAATAAGTAACCATGGGATGGATGTTGATCCAGAGAGTAATCTAATCACCATTATTTGGAGTAAGGAAGGATTTATTTTTCCCCTAATGAGATATCATTGGATGATGTCACTGGGGTTTTTTTGTTTGTCTTCTCTGGATCAATATACTGTAAGTACGGATATAGGATAAAGTATCTGCCGTCTAAATTTAGCACAGTTTGACCTGGATGTAGATATGTCTTTTTTTCAACCTCATCTACGATGTAACGATGTAAAAGCCGGATGACTCCTGGCCAGAGAAAGAGCCGGAAGAAGAGAGGAGACACAAACAAATTTGTATAATGAGAAAGTGGGAGAAAAATATAATGTTTCCTCTGTCGTTAGTGATTCACACAGTATTATATATTGGCGGATTTGGATCCGCAGTGGATCGGTTGGTTCCTTTGGTCCGCGGATTTCAGTGGATTCATCTCAAAAATGGCGATTCGCGTTTTGTGGATTTTTTATTATTATTACAAATACACTCAGATTCCAATCCGCAGATTCAGCAATCCGTCCCCGGGTTGTATCCAACTGCGTTTTTTTGATGAATCCACACAGATTAAAACCGACCAAATCTGTTTGCGGATTTTGGGTGGAAAATCCAAGAAAATTCGGGAAACGGATTTGAGCGAATTCGCCCACCTCAACCCAGTATATACCCATATACACTGCAATACACACAGAGACCACAGGGTGTCCCTATCACTGCCTGATAATCATAGGGAATATATACTACTATACACACAGTAACCTCAGTGTGTCACTGTCACTGCGTAGTACCCGTAAGACACTGATCCTCACCTACTTTTCCAAGGGGGCATATCCAAATAAAGAGAAAAAAATCAGAGGACCAAGAACAGTATTTGAATGTAGTTTTAACACTATGCTTACCAATAATACAACAACATATGTCATGTTTAGATGTGTGTGTGTGTGTGTGTGTGTGTGTGTGTGTGTGTGTGTGTGTGTGTGTGTGTGTACAGTATATAGCAAATGGAAATATAACTGTATGCTCATTTGCATGTCTTAGACAGGTCTGCAACACTGCCTTTCACCATCATCACCCAGCACACAGCACTTCCACTGCAGCAAGGGATTCTGGGAAATGACATGCCCAGAATCCCTTGCTGCAGTGGACGTGCTGTGTGCTGGGTGATAATGGTGAAAGGCGGGGTTGCAGACCTGTCTAAGACATGTAAATGAACATACAGTAATATTTACAGTTGCTATATGCTTTGCTGTGGAGGGTTTTTGTCACTTTTTTTTTACCCACCATAACTTAACTAAGTATGGTGAAACCTATCCCTTTCTTCATTTTTTTGCATAGCCAGTATAACCAACCCCACACTGAGGAGACCCATTAAGGTCAAAACAGTCTGTCTGTGGGTGGGTTTGCTGGCTTTGCATCTTAACCCTGGCTGTGCTCAAAACTGTGACCATGCAGCAAGCATAAGCCTATATGGAACCATGTTTATGATTTTGAAGCAAAAGATGGCACTGCATGCTCATTTGCATGTCATTTCCCAGAATCCCTTGCTGCAGTGGAAGTGCTAGGTGATAATGGTGAAAGGCGGGGTTGCAGACCTGTCTAAGACATGCAAATGAGCATACATTAATATTTCCCGAGGAGGAGGAGAAAGTGTGTGTGTGTGTGTGTGTGTGTGTGTGTGTGTGTGTGTGTGTGTGTGTGTGTGTGTGTGTGTGTGTGTGTGTGTGTGTGTGTGTGTGTGTGTGTCAGTGTCAAGCACTCCAATGTAGATATCCAGAAAGCCTTGGTGCTAGTCTCATAAATAATGTGAAGAATACGTTACCATCCAGCAGAACAGCAAAGAGACACAGCACAGACTCTTTGACACAGAGGTAAGTCAGCAAAATAATGTATTGAAACAGACACAAAAATCCGACGTTTCAATCCCCAGAGGGATCTTCTTCCTGGGGCTGTGCAGTGAAGCCTATGCCTTATGGTATTTAGTAATGCGGCAAGGCATTCTGGGAAATGAAATGCAAATGAGCACACAATGTGTCACCTTTTTCCTGGAAAATCCAGTCACATGGAGCCCATTTGTGCTTAAAAGCTGTGTGAACGGCGATGCATTTGGTGACACATTGTGTGCTCATTTGCATGTCATTTCCCAGAATCCCTTGCTGCAGTGGGAGCACTGAATGCTAGGTGATAATTGATCAAAGGCATGGTTGCAGACCTGTCTAAGATGTGAATGTGATCACAAGTGATATTCTTTATTGGCTATATATGTATATTTATATATATATATTATATATATATATATATATATATATATATATATATATATATATATATATAAACAACAAGAAAAGAAAGCGCCCGATCCCAGTGCAACATGAAAAATACACTTTTAATAACATTTAGTAGGTCCAACAATAATACACTCACAAACGAATAAAAAGTTAAAGCATGTAATGAGTATACTCATTCGCCTCCGCTTGTACACCGCTCTTTTCTTTGGTGAAGTTTCAGCTTCTCCATGAACCGGATGGGAGGTAATGGGTTTGCAACCCCGGTTCATGCTGCGGGTGTGTTGGACTTCCGGGTCACAGTGGGAGAGGCTGTTGCAGTTCCTGTACCTGTCGGAGGACAGCCTGGAGAAGCTGAAACTTCACCAAAGAAAAGAGCGGTGTACAGACGGAGCTACATTATCACGCGGAGGCGAATGAGTATACTCATTACATGCTTTAACTTTTTATTCGTTTGTGAGTGTATTATTGTTGGACCTACTAAATGTTATTAAAAGTGTATTTTTCATGTTGCACTAGGATCGGGCGCTTTCTTTTCTTGTTGTTCGCAGATTCCTGGGAGGTCGTTGGTCCTTGCGGAGAGCTGCCAGATCCTATTCTTGAACTCTTTTTTCATTTTCATTTTTATTTTTTATTAAATAATTATTTTTTTCAATTTTAAAAATATTTTTCAATTTTTTATTCAATACACTTTTTTTTTATATATTGTGTTTATATGATTTTTTTGAAATAGGTTTTTTTTTAGCATTTTTAGCTTAATATCAATAGGTCAACATTTTCACTATTTTTTTAATATATTTTTTAGCATGTTTAGGAATAACTCAAACTTTTAGCTATATATATATATATATACATTTTTTATTTTAACACAAGTGTATAGTCAATCTTTCATTGTGTCATATCTATACTGCTTAAAATTACAGTTATATAGTCATTTTAGTGTTTAAATATTCCTGATAAGCGCAGTCTTTTCTTTGTTTATATATATATATCAGTAAGGCAGTTGACACACACGTGGAGTTGGCGTAGATGTTGGTGCTTATCCCTTGAGGTAAGATAGATAAGGTGTTTTCACTGGACAGCCGTGCAGCAAAAATGAGACAGCACAGAAAGGTAGTACAGTAGTTAAAAAACTGTATTGAAGTATGTGGCACTTCTCAAGGGAGAAAGGTCCCTCTGTGAGGACCGAAACGTTGGTGTGTGCCACGTACTTCAATACAGTTTTTTTTTAACTACTACCTTTCTGTGCTTTCTCGTTTTGCTGCATGGCTGTCCAGTGAAAACACCTTTATCTATCTATCTATCTATATATATATATATATATTTATATAGATAGATAAAGGTATAGATATATATGGAAGCATGTACATAATACCGCGCTCCTCCCTATAGAAGTTTGCTGCTGGTAAAAAGATAGGCCTTACATATAGAAAAACAAAAAGAACGATTCCTGCGCTCCTACCAATTAGGTTAAAATAAAATAGTGATCTCATGAATAAGGCTTATTTACTGTCGTTAAACCCTTTGGGCAAAGCGTTATAAGCCTGCAGCCAACGTCAAGGCGTAACCAAATTTGCAGGTACCTACACAGAATATATGTAATTATTGTCCCATGGGCTACTGAAAAATGTGAGAATGCCTTGAAGGGGTTAAATAAGGCATATGCTTTTGTGAGTAGTGCAAATATTAGGCCAATCCTTTTCCTTGCTGCACACTTCTTTAAGGCATTTTAATATAGTGTCACTGAAACGTCATGTGGGTAGGTTTATTGGCTCATCTGCTTTACATAGCAGTTCCTTGGAGGTGTACTGTACGTCTCCTCCCTTCGGTACAGAGCCCCTACCAATTCTCCTATTAGTGCAGCTATAATACACCTCGGTGTCAGTCTGCACATCGCCCTCCGTTGAAGAGCAGGTGAATGTGTAAGGGTGACAGAAAGAAATATGTTTAAGTTTTATTATATTCACACCAGGGGATTTGTGCACCCACAAGAGAACCTTCTGTTGGGGGCACGTCTGTGTCCGAGTCCTACAGTGCGGCACCGGGAAATCTCGCAGCTGTGGTGCACATCTTTGCACTGTACCGGGGAATGGTCCACGGGCCTAGTCAATATTTTTCGGGGTGCCGGACTTGAAGACCTCAGCCGTAGGGCATTGGTGGGCAATAGTGCTTCACCCTGCAGCCCTCAACCACTGGCCATCCCAGAAGCTCACTCTCCCTCTCCCCTCAGTGCAGAGGGAGTGGAGATGTTACTGGTGTGGATTGGAGCTTCTCTCGGTTGCCTGATAACAGTGCGCCGATAAATACAGGCTAACCCAACATGTAAATAGTTACAGTACACTTTATCTGCTATGTCACTGCGGGATTGAGGATCTTCCCAGCAAGTTACATGTCCTCAGGAGGCATGCAATACATGCAATCTTCACTGTCCCATAGGTGCTGGAATAGGGCAGCTAGGGGACTTTTCAGCTCTCAGAGAGTTAATCTTCCATAGAGTAGCTAGATCAGCTGCAGCTAATCAGTCTGGTCTAACTGGACAAGGAAGTGTTTTAAAAGAGGTGGAGAAAATTCAGCAGCACATTGAAGACCCAAGCTTCTAGGGTTAAAACTATCCAAGGGACTCACAGATGGAGACAGAGGCTCTTTAGCAGCAGTTTTTATGTTCTCAGACAAAATGACTTCTTCAAAGCAGCTAATGGGTGTAGTTGGACATATCTCCTGAAGAAGCGTCACATGACGTGAAACGCGTAGAGGTGACGTCATCACGCAGTGGAGAGTGGCGTGACGACAGGAGCTCAACCAGCGGCGGATCCCCCAGCCTCGCACGGGTCATTCCCCTCCTCATAGTAAGCTGCTATATCAACTGTAGCTTCACCCTGGGACATTACATCTATAGTTCTGTGGGGTTTTGGAGATGGGAACCCCTTTTAGTGCTTGGGCTGTGTGGTTCATCTGGGTCTATTAGGATCCTTTTATTATGTGAATTAGTATGTGAATTTATTTTGAGTCAATTTATAAAGGTTTTATCTATTTTGACTGATGGTTTTTTCTCTTTTGCGCGTCGTTTGTTTTGTATGTGTTCCGGTCTAACCCCGCTGATCACGAGAGAGTGGAAGCAGCAGAGGGATACCATCGATTTTGAATACTAAAGGATATATATTGGGAGAGCACACACTTTCTTCTTTTGGAGTGTTTTAAAAGACACAGGAAGCTGCCAGACAGTGAGCCAGAGAGAGATTGCTGCCCCAGAGCAGGGACAGAGAAAGTGCTCCCCAGCTAAAGAAGAGAGGCTGGCACAGTTCCTTAGACCCGCTGGACGGTGGTCGCGGAGTCTGCTACCACTGCCTGTGTTTGAATCCCAGAAAGAAGAAGGACGACAGACCGTGCTGAAGCAGTGATGTCCTGTCCTTGACAGTGGACGTACAGAGGAGAGTTTCTCTGAGCTCACGTGTGGCCAGGTTCCCCTAGGAGTGTGTACTCTGCTCTGGAGGTTGGGAACTTTTCCTATTCGGAACACTACGGGCCTGCCTTTGGTTGCCGGAGGACTCTCCAAGTGGCAACACCCATTCGGGAGGACACATGATGAGATGATCATGGGAGAATTACAAGTGTAGCAGTTTCTTGTTTGATGCTAGAGCTTGAGTTTTTACTCATAACACGTGCAAAAACTTCGGATGTTTTTGAGTTTTTATTTGTCTATGTTCAAGTTTATGACATTTTTATCAACGATATTACACCAGGATCGGGCGCTTTTTCTTCTTTTCCATATATATATATAAATATATATTTATATATATAAACTAGCTGAGAGACCCGGCGTTGCCCGGGATGTAATGTTCCCGTTCCTCCCTCTCTCCTCCCCCCTCTCTCTGTTTGTCCCCCATTCACATCAATCCAGTCCCCCCCCTCCCTCCCTCCTTTACAGCTTCATGTAGCGTGTGTGCGTCAGTCACTGTGTGTTTGCGCGCGCGTCAGTGAGTCTGAGGCAGAAACACAAACACACACAGACTAACTGACGCACACACAGTCAGTGTGTGCCTCAGTCAGTGTGTGCGTGTGTGTGTGCGTCAGTCAGGGTTTGTGTGTGCGTCAGTCAGTGTGGGGGGGGGCGTCAAAGGCAGGGGGGGGCGTCAAAGGCGGGGGGGGCGTCAAAGGCAGGGGGGGGCGTCAAAGGCGGGGGGGGCGTCAAAGGCAGGGGGGGGCGTCAAAGGCAGGGGGGGGCGTCAAAGGCAGGGGGGGGGCGTCAAAGGCAGGGGGGGGCGTCAAAGGCAGGGGGGGGCGTCAAAGGCAGGGGGGGGGCGTCAAAGGCAGGGGGGGCGTCAAAGGCAGGGGGGCGTCAAAGGCGGGGGGGGTGTCAAAGGCAGGGGGGGGGCGTCAAAGGCAAAGGGGGGCGTCAAAGGCAGGGGGGGCGTGTCAAAGGCAGGGGGGGCGTCAAATGCAGGGGGGGGGGCGTCAAAGGCAGGGGGGGGCGTCAAAGGCAGGGGGGGCGTCAAAGGCAGGGGGGGCGTCAAAGGCAGGGGGGGCGTCAAAGGCAGGGGGGGGGCGTCAAAGGCAGGGGGGGGCGCCTCAAAGGCATGGATTCCTCCCCCTGCATTTCCTGCAGTGGACAGGAGGGGGGCAGTGGACAGGAAGGGGGGGCAGTGGACAGGAGGGGGGGCAGTGGACAGGAGGGGGGGGCAGTGGACAGGAGGGGGGCAGTGGACAGGAGGGGGGGGGCAGTGGACAGGAGGGGGGGCAGTGGACAGGAGGGGGGGGGCAGTGGACAGGAGGGGGGACAGGAGGGGGGACGCAGTGGACAGGAGGGGGGGGGCAGTGGACAGGAGGGGGGGGGCAGTGGACAGGAGGGGGGGCAGTGGACAGGAGGGGGGGCAGTGGACAGGAGGGTGGGGCAGTGGACAGGAGGGGGGGGCAGTGGACAGGAGGGGGGGGGCAGTGGACAGGAGGGGGGGGCAGTGGACAGTGACACACACACACACACACACACACACCTCAGTTGATGCGCCCTTTCTCAGTTCCGTTTGGTGCCGGAGGTGGGGGAGCGACACCTACCTGTACTTCCGGGCGCCGCCATCGTCTGACTCGGCGCCGCGAGGGAGGAAGGGGGTCCGCCATCTTACGCGCCGCGTGGCAGCTGCGTTCCCCCGCCGGGGGGGGGAGAGGTGATGCCGCTGGGGAGGGGGAGAGTTGAGTTTGAGCGCCGCTGGGGAGGGGGAGAGGTGATGCCGCTGGGGAGGGGGAGAGGTGATTTGGAGCGGGGAGAGGTGATTTGGAGCGGGGAGGGGGAGAGGTGATTTGGAGCGGTGAGGGGAGAGAGGTGATTTGGAGCGGTGAGGGGGGAGAGGTGATTTGGAGCGGGGAGGGGGAGAGGTGATTTGGAGCGGTGAGGGGGAGAGGTGATTTGGAGCGGTGAGGGGGAGAGGTGATGCCGCTGGGGAGGGGGAGAGGTGATGCCGCTGGGGAGGGGGGAGAGGTGATTTGGAGCGGGGAGGGGGAGAGGTGATTTGGAGCGGGGAGGGGGAGAGGTGATGCCGCTGGGGAGGGGGGAGAGGTGATTTGGGGAGGGGGGAGAGGTGATTTGGAGCGGGGAGGGGGAGAGGTGATGCCGCTGGGGAGGGGGAGAGGTGATTTGGAGAGGGGAGGGGGGAGAGGTGATTTGGAGTGGGGAGGGGGAGAGGTGTGTGTGTGTGTGTTTTTTATTTATTTTTTTGGACCTTTGGCCCGTCACTCCGCCTCAGGCCAATGAGAGGTGTGGGGGGCGGGCCAAGGGGGTGGTGTGAGTGTGTGAGGCCAATGAGAGGTGTGCGGGGGCGGGCGGGCCAAGGGACCAATGAGATTGCCCCTAGGGACACCGGACATCCAGGCAGGCAGGCAAACATACAGTGCTTTCACTAATATAGTATAAGATATATAAATATATATATATATATATACTGTATATATATAATCCAATGCACAGCCGGCACACCATTTGCAAGTAAATAAGTTTTGGTGCTTATCCCATAAAGCAATAACAGACCATACGATACCGGTTGCAACACGACATCAAGGGACAGCACGCAGGTAAGTAAATCATACATTTTCTATATTTGATAGAAGACACAAAAACCGACGTTTCGGTACCCCAGTGGGACCTTTCTCTTTCTTCACCTTTAGCTGAAGATTTCGAGCTTCAACCACTGGCAGAAATTGGTACAGAAGGCATAGCTGAATTTTATAGGTACAGGACATAAAAACAAGTATGGTACCTGCTAAAAAGGCACAGTTACCGGGTACATAAATACTGTCACACTCCTCTACTGTGCTAATCACTAGCTCCCAGTGTAAAGAGTGGGGGAGTATTCGTTCGTGTGCCGGCATTAAAAAGCTGACTTGAGGGGGCGATGTCTGTGACCATATATGTGTGGGTCCATAGGTTATATCATGTGGCCCACCACTGCCATAGGGAATATACCCTAGTATATACACTCAGTGACCGCAGGGTTTTGCAGTCACTGATACTCATAGTAAGCAAAGAAGGGTGGGTAGCCATCTACTTGATACACAGATATATTAGTTATCAGAAGGTTGCAAGACCCTGGTGACGTTTTAAGTTTTTTGAATTGGATAAAATGTGGTATTTCACTGTAATTTGCTCACGTTTATTTTAAGTTACTACAATAAAGTATTAAGTTTTAAGTCATTCATAACTCTTACATAATTACCATTACTACGGGGTATTGAGTGCTCATTTATCTGGGATTCTTTTTCTTCTCTTTGTCCAAATATAATAACAACAAACCGTTCCAGCTGTAAATGTGTACAGAACGTGTCCTACACCAAAAACAGGTTGAGTTGACGTCACTGAGATGGTCCATCGCTGAGCCCCCAAGTAAGCTGCAACAGCAGTGAAACATGTAGGGCTAAGACTTTTGGTGATCGGAGTTCCGGGGGAAGAAACACAGCTACGAACCATCTCAGTGACGTCCTCAACCCGTTTTTGGTGTACACCGACCAGACGGAGGGACTCTGTGTCCGTGAAGAGTCAACAAGGACCGTGTGAAGTGTCCACTGGAGCTGTGTTGGAACCCCAGCCTCCTTTTACATGTCTGTTTCAAGCCCACATGTCTATGATTGTTTATAATCTTGTGCTTTAAATAGTAAAGATAGTATTACACTATGTTTACCTTCCTGTCATGAGGTGATTTTGGAAGATCTGGTGATTTTGAAAGTAACCCTTGAAGTATCAATTGAGTATTTATATTTACCCTGCCTGATTCAAACCTACACAAAGATCAAAATAAATGGAAGCGAAGAAGTCGAAAATTATGTCTACCTTGGCCAGCAAATTTAGAAGCTTCAGATGCAGAGAATTATGAAGAGTTGTTTGCTGGGTATTACCCAGAGACAGGGGAAATTTATGAATGGGTTCAATGCAAACAAGAGCGTGTAACATAGCAAGGGTGAAAAAAATAAAATGTCAGTGGGCCGGAAATATAACAAGGAGAAATGACCACTATTGGACAAAGATATCAAAAGATCAAGATGACAAAAAATAAGATGGGAGAATTCAAATAGGAAATGTGTTGGTGCAACTTGGAGAGTAAAGGTTTGCAACCATGGTTCCTGGGAGGTCTTCATTTAACAATGGATCGACAAGTGCAGAAGATGATGATAAAATGTGTATGTGTCTAATTACTATATAAGCGCCAACAAATATTACTCTCTTCAATCCCAGCTAAAGAGACCCAAACACCCTTGCCCAACTTATCAGTTTTAGATCTCCAGTCCTGATCAAAAATCTTCAGACTGTCTGATCTAACAAAACCTCACCCCATTATAGGCCCCTCAATTTTACACCAGAGTCTGGGATCAACTCTACAACTCTTAAGGCTCAGAAGAAAGCCAATGCAAACATAGTCCTAAATAACACAACCTCAACATTTGAAAAGCACACCAACACCTTACACATATCCGAGAAAGGAGGCCCAGGAATACTGTGTCTCCTATTCCTAACTGCCTCCTCCTCTTCAAACCCAACAGCATGCACTTACCAGGGAAGCTCTTGTAACATCCTAAGAGTCACATAGCATAAAAAAGAATGATGTCCCTGCCAACTTCTCAATAAAACACATAGATACCCCCTTTTCAGCTAAGGACCAAAGCAAGGCCACCATGCAGCCAACTTGGTCCTCCTCACCCAAATAGCCATTGAATCCCAACAAGAACTCACACCACTCTCTCCAGGCCCCGATGTGGGCCACAAGTATCACCTCACCAAACCAATCACTCTTCCAATCTCGGGCTCCATAATTGATGCTGGCAAATGTAGCCAACCATGTTGGTCTACGGGCACCTCAAGGCACCGGAATAACTCAACTATACAACGAGACAGAAAATCAGCTATAGTATTCACCACCTGAGGAACTTGCCAAGCCCTTAACTGGAACATCTGACCTATCTAGAGAGAGTAGCTCTGAGAGACTTAGACTTAGACACAGATAAGACCATTATAGTCAAACCATCAGACAAGGGGGGTAACATTGTTATTCTCAATGAGGAAGACTATATACAGGAATCCAAATGTCTCCTCTCTGATAAACAATGCTACTCTATACTTAAAACAGACCCCACTGTGTCCTATCTGAAAGAACTGAAAGTGATATTAGATTTAGGTCTAGAAGAAAAACTCATCGGTAAAAAAGAATATGATTTCATGATGACAAAGACACCCAGAATTGCAACCTTCTACCATCTGCCTAAGATTCATAAAGATAAAAGACCTCCACCGGGAAGACCTATAGTCTCAGGCATAGGTAATATTACAGCTAACACGAGTGTGTATCTAGATGGAGTCTTACGTCCATTCGTTGAGACTCTACCATCATATGTAAAAGATACAACTGATGTTCTGCGGAAATTAGAAGGTGTCTATCTGAACTCTGACTCTATTCTAGTTGGTCTAGACATGGAGGGGCTGTACTCCAGCATCCCTCACCAATTCGGTATGGATGCTGTGGCGTATTTCCTAAAAGCGAGAAACACAGACTGTACACCACATAACAATCTAGTCCTCACATTACTCAATTATGTACTGACCCACAACTTCTTCATTTTCCACAACACCCTGTATCACCAAATACAGGGTACAGCTATGGGGACCACATGTTCTCCCACCTACGCCAATTTATATCTAGGCTAGTGGGAGGCAGCGGTGGTCTTCATAGAAGAGATGGAAATCTATACTGAACATGTTGAGTTGTGGGTCAGATACATTGATGACATTTTCCTGATATGGAACGGTACAGAGACACTCCTGTATACCTTTATTGATTGTCTAAATGACAACAATTTCAATTTGAAATTGACTACCCAGTTTGACAAAAACAGGATATAATTCTTAGACATCACCATATCTAGGACTGATGCTGGGACTGTTGAGACAAGCATTTATAGAAAGCCTACCTCGACTAATAGTCTCTTAAATGCCAATAGTCACCATCCCAAACATGTCACAACTAACATTCCTGTAGGACAATTTTTAAGACTGTGCAGAAACTGTTCCTCCACGAAAGAATTCAACATACAAGCGAAAGACATGACCAGCAGGTTTCAGACCAGAGGTTATAGTAAGAAAGTTATCAAAAGAGCTTACTATAGGGCACTGTCATCCCCAAGAACAGCACTCTTGGCACCCAAACAAACTATGCCTCAAGAGAATGTTATTAGATTCATCTCAACATACAACAGTCAATCTCAAATGACTAAGAACATCCTCCGTAGACACTGGCATGTCCTGCTTGGTGACTCTGATCTATGCAAAGTCCTCAGAGATATACCCACTACAGGGTATAGACGTAATAAGAACATCAAAGATAGGCTTGTTCACAGTCATTTTGATAAGACTAAGACAAAAACATGGCTGGGTACAAAACCATGTGGCTCTTTTCCATGTGCCAGATGCAAAGCCTGTCCCTTTATGACAGTCACCAAACAATTTAAGAGCTCTAACAACTCTGTCACATTCAAGATAAAAGATTTTATCAATTGCCTCACCTGTGGTATAATCTATCTCATGACGTGCGATTGTGGGATTATGTATGTAGGGAAGACTCACAGACCCCTCAAGATGAGGATTTTGGAACACATTGGCAATGTCCGCAATGCTACAGACACCCCAATTGCTAGGCATGTCATTGAACATCACAAAGGTGATACCAAAGTGATGCACTTTTGTGGAATAGAACACATATCCAGAGACCAAAGAGGGGGTAACTGGGATCAACGACTGTTGCAACAGGAAAGTCGGTGGATATTCCAGTTGCAAACATTGGCACCAAATGGCCTAAACGAAGGGTTCATTTTTTCCCTGTTCATTTAGATCAATTGGATTATTGTGTATTTAACTAACAGTTTTCCATTCTTGGGCTACAATTGCAATATATACTCAATCATTTCTACACAGTACATTACACATAACACATATTATGTAATATCATAAATTAAATAGACCTGCATTGACCATTAGGGGCAGGTCCTCTTTTGTGAGTCACATTCCTACACTGCATTTACTTAGCACTCTGTTATCACCATCTATTGATTTTTCGATTTAATTTTCTTGTTTTTAGGTGCCTTATTTAATTATGTGGACAACATTTTACTATTGTACACTTTCTTTACACTGATGTGTTTACAGAAGCTATCAAGCAACACACTGACCAAACATAGGTCTTCCATATTTTTACCTTATTTTGCAAAATACAATCATTCATTCCTACACAGTACATTACACATAACACACCTTATTTAAATATAAAACTTAATAGACCTGCATTGACCATTAGGGGCAGGTTTTCTTTTGTGAATCACACTCCTACACTGGTTAACCCATTTAATCCCTTTCCAATCAATTGGTATATTCTTCTATCCATCCCACATGCTGTATTGTCCCACGGTGAATAGCATACTACATATATCCACTATTCCCCCTTTTTAAATATATGCCTATAGTAGCTAATACTCACAATTAAACACTTACAAACACATAATAAATGTAAACACGCCAAATAAACACACACACATATAAATTTATTGAATTTATTAATTTAGTACCAATACCGCAATTGTGGCCACTTCTGTTCAATAGCCGAATGATGAGACTCTCATAATATACTTACCCACCTCTCCTATTCTCCACATCCTGCGCGTGGCTATACAGGTACAATTTGACATCTAAGAGGTTAATCCGTTTATGTATACTCCCTGGGTTCCCTCCACCCCCTTGTAGGGGATGCGAACCGATTGGCTTCTATCCCGCCTATCGTGGCACTGGGATAGAATCATTTATTCCTGTCTGAGGGTATAAAACCACCACCGGGGATATCAGATACGTATCCCTCCTCCCCTGAAGAAGCGTGGTGGACACGTGAAACGTGCGTCGGGACGTAGGGCGTCACAGCGGTGACGTCACTCGAGTGGCGACTCTCAGCAACTGGGATCACGAGCAGGCTTGTATTGATCCAAGCGGCACACTTGGCAGCTTAGCGTCTCTTAGATATTCAGGACAAGACAGGTTACATGTGAAATTACCAGCGTTACTTGGCTGTACCATTTTCCAGCATAACCTGTACTTACTGATACGATAGAGGGACGTTATATCATTGTAGACTATACATATATTGTTACATACCTACTGTTACACTATAGCGGTTTTGGTGACCATCTGTATACAATTGAGCATATTCACCTATCTATGCCATAGATGTTACACACCGCGGCGATATAGATGTGATACTTTGACATTCAGGCCATTATTACCTTCTGGAGATAGCCAAAAGAATATAACAAGCAAATGCTTGTATCTATACACTATAGTGATAACGTGATTATATGATTTTGTCCTATGAACATTTCATTCACAAATGATTCATAGTAACAATCTATTCTATACCCCAGTCAGAGACCACAACATCTACTGTGATTTTTGACATTCGATATCTGCTGCCTGATTGGAATATATACTGTTTTGTCTGCAACCCTTTGGTTAAAGACATTAAGACCAGTTGCTACTCCTGAGAGTCATGATATGGTGATTTATGGTATCATACCTATTTAATTTCTATTATACATATCAGCCACAATAGGGATTTTTAATAATGCATATGTGTTTTTAATCATCTATGTAGAATTAATAAAATGTTATTATTTTTTGATATCCGCGGTGATTCTGGTCAACCTGACAGACTTGCAGTAATTTACTGCAGGACCATTTGTTGTCTACTCTCTACAATATGAATGACATTTGAGTGCTTTATATAAGGGGATTCTTTCTGATCAACTCTTTGATCAACACCGTTAATACTGTACTTATACCCTTCTAGCACCTGTCATTCCACCCTGTACACTTATCTACAACGGTGACTGCGGTCTCATTCACGTATTTTATGGCAAATGTAGCCAACCACGTTGGTCTACGGGCACCTCAAGGCACCGGAATAACTCAACTATACAACGAGACAGAAAATCAGCTATAGTATTCACCACCTGAGGAACTTGCCAAGCCCTTAACTGGATGTTAGGATTTTAGCAATTAAACAAAGCGGAACTAGCTCCTGAGGAATCTGACAACCCGTGGAGAACTGGTTATCAGCCCGTTGACTTCCAAAACCACCTCCGTAATGTCAGATTGAAAGAGCACCCTTTTGTTACTAAAGTAAATGCCCCAGCGCTCAATCTCCCGCACCACTGGAAAGAGCTCCAGAAACGTTACACTGCTGACCAGGTGCGCCTCCACACATACTTGTGGCCACTGCTTGGCACACAAAAATATGAACCAAAGCGCCAGCATCCAGATGCATCTGAAAACAGCTGGAGGTCTCTGTTCGAAATCTCCTGCTACAACCTTTTGTAAGATTCAAGAAATAACTGCCAGGTCGCTCATCATAGCCTTCATAACCCTGACAGAATGATGAGGCTGCTTTACCACAGAGGACACCAACACCAGCCTACAATTACAAACCCTGTCCATTGGTAGGACCCTAAAAGCAAAGGCCAGATGCCCAACCAATGACTTAAGCTGCTTCAGCGTGGAAACATAATTTTCTTCCTCAATTCCTAGAAACTTTCTCCCCAGTATCAATCTTGATACCAATAAAGATAAATAAAGAAATCAGTGCTACCGGGTGTCGTTGTTTGCAAACTCACAAACACGGGTCGTAGATAATGAGTAGTTTATTGCATAGTACAGCACAGAGTATGATCATGCACATTCAAAAGTCAATGAGAATCTCTACTAGGGAGTGTCCAAGCAGGCATTATATAAACTTGATTTCCTTTGCCTAAAATAGGTAACTATGCAGAATGTAATAACCATTCCTTAATTCTTAAACCAATCATCTTACAGATCATTAAAACCTGGTTAAAACTGGATTAAAACAGCTCTCTATAGCAGGGGTGGGCAATCTATTTTTCAATGTAGCCACAGGTGTGGTGAATTAGAAGTGAAAATAGCCACACCATGTAAAAATTGAGGTATTATGTTGCACATGCGAAAATTTTAAAAACCACACACTGTTTGAACAAGTTTATAAATTCTCCGACCGCAACCCCGCTCATCCTCTCACCCCCCTTGTCCCCCTCCTCCATTCACCCCCCTCTTCACCCTCCTCTCATGCCACCACCACTACCCTCATCATCATCACCTCACCCGATCATCATCATCTCCCCCCCAGCACCCTTGATCTCCCTCAGTCCCTTTCAGCAGTCCCCCTCATCATCAAGCACCCTCCCCCCCCCGTCCTATGCGTAGGGCGCATAGGAGGGTGCGTAACGCGAGGCTTGGGCAGGGGAACTGTGGCGACAGGAGGGGGTAACTCTGCAGCAGACGTGGGGGGCAGGGTGGGTGCCGGTGTGGGCAGGCTTGTGCAGCTGTGGGGGGGGGTGGTCTGGGCAGAGTAAGAGGGGAGGGTCAGGGCAGCACGAGAGGGGAGGGTCAGGGCAGCACGAGAGGGGAGGGTCAGGGCAGCACAAGAGGGGTGGGTCAGGGCAGCGCGAGAGGGGTGGGTCAGGGCAGAGCGAGAAGGGAGGGTCAGGGCAGAGCGAGAAGGGAGGGTCAGGGCAGAGCGAGAAGGGAGGGTCAAGGCAGAGCGAGAAGGGAGGGTCAGGGCAGCCTGGGGGGGTCGGGAGAGATCTGGGCAGCCTGAGAGGGGTTGGTCTGGGAGCATGCTTCTCAGTGCTGCTTCTTCTGTCCCTGTGGCTGCCAGTGCAGTAAGGAGCAGGGGGGGAGAGAGGAGAGAGAGCTTCCTCTCCATGCTGCTTCTCCTGTGTCTGTCTGCTGGTGCTTTAAGCAGGGGGGGTGGGGGGAAGAGGAGGAGAGCTTCCTCTCAATGCTGCTTCTCCTGTGTCTGTCTGCCGGTGCTTTAGGCCCGGGCCATAGAGGTGTGGGGAGAGCGGAGGCGCGCTAACGCTGAGGCTCGCCTGCTTCAGTCAGCGCGATTGCACGGACTTGCAGGCGAGCCAGCGTGCGCGAAGTGAGCCAGGGGGAGGTGGTTGGAGGCGGGGCAGTGACGTCGCTGGGCCAATCGCCCGCGACGCACTGACGTCAATGTCACGGCGCCGACGTCACGGTGCTTTAAGCAGGGGGGGTGGGGGGAGGAGGAGGAGAGCTTCCTCTCAATGCTGCTTCTCCTGTGTCTGAGTCTGCCGGTGCAGTAAGAAGGAGGGAGTGTTGAGAGGAGGAGAGAGAGCTTCTTCTCCGTGCTACGGCTGCTGCTTCTCCGTGCTACGGCTGCTGCTTCTCCGTGCTACGGCTGCTGCTTCTCCTTCCCTGTGGTTGCCGGTACAGTAAGGAGGGAGGGGGAGAGTGCGTCTCACCGCTGGAGCGCGCTCCTTCCCTACCAAGGGAAGAGGGAGGGGGGTTGAGGGGGCCGTACAGAGAGTCCCAGCGGCTCTATTCGCCACAGTTTCACTGCCAATTCGCCACATGTGGCGAATGGCGACAGGGTTGCCCACCCTGGCTCTATAGGTATCAAGTACTTCTTGATACCAGGAATTCGGGCATTACTTCAGGCACAGTCGTAAATCTACTGTGAGCGAATGTCTCTCACAACACACACGCATTCTTACACACAAAATGGACACGAAAGACATAACAGAACAGACAAAATGGAAACAGAACATTGCCTTCAATTCTTCTCCAGACCCCCCCCCCCCCCAGTCCATTTCAGTAATATATAATCCATTTCAACAGTATATTAAGTTCAGCAATATTATTTCATCACGGGTAATTTCAAAGATCATCTTGTAGTTTACGATTCTTATGGATTCTGGGCACTGAGCACATACAGTATAAGTTCATCAATAACATTCAGAAATAACACATAGATCTCTTATAGGGTCAGTTATTTAACTCTTCTTTTACATATATATACCTTTGTCTGACTGCCTGCTCAGACAATGAGTTCTGTGCAACAGATTTCCCAGGGCCCAGGATGAGAGTTTCAACAGCCCCCCCCACCCCCCCATGTTGGCGGTCTTGCGAGCCCCCCCATTTCACACCCCGTGAGCTCCCCTCCTCTATCACCCCCCCTCTCCCATGTATTTCCCCTGTCTCACTCTTACCCCCTCTCTTCCTCACTCTCTCCCCCCTCACCCCTCTTTCATCCTTACTCCGTCTCTTACACCTCCTCTCTTCTCACTCTCCCCCCTCCATTAATTACCCCCCTCTCACTGAATCCCGGTCCCTCAATCCCCCCTCCTCACCTTCACTCAATATTTGCCCCCCCCCCCCCCCCCCGAACACACACACACAAACTCCCCACAATAATTCCGCACCTTCCCCCCTGGAAATAAAATTAAAAAAAAAAACATACAGGACCCCTGCAAGCTCATATTGAACCCCCAAAATAACTACAACATATATATAAGCATATAGGTGTCACAGAGGAGTGCTACTGAGCATGGCGATATATATTTAAAACCAGAGACAAAACATGAAACACAGACAGAGCTCAGTGCACATCCAGTGAAACCTATACACGGTACAGTGCCTAAATATATATGTATAGATATCTATTAAATAAAATGGTCTTTTAGTTTAACATTTTGGCCAAAGTGTTGTAAGCCCCTGAGCCACTACACAGCAGACCACATCTCAAGGGTCCCTAACACTAATATAAATTCTTAATAACCTGTGCATTACCAGGAAGAATGATTTATAATAAATCTGTCAAAATTAGTTGCAAAGTTCTAAGTCTGATTGAAGCTTTTATTAACTTGTACATTACCAGGAAAAGCACTCTCTATTAGATTTGTCACAAACATACTGCAAGCAAGCAAGTTCCCCTGAGAGTGGGAGATGCTATGGAGTGAGCTTTTAACCATTTAAATGTGGGAGGGGGTGAGCTTCAACAAGATAGGAAGAGCCACCCTCCAATCAGCTAAGACCAGCTGAACAAGATTTGTAAAACATACAGGACACCTGCAAGCTCATATTGAACCCCCAAAATAACCACAATATTGAGATGTGGTCTGCCGTGTAGTGGCTCAGGGGCTTACAACACTTTGGCCAAAATGTTAAACTAAAAGACCATTTTATTTAATAGATATCTATACATATATATTTAGGCACTGTACCGTGTATAGGTTTCACCGGATGTGCACTGAACTCTGTCTGTGTTTCATGTTCTGTCTCTGGTTTTAATTAAAAAAAAAAACACCTTGCAAATACATACAAAACCCACCCCCAAATACATACAAACCCCCCACCACCCAAATACATACAAAACCCAGCCCCCAAATACATACAAACCGCCCACCACCCAAATACATACAAACTCCCCGCCCCCCCAAAACATACAAACTCCCCCACCCCCCAAATACATACAAACCCCCCTACACACCCCAAATACATACAACCCCCCCCCCACCCCTCCGAATACATACCAAAAAAAATCCCACCCCCAAATGCTTTGCCCCAAAGGTGGAAATCCTTTGGCGCAGTCGAAGGGCAGCCAAAGGGTGTGAGCCGTTTGCTGATGTTTGGTGATGTTAAAGCTGCTCTATTTCAATCTGAAACTCACCAGCCCTTTTATCTCCTGTACCCAATTTTCCACCTTACCTGGCCTAATTTATGGTAAACTCTTTGAGGCAGGGCCTCTTCTAACACATTGCAGGCTTATCCTACCTCTCCTAATACAATTTTAATCTTGTCTGTAAAAGTTACATACGCTAATAATCATATCTCTAACTTTCCATGAAATGTCTGTAAATTGAATGTATAACCTCTGTTCATTTAATGTAACCGTGTATTGTTATAACTCCGTGCCCAGGACATACATGAAAACAAAAGGTAACTCTCAATGTATTACTTCCTGGTAAAACATTTTATAAATAAATATAATACATACAAACCCCACCCCCACCCCAAATACATACAAACAAAACCCCCACCCCAAATATATACCCCCCAAATACATACACCCCCCCCCCCCACCCCCAAACACGTAAAAAGAAAACACTCCCAACATATACAATCCCCCCACTCTCCCAAATACATACTAACCCCCACCCCTCAAATACACACAAAAAAAACCCCACCCCCCCCCCAATACATACAAAACACACTTACCTTGGGGATGGTCTCAGGCCTCTGGAACCCCGGCTCTCCCCCAGGTTGCTACGGGCCTCATGTTGGGATTCCCCTCTCCCACACTATTTGGGCCTACATCTATCTCATGCTGGTGCGTGTGCCTACGTCAGAGAGAGGCCCTGCGCAGGACAGTGAGGGAGGCCTGCAGGTGGGGAGAGCCATAGCCCGGCGGATGGACAAAGCAGTTGGAACTTCTTTGTCCAGCTGCCGCTCCTCTCGTTGCCACCGGGCCCCGGCTCTCCCCAGCTGCGGGCCTCACTAACAGTCCGGCACCAAGCCTCTCTCATGCCTGTGCACGATATGAGCCCGGCTCCTTTTTGGTAACTCCCCACAACAGGGACCCCCCTCAAGTTAGCAAATGGAGGGGCCACAAATGGCTCCACAATTCACCCAAGGCCAGGTTAGCCCTCACTACCTCCCAGTGGTCTCATGATGACTTCAACTTCCTAGCCCTCTGACTCAAACAAAGGAAACCATAATCTCACTGTAACGCCAAACCTTAGCGTCTGCGCTGCCTCTATAAAGGGGTACCTTTCGATCCACTCCCCCTTTTCAGCGATGCTCAATGGTGCTGTCACCCTACTTTGGATTCTCCTTACTTGCTCACGCTCCTCCCAAACCCTTTTGGCCTGAATAGCCTACATTCCTGAAACGGTATGTAACTTCCTACTTACCCTGATTGAATATCCAGCATATCTCTTATAACTAGATATCTGATTGCCCAGCATGCAGAAGGCAGTTGATCCTGCTATGAAAGGAAGAGGGCTGCTGTGGTGTCATGGGCGACATCCTGACATCCATATCTTTGAATCTTCACTGTGGCTATTTGTGAGCTGACATATTCTACCTAAACTTCTCATCATACCTCCACCAGGCAGAGATACCAAATGTCGTAAACACCCTACACACGGTATTCAGATACTTAAATACAGGTAGGTCTTGGCATAACTGAGGGGACTTCTTCCCCAACAAAATCGCTAGAATCACGAAGGCCTGCAAGCAGCTATCGAAGGTCCTTGGCACCCGCTTCTCTTTCTTATCCTTATCCTTACTCTCGCCTTTTTTCCCTACCTTGACTAGCAAATCTTGAAACCCTGGAAGCAGTGTCTATATGTCCACATACTTACCGGTCAAATCTTCTCCTTCATGGTCATAGGCAAGTGCATGCCCAGCGGGCTCGCCCAACACAGATAACCTCCTAAAGCTCGCATCTGGGAGCTCCTTGGTGGCCTCGACAGTCGTGGCTGTGACCAGCAGCAGTAGCCTCCTCACAAATCTATTTGATTATTAATAGGTTTATATTACTTTTACTTGTTGATTTACCTACACAGCACTATTTTGGTTTAAAATATTTGTAATCACTATAGTTTATTCATATCATTTTTCACTTTAATTCACTTTAATTGGGGAACTGGTTTTTCAATATATTAAGTATTAATATCACAATTCTGAGCGCAGATTACTGGTTCACTTTTTTCATCCTAAGACTTGTGTCAGGTTTACAGCCCGACCGCATGCGCCTGCGCCTCTGGCCTGCACAATCTCGTCGGGGGACCGTCATCTGAAACCCGACCACATATATTGGAGCCTCATTTTGGATGTCTCACGATGTCCCTAAGCTGACTGCCCTGACAGTTCCGCAGAAGCTGTGACGATGGATCTGATGACAGATTAATAAGATATGGTTAGACATAACACAACATTTCTCAAAGGGATGGGTGGGGAAAAGAAAATTAGTGCTGGATTCGAGTGAGCGCAGGGTTTAAATTTCTAATGCCTCGAGGTGTGGGGGGGGGGGTGGAGAGCTGGCCAACTGGGCTCCTAAACTCTCTGAGGGACATCAGCCCTTATGTGGGCGACGGACCCATCTTGGGGGTCTCTGCCTTTCTTGATAGCATTTTAGTATATAGAATAGGAATCTATAAACCTAAAAAACATTTACAAGAAAAGATGTTAAAAGTTTGGAAATGCGGGTCTCAGAGTCCGCATGAAATGAGCCCCCGCAGGTGATAGGGCAATTATTCTGCAGACCCTAAAACCCTCACAGGGACCACAGCGAGCTACCTCTGATATACACACATATATTTCTTCTTCCTTCTCTGGTGTACAATGTTTCACTTTCTTGTTTCTTCAAATTATTTTAAACCCCAGATCATCTCAGAGAGAAAAACTCGGGCGACTTCCTGTGAGGTGGGTAGGGGGTTGTACAGAACCCAAAAGGGGAGAGAGGGAGTGTAGCAGACAGGAGCAGACAGCAGCTGTGCCCCAGATCCTGCAGGTAAGCGCAGAACACAGCCTACTCTGTCATTTCTTTTTTTCTTTTTCAATTTTCTCTCTCACCCCTTTGTTTCTCTCTTCCTCTCCGAGTATATATATATATATATATATATTTTTTTTCTCTCACTTCTTCTCTTCTCTCGTTTTACCTATATTCATTTTGTCTTCTTTCTTTCTTCACTTTCTTCTCCTGCTTTTATACTGTATGCACTTTATCTTGTGACGCCCCCCCCCCTGTCTTCTCTTTTATTTCTGCCTTGTATCTTTTGACTCCTCTGACTCCTTATCTTCCTTTTTTATTTCTCCTTTTTCTGTGTTCCTAACAGGTCTTCCCACTTTTCCCCCTCGTTTTACCCGGCTTCTTGCTCTTTCTGCTCTCCTTCTTTTTCTCCTTTTTTCTCCTTTCTTCTCCTTTCATTCTCTTTTTCCGCCTCTCTTTACTTTTTTTTTTCTCTTTCATTTTCTTTGGTCATTTTATTGTTATTTTCTCTTTTTTCCACCTTCCTCTCTATCCCTTTCTTACTATTTCCCTTGCACTCACATAGCATTGTCAGGCATTACACATGCGTACAATCCCACACGACGGCTCCTTCATCATGGGGCTTTTATTATTATAAGCTTACAAAAAACATTCTGACCAACACGTAACAAAAATACCTTTCTTGTCTTTCCTATTCGATATATTCCAAGCACACAGGTGTATTTGTTACTCTGTTACTGCGTGTGTCCGTCTGTAGTATCAAACCCCACCAATTATTTCCTTAAAAGGCAGAATCCGAATTCTCTGTTTTAAAGTGCGTCCGCGGTACAGGTAAATAATCGCGCTGTTATAATGATGACTCTTTCTGTGGCCTTATTTCTCTCGCTTTCGGTCTCTCTTTTTTTCATTAAGCTGCAATAGTGCTGATCGGGACACTACGGCACGGAACTCCTACTGTAGACGATGGGAGTTTTATGGACGGTGCCCTGATCGGTACACTCATAGTTTATTGTATAACCCCCCTCTGAATCCTGCTGTGGCTTTTTTCTCAAATCCACAAAAATGGAGGGGCGTTTAGTAGGATTGCTACGTGACACGGCACAAATTTAGGTCCTAAACTCGCTGTGCGACAGTATTTCCACCGATCGCATATCTGAGTCTGATCCTGGAGGGGACATGAAGGGTAAAACCATTATATATATATTAATGTATGTATATATATATATATATATATATATATATATATAAAAATCTCAAACAGTTTGACCGATGTTTAACTCCCTTCGTTGACAGCCTGTATTATACATTATACACAGAGAAGCGTGTGTATATGTATTATACATAGAGCAGTGTGTATCTGTATTATACAAAAAGCAATGGTGTATCTATATTATACGCAGAGCAGCATGTACATACATTATACACAGAGCAGCGTTTATTTGTATTATACACAGATGCGTGTGGGTATCTGTATTATACACAGAGCAGCATATATCTGTTATACATAGAGCAGGGTATATCTGTATTATACAAACAGCAATGATGTACTGTATATGGAATATACACAGAGCAGCATGTTTATTTATTTTATTTATAAAATATTTTACCAGGAAGTAATACATTGAGAGTTACCTCTCGTTTTCAAGTATGTCCTGGGCACAGAGTAAAACAAATAATACATGGTTACAAATACAGTTACATAAATGAACAAGGTATACATTTATATACAAGACATTGCATGCACAGTTAAAGAAAATATATATTATGAGCTTATGAAACAGTTACAGACCAGATTAAAGTGTGAGACAGCCTTAGATTTGAAAGAACTTAAGCTGGTGGTGGATATGAGAGTCTCTGGTAGGTTGTTCCAGTTTTGGGGCATGTAAGTGTATTATACACAGAAAAGTGTGTGTATCTGTATTATACACAGAGCAATGTGTGTATCTGCATTATATATAGAGCAGTGTGTATCTGTATTATACACAGAGCAATGTGTGTATCTGTATTATACAAAAAGCAGTGTGTGTATCTCTATGATATACACAGCAGCGTGTATCTGTATTATACACAGAGCAGCGTGTGTATCTGTATTATATATAGAGCACCGCGTATCTGTATTATACACACAGCAGCGTCTATCTGCATTATATATAGAGCAGTGTGTATCTGTATTATACACAGAGCAATGTGTGTATCTGTATTATACAAAAAGCAGTGTGTGTTTCTGTATTATAAACACAGCAGCGTGTATCTGTATTATACACAGAGCAGCGTGTGTATCTGTATTATATATAGAGCAGTGTGTATCTGTATTATACACAGAACAGCGTGTATCTGTATTTTACACAGAACAGTGTGTGTATCTGTATTATACACAGAACAGCGTGTGTATCTGTATTATACACAGAACAGTGTGTTTATCTGTATTATACACAGAACAGCGTGTATCTGTATTATACACAGAACAGCGTGTGTATCTGTATTATACACAGAACAGTGTGTGTATCTGTATTATACACAGAACAGCGTGTATCTGTATTATACACAGAACAGTGTGTGTATCTGTATTATACACAGAACAGCGTGTATCTATACTGTATAATACACAGAACAGTGTGTTTATCTGTATTATACACAGAACAGCGTGTATCTATATAATACACAGAACAGTGTGTGTATCTGTATTACAGTATACACAGAACAGCGTGTATCTATATTATACACAGACCAGGGTGTGTACCTATATTATTTTTGTTTGTGATGCTCTGCGGGTGTGTATGATGCTTTGCAGGTATGTCTGTGATGCTCTGTGGGTGTATATGAGGCTGTGCAGGTGTACAGTATGTGCAATGTTCTGCAGGTGTGTTTTTGCGATGCTCTGCGGTCTGTCACGAGGGCCTGCTGGTGTGTTTGTGTGCGATGTTCTGCAGGTGTATGCAAAGCTCTACAGTGTCAGCGTGCGACGCTCTGCGGGTGTATGCAATGCTCTGCGGATGACACTCTGCGGGTGTGTGTGGGGTCTCTGGGTGGGAGCTGTAAGTGAGATTTGTCTGATGGTCGGAAGTGTTTGGTAAATCTGAGCTTATCTCTTGTGAGCATCAAACATCAGAGAAACCCACCACATCCCCCCATATATATATATATATATTTATTTATATATATATATAAACACACACATCCTCCCATTTATAAATATATACACACCCATCCCCCCATATATATGTATACACACACATCCTTATCCTCATCACCATCATCTTCAACTCTAATCGATCCACTGCTGGATCAAGGCCTCCACAATAATCTTCCAAATACGGTGTTTGGAAGCCTCTTCTTCACGTTGCTCCAACAAATTTCCTAATTTCCTCCTCCCATCTTATGTTTGGTGATCATCTTGGTCTTTTGACACCCCTTGGAATAGAGTCGTGTTCCATCTTTATCCATTGATGGTCACTTCTTCTTGCGATATGACCAGCCCAGGGCCATTTTTATTTGTTCACCCATGTGATGTCACAGATTTTTGTTTGCTTCTGAACCCATGAATGATTTTTGCTGTCTCTTCTGTGATACACTCAGACGTGAGTACAGGCAGAATACACTGATGAAACCTTTTCCTCTTAAGGCACAGTGGAAGGGTCTCTTACCTTGTTTTGTACAAATGCACTCCATCCTATCTTCATTTTCCTGTTGATGTCAATAAAATGGTTTCCATCCATTGATACATGCTAGTCGAGCTAGACATAATTTTTGACTTTTTCTATTTTGCTTCCATCTAAATTGATCTTTGCAGTGCTGACATATTTATTGAACATCACTTTGGTTTTGCTGAGATTTATCTTCTTACTTGCTTCTGGTTCATTCCTGGAGGCCCTCTAGACAGGTTCCAAAAATAACAACGTTGCCTGCACATTGTACATGCTCAGGAATTCGCCGTTGATTTTGATTGCTTTTTTCATCCCAATTCAGTGTCTTGAACAATTCTTCAAGTGTTGCTGTGAAAGGCTTTGGTGACCTGGTGTCCTCCTGTTGCACGTTACTGATTCTTATCTTGTTTGTATCATGTAATCTCTTACTTGATGTGGCATTCTCAGTGGTGTCCCTTATAATATCAATGTACCCTTCTTTAACATTGTGTCTTCTTGATGCATTTTAAATTGCTGATCTATAAACAGAATGAAATCCTTTTTCATCATTATGAATTTTAAGATGAGCGGTAGATCATATTCATTACTTCCAAAAATCACTTCTTTTACAACTAGGATGGGGTCCATTGTGCTGTATCTACTGCAAAATCCTGCTTGTTCTCTAGGGTGGGCAGAGACCAGGATCTGTTAGCTGATTAGTGAGTTTCTATCTAAAAATCTTGGAAGTAATTGGAAGTAGATTGATTGGACTGTAGTTTTTGAGGTCTTCTTTGTCTCAATTCTTATGGATTTTTTTCTGCTCTTCGAGCAACATGTGAAGAGCTTGGCAAGTATTTCCTTTCTATCCCAGCTTTCTTCAAGGTTTCGGTAGTTATTCCATTTTCCCTGCAGGCCTTCCAATTCTCCATGGATTTCATTGCCTTTGCTACTTTTTCTGCAAGAACGGATGGTATGGGTGGTGGATTGTTCTCGCTCTTCATCTGTTCTTTATTATGACCGGGGTTATCTGTGTTCTTGTACAATTTCTTGTAAAAGTTCTCAACCCTTTTTATGATAAGTGCACAGCGTTTTATTGTTAATCCATCGTATTAATTGAGTGCAATAATTTGCTTCTTCCCAACATAAGCCGCTACTTTGTCTTCTTTAAACTTTTGTTATCTTCGATAGTCTTCTTCACCATATCCCAGTTACATTTACCTACATCCATAGTTATACTCTTTCACAGCCCTGAATATTCAATTTTTGTTGTTGAATCTTGCGATTGCTTAATTTCTTGTAGTTTCCTCAGTTTCCTCTTGTAGTTGTCTCATCTGCTATTTTCTTATCCTGTTTTTCGTTAGCAATTCCTCCAATATTCTTTGCATTTTTCCTAATTGTTTGTCAAAGTATCGCCTTGCATCTTGAGCAAGCTGAAGCGGTTTTTGAGCTCTAGTTGGAATTCTTTGCTATATAAATATATATTTCCTCCTTGTGATTCTGCGATGGCTCTCTAAGTGTTCTGTTTGATATATCATACATTCCTGTCTGGTAGCGTCTTTTCTACAATACTGTACATACCTATAGTACACATTATATACAACTTATTGACCGGCCAATCTGGATCACTAATATATTTTATTTTTTTCTCATCCACACATTGTGTTTATTATACTTTATTCTTGATATTTTAATTGCATATTCTAGAGGTTCTTCCATTTTGTCAGCTATTTCTGGCGGAGTGCACTTTGTAGGAGGTTTTAGAGGACTTGAGGGGCTCTCTGTTTTTAAGCTGTCTTTTTAATTTGTTTTTGTAACAAAGTGATTTACAGTTTGTGGTAACCAGTGTGCTTGATTGGGATATTGTGTGTGTGTGTGTGTGTGTGTGTGTGTGTGTGTGTGTGTGTGTGTGTGTGTGTGTGTGTGTGTGTGTGTGTGTGTGTGTGTGTGTGTGTGTGTGTGTGTGTGTGTGTGTATGAGTGCCTGCCTGTGTGTGTGTGTGTGTGTGTGTGTGTGTGTGTGTGTGTGTGTGTGTGTGTGTCTGTGTGTGTGTGTGTGTGTGTGTGTGTATAAATAAGAAGTGAGTGCCACATATCATAAAAAAAAGTATAAACCATTTAATACATATAAAATCTCGAGATGACCAGCACTCACAAAGATGGTACGTCATTGCCCATTATGAGAAATAATCTCACAAAAAAAGCAGGAGCGGCAGCATTCAGTATAGGTCCCTGCAGAAATTGAGTTTACCTTGACAGGGTTAGCAGGCTTGAATCATTTTGTGATCAAAGATGCAACTAAATTTACTCCTTACAATTTCACTAATAAAGCCAATTCGGGAGGAGCACAGGATTTGTGTATCTGTTTTATATATATATATATATATATATATATATATATATATATATATATATATATATATATATATATATAAATATATATATATATATATATATATAAAATCAAAAAATAAATAGATAACACGGTACTGATACCTCTACATGTGTATATATATATATATATATATATATATATATATATATATATATATATATACTGTATATTTATTTATATCAGGAAACAGAAAGGGAGTTTTCCAGCAACAAAAAGGCAGAATGTGGAACAAAAAGGCAGAAAGCAGAAGCTAACGGGCAGTAAACTAAAAGAGAAAAATTGAACTTATTCTAAAAAAATGTTTCTGTATATAAATGTACAGTATACACACGGAGAGTCCTTCCGCGCAAAATAGTTCCTATGGAATTTTCTTTAAGATATGTACGCAACCTCCATCTGTGCAGCTTGCCTCCAAAGAAGGGTGATTCATCTTCTCACACGAACAATCTCCGAAGGACACACAAATCTCGCTGGTTATAGGGTCCAAACTCCACATTGTAACAATGGCATAATCCCCAGCAGCCAGAGTCGCCGCTGTAGAGACCTCATGAGAAACACTGTAGTGAGGGACCATAAGGAAATCACCAGGACATCGGACTTGTAGAACGTGAGCTAGTAAGACCAGACGTCAAATAGCGCAGCAATGAGATCACCACATATCCCAATGTGTTTGGTATATCCAATGTACTTCTGGACTTCTCACGAGTCAACGACTGAGCCACTAATTGAGCCCCCTGTGCTGAAGCAGGGATATCCTTAAAACCTCTCCTGCTGGTGGCCCTTGAGGACTGGAGTTCGCCATTCCTGCTATATACTAATGAAGTAAAGTGCTAGTGAAATTGATATATCCAATATTGAAACAAATGTGAAATTGATATATCCAATATTGAAACAAATGTGTATCTTTAAATAGATGACAATTTAATGACATTTTATAAAATATCTTTTAATATATTTATGTTTTAACGATTTAATAAGTGAAAATATATTTATTTACTTAGCGAAACACTATGGGATGATAAATAATTATATGTTCTAGTTCAAATACCACAATTAATCCTAAATTAAAAATGAACCCTAAATTGTTATGATACAAGTTATCATAACTATCATATATCAGTGCATTAAGTTGCACTAATAATCATTAGTTATGCACTAATGATTATTAGTGCATAACTAATAATAACTAATAATAACTAATAATACCTATAATCACCTGTTCTGTCATTGATTTACACATGTTTTAAAAAGGTAACCACATGTTTTACAAAACATAATAAGTAACCACAATTTGGAGACAAAGTGGTGAAAAATAGAGGCTGGTACATTACTCCAAACCCGAATCAGTCTACTAATGAAGTCTACATCACTTACAAGATGTTGAAGAAGAGAACTTTGATATTATAAGGAACATTTACAGGACAAGAATTTAACGCTACCTCGCCATGACCACAAAATGGGAAATGTGAGATAAAAGCTCAATAAAATAGCAAGGGTATTCAGAGTGACTATCCCAAAGACTTGTTGTTGCAGTCATTTATTTTTTTAGGCTTATTACCTGTACCTCCTCCCACCCCCCTCTCAGGTTACAATACCCTGATTTAACAGGTGTAAATGTAAGACCAGTTATACCCCCATTCTGTTTTTCCAAAACGGGTGACACTCCAGCATATATGACATTTTTTTATCTATGCCATAAATATTTTCATACAGTATATTCACATCTGAATAGTACGTCCTATTACAGCTCAGCCTATAGTTGCAAGTTACCAAGTACCCCACAGACTTACTGTACAAACAACAAATCACAAAGGATTTTCGCCCCAAAACGGCCCGACCGGCTTCAAAGGATATAGAATTATCCCCTTAATTTTAGTGATATTATGAGAGGTAGATCTAGGCAGGACATATTTGCGCTGGGGGGAAAACACATTAAATAACTACTTCCTTTTGTTTTTTTTGTGACAAGACAAAGAAGTAACACTGGAAAATGTATCTGATTATTTCTCTCTCTGCCTCTCTCCTTCTCTCTGACTCTCTTTCTATCTCTCCCTCTCTTTGTTTTTCTGTCTGTCTCTCTCGTCTCTCTGACTCTCTTTCTATCTCTCCCTCTCTTTGTTTTTCTGTCTGTCTCTCTCCTTCTCTCCGTGGCTCTCTTTCTATATCTCCCTCTCTATCTCTCCTCCTCTTTGTTTCTCTCTCTGCCTCTCTCCTTCTATTTCTCTCTGTCTCTCTCTCTTTGCGGTCTCGCAATAACAGGAAGTGTAACAAAGTTTAACCCCATTGTATCCAAGCAGAGAGGATATTATGGGGCGGTGGGGGGGTTATTACATAACCCCTGCTGCTCCGCCCCTATTTCCTCCCACCAACCTCCTCAATCAGCAAAAAAACAAATTTCAAAGAAACAAGGAAACAAATGTATGCAGCAGTCAAAGTCACAGAGCCACAGGCTGCCTTGTAGCCATACGTCTGTCGCTGTCTGTGTGTCTGTCACAGTCACAAAGCCTGTGTCTGCCGGTGTCACAGTCACACTGCGCTACCTTTTGAAGAACAATTTCACGTTTGCAGACAAGTTCTGCAAATCCTCATCTGACTGATACGGGGACGTTTGGCAAACTTTCTCTTTTCACTGCTCTCCAAAGTGAAGACACCAGACAATCTGCACGCCTCACTTATTTCAGCTTTAAAGACTTGTATCTTTATTATACATAGAGCAACGTGTGTATCTGTATTATACACACACACGCTGCTCTGTTTATAATACAGATACACATGCTGCTCTATCTGTATGATACACAGAGCAGCGTGTGTATCTGTATTATACACAAAGCAGCGTGTGAAAATTTCATGCATTCCGTCTCACGGATGCGACCCTCTCCCTTGGTCTGAGAGCCTCCCGGGAGGAACACCCACGATCTAGTGTGCTGTTATGGAAACCCAGACGTCCGAGAGAAGCAAATAATTCAGACACTCAGTTGTCATTCTCAGTTACTTCTCGTTTATTGTTTCAAAGGCATAAGCTTTTATAGGCATATTAGTGAGTGTCCTGGAACATTCCAGCATGTATCACAAGTTATACAAGACAATAACATCTTATCTTATTGTTATGAGTTATTATCACACACTGTTATTTCAGCAGAAACTGTATGCTTGGGGGGTTAAAATGTTGTAGGAAATGTGCCAACAGAAAGTCCCTGATATACAAAAATACAGCGTAAGCGGTTTTCTATAGAATAACAATTTTTTAGCTTTTTAGGCTAAGGCAAAATTCATTATGTTTACACCTGCAGACAAAATAGGTGATACACAAAATGGAGACCTACCCCTCATGTATACATTAACAGCGTTTGTATCTGTATTATACACAGAGCAGCGTGTGTATCTGTATTATACACAGAGCAGCGTGTGTATCTGTATTATACACAGAGCAGCGTGTGTATCTGTATTATACACAGAGCAGCGTGTGTATCTGTATTATACACAGAGCAGCGTGTGTATCTGTATTATACACAGAGCAGCGTGTGTATCTGTATTATTCCCAGAGCAGCGTGTGTATCTGTATTATACACAGAGCAGCGTGTGTATCTGTATTATACACAGAGCAGCGTGTTTATCTGTATTATACAAAGAGCAGCGTGTGTATCTGTATTATACACAGAGCAGCGTGTGTATCTGTATTATACACAGAGCAGCGTGTGTATCTGTATTATACACAGAGCAGCGTGTGTATCTGTATTATACACAGAGCAGCGTGTGTATCTGTATTATACACAGAGCAGCGTGTGTATCTGTATTATACACAGAGCAGCGTGTGTATCTGTATTATACACAGAGCAGCGTGTGTATCTGTATTATACACAGAGCAGCGTGTGTATCTGTATTATATACACAGAGCAGCGTGTGTATCTGTATTATACACAGAGCAGCGTGTGTATCTGTATTATACACAGAGCAGCGTGTGTATCTCTATTCTCTCCTCCTCATTCTGTATGTAGCATTATGCAACTATACAGATTGGTAAACTCTGTTCCAACTGTATGCACAAGACAAGGGGATCTTCCGAACGCTTAAGATATTCATTAGAACATGCATGGTCCCCATAATAATGGATATTCTATTATCTTTAAGATACCACTGTCACTGGAGACTAGTACTTTTAACACCTAAACCACCAGGGATCACTATAACCAGACAGGACACACTAATTAAATAAACAGAGTTCATTCTGGCAAGCCAGCAAACATACAGCATACAATATCACAGTGAAACACTCACCAACTGGGGTCTGGGGGGAGTTTCTAGCCTCAACTAGGTGCAGGAGCCTGCTTCAGGTAGGCTTATCTGTCCGCTCCTTGTCCCGTTGTTCGCAGTGCTTCTCTGAGTGCTATCCAGCACAAAGCACTTTTGAATCTCCCGCTCAGCTGTGTCTTCGTCAAACTCCAACTTGCTCCCCTGGCCGGGCTTCTCTGGCGCTTCCCCACCGAGATCAGTGCTTGTGTACGCTCTTTTACACAAAACACTTTTGAAAAGCTCGCCAGCATCTCCTATCGCCTCCAGAGATTGTCTCCACTTGCCTGGTTCTCTGCCCCGCCCGCGCTGCTTACATAGCCCCAGCTGGTTATCCTTAACCTAGAGCAGGAGCCGGCGACCAATCACAGCGAGGATCGTGACCCTGCAGCCAATCACAGGCGAGGGCTCGACGGGGGCTCGCCCAGCTGCACCAATGGGAGGAGAGGGGGCCAGCTTAGGTGCCCAGGACCGCCCCTGGATGACGGAGCGCCTGGGAGGCAACAGATTTAAAACTGCCTATGGGGACTGCGCTATGGGACTCAGTCCTGGCAACGGCTTCCCCCGGCCAGCCCCAAATCGCCCACTGGGAAGGTGTCTGCAGGGAACAAAGGCTCTCCCCGCTGAGAGCCTGTCCCCGATAGCCAGCCCCTTCCCTGCTCACCATTTGCCCTCGGCACCCAGCCTCCAACAGCCTTTTGCAATGAACCAGCATTTCTTTGCAAGCAGCACAGGTAATTGGATTACTGTGTCTGCTTGCAAAGAAATCATTACACATAACTTTACATTTACATACTGGCTGCCTTTTCTTACAAAATGGGGAACAGGCTATATTTCAACATGGGTGTAGACGGACGTTCACAGAGGTACACAATGGGAGGCTTTATAAGGTGAAATTATAATAGGCTTTAATGTGCCTTTTCCTTTTCATCAGGAAAGTATCCAAACACAGGGGGGGTAACAAAGCTTCTATCCACTTGGGAGTATTTCTAGTGAACTCCTATGCAATTAATTCACATCTCCGTTAGTTAAGCAATTCTCCCAACCCCAAACACATAACATGCAATAAGCAGATATAAGCAGTCTTTTAAGAATGAAAGTCTTATCTGTTCCTTGTGGTTTGGAGGGAAAATCTTCACTGTCCCTGCTTCAGCTCCCTTGTCTCCAGGGTTGGTCAGCATACAGGTTTAGAAGTTTTCCCTGTGTCTTGAAAGCAGCTCTGCTATCTTTTGGCAGAGCTCAAGACAAGTGTGTCTTCAAGTTCAGCTCAGGTGTCAGTTAAAGAGTTCTCACTTCCCGTTTCAAAAGACAGGCTTTCTAAGCCATCTAATCAGGCAGGTGGTGTTTTGTTAATTGACTACCAGCAGTTAACCACCACACTGCTGGATTAGAGGCACATTACCTGAACAGGGATAAGTCCCCTGTTACATACCTCCCCTGTTTGTGGGAAGCTCGGGCTTACCACGGCCAAAGCCCATCCTTCCACTCTTATTCTAGATATCTCTGTTACTTGAATGAGAGTGGATGGAGGAAGAGAACCCTCTGTCCCGCTGGGATTGGAGCCCTTTCTCCAGTTTATTTTTGCCTCCTCCCGAAGATGCTTGAGATCAGTACTCCTCAGTCGCTCGAGGAGGACTTTTTCCACGTAAAGTCTTTTTATCGCGTGCGCGGTCTTGAGATTTCTGTTGCGTCGGGCACTCCTCTTTTTGTAGACAAAGTGTATGGCAACAGTTGTAGAGCAGTTAGGACTAGCCCTTAGAGTTTTCTGCTCTTGAAGTGGTCTTTCTGCAGCTTCTCCACACCACGGAGTCGCCAGTTCAGCTTCTTCAGCTAAGGATTCTTCTGGCTTTGATTCTGCACTCCTACCTCTGTTGCCTGTTGGACAGCTGTAGGTTTGGCTAGTGCTTTCTTTGGTGGCTCAAACTTCGTAATTTTGTTTTGAAGTTGCGTGGAGTCCCCAACTCTCACTGTACCCTTGTCTTTGCGGGCATTAGTTACTGTGGGATACTGGTGCTTGGGCAGAGCCAATACCTTTTTCCGTATTGGAGGAATCTGTATCAGAGTCTCTTTCATATTCTGGAGCTCTGTAATTTTTGTCGTCAAGGTTGCCGCTGCGTCTGTTTTCTCCTTGGTGTACTGACTCAATGGAATGGAACAGTCTCTCTGTCTCTCCAGCTCTTGCTCCAGTTTCTGAGCCTTCTCACGCTCCCTCTCATACAGAGTCACCTGGTATCGAAGCTCCGCTTCCAACGATGCTCTGAAGAGATGCAGCGTGGCCTTTAGCTCCTCATACTGCTCTGTGGGGACGTACTGGGTATTCAGACGTTCCTGCAGCGCTTGTACCTCTTTAGCAGCCTGCAGTTTTTCTTCCTGTAGCGTTTGCTGCTTCTCCTCAGCATACTGGAGGTGTGTACGCAGACCTTGCAGTTGGTTCTGCAGTCGGTGCTCTGCGTCAAACTTTTCCTTGACTTCTTCTGTTAACTGAAAATGTTCTTCTTTCAGTTTTAAGTTTTCTCTTTTTAATCTTGAATTTTCTCCTTTTTCAGTCTCTGTATTCTTCAGGGCCTCTTTGCAGTCCTCCTTCCATTTACGCACATCTGCTTTGAGAATGACAATCTCCTGGCGTGAGACTTCCTTCTCTAGGTTGAGGGTCTGAAGCTCCTTCTGAGAGACTTTGAGATCTGTTTCAAGATTACCAATAGTTTCTTTAGCAATGTCCAGCTCCTCAGTGGACTGTGTAGTTCCTTTCTGGAAACTTCCAGGTCTGTGCGGCAGGTGTTGGTCTCATGATGTGAGGCATCCAGTGCTCTGCGGAGTGTCTGAACCTCTTTCTGAGATACGTCCACTTCTATCCGGACACTTTTGACCTCCTCTTGTGAGGCATTCAGCCCTATACGAAGAGTGTGAACCTCTTGCTGGAAGACTGTCATCTGCTTCAGTGCCTCCTCATACTTCCGTTTTAGCGTAGCCACCATTTTATCAGATTGGCTCTGCTTTTCATCCATGGCAGAAATAGTAGCATTTGCAGTATCTAGCTCAGTCTTGAGATCGTCCAATTCTGTTCCAGATTCAGAGTACATTGTGAGCACCGCCATCTGTAACTCAGCATTACAGTATCTGCTCTCTCAAGTTTCAATTGTTCTCGAAGTAGATCACAGTCACGCCTGGCAATTTTCATGGCGTCTTCAGGGCTGGTGAAGGGATCATCACTCACTGGTTCTGGCTCCGCTTCCCTGGGATGACTGGTTGAGAGTTCCTCACTGTTGGCACCGGACAGACATTTCTTTGGGGTACACGACTTCTGCCTTGGGCCCTCTGGATATTCGGTTAACCGTGGGACGAATTCTCCATTTTCTCTAGGCTGCAGGGCAACTCGGTCCCCCTTTTTCTCCACAGGATCTGCGGACGTGTCTGTTACTTCCACGGTAAGTGAAGAACCGCTTTTCTTTTTCTTCCTTTTTGATTTGGATGACACCGTCCCTTCAGGGATATTGGGGTCTCCATCTTCGTTTGAAATTTTAGCAGCTTCATTATATACGCCAGGCTTTTCTTGCAGCTGCTTTAGCTGACAGAAATATTCGGTGATCCACTGCTCCCGCTCTGTCTCCTGCTGATCATATTCGTCATCAAAGGGAGCGGTCTTTTCTGTTCGTGCCGAGTTCAGGCACCCCCACCATTCTTGGGGTGTTTTGTGGGTGTGACTCGGTTCGGGTTCCCCGTAAGAGATGTTTTCCTCTTTATTGGACTGGAAGGGCCACTCTTCCGTGGGGTAGGGTTCATTACAGGAACGCTGCATCTTGTCCTCCATTTTTAGGCTATCAGGTGTAATTTTCTTCCTGACCTCAGGAGGCGCTATTGCAATTGTTGCCACTGTATTTGCTAGAACCCCCAATTGTGGTAGTCCTACAGATGGGCATATTTTGCTTGTAGAGGTCGTAGCTCTCACAGGCATCTCTGTAGAATATCTTTCTTGGGTAATTTTTAGTTTTTTCAATATCAGCAGTGCTGTGCATGCATTTTCTTTTATCAGGTATACAAGATGTGCAGTTGCTAGGTAAAAAAGTCTATTTGCTATACACCATTTACTTGCTAGGTGCGATCCCTCCGCTTCAGCAACAGCATTTGGTTTTCTGCCTGAGTTCAGTAATTTTCAGTCTCATCTTTGGGTATTATGGCATTCACACTTCACACTGTGTGGTGTCTGTTTTGCTCCCAAGATAATAGGCATACTTTTTTACTTGCAGAAAAAAAAAACATTCTTTGCAGTGGACTCAACACTCAGCAATTGGCTTTGAAAAACCTTTTCCTTTATACTGCTGCGGCCGAGTTTATTCGAGCATTTGCCCGTTCTCGGCCGCAGCAGTAGCCTGGCGCGCGCCGGAGGGTGACGGGCGCGCGCCGAAGCAGCGGAAGAGCGCCCTCCGATCGGGGCGCTCTCCCTCCCGCTGCCGGGTCCGCCGGGTCCCCCGGAACCCCCTGCCGCCGTCCCCCACATTGCGGGACACCAGGGCTCCCTCGGGGAGCCCTGGACGCGCGTGCAGGGGGCGCAGGCTCCCGATGACGCGTGACCGCGCGTCAGCACGCCGAGGGGCGGCCACTAGCAAGCCGGGAAATCTCCCGGCTTGCGGATCTGGCCGATGAGCAATAAAGTGTGTCGGTAGTGTAGGGCAATTTTACACTCAGCATTTGTTTGCTAAAAAATCCCCTGCTTTAGCACAGTCTTGTATCAATTTTCACACTTTTCTGCATATACTCCATTCACAGCTGGTAGCCCTATGCGGTGTGGCAACCTTTATTTGCAAAATCAGTACCCCTCATGGGTCACCATCTGTATTCACTGCTTCAGTGAAACTTTTGAAAACAACAAACACCTATCACTTTTTAAGGGCTGACTCACTTCTTGAACCCTGACTATGGCTAGAAGGCAAAATCCCTATTTCAATGACCGTATTACACTTTGTGATAGGCAATTAAAGGTTTACCTGCTTCAGCAGTCTCTTGGGATTGGGGAAAAGAGTCCATCTGTGGTTTTTGTAAGTTTCAGTGCAGTGTAAGTTTCAGTGGTGTGTATCACTTTAACTCTGCCTCTGCTGCATGAGAGGTTTTTTTTTTTTTTTCCAAGTTGTTTAGACTGTTTGTAGGCAAAAAGCATAACAAAAAAAAATCACATAAAAATCTCCGGTCCTTTTTAACTACAAAGACACCTCTTATCCCACTTCTGACACCATATGTAGACAGACGTTCACAACAGAGGTACACAATGGGAGGCTTTATAATGTGAAATTATAATAGGCTTTATTGTGCCTTTTCCTTTTCATCAGGAAAGTATCCAAACACAGGGGGGGAACAAAGCTTCTATCCACTTGGGAGTATTTCTAGTGAACTCCTATGCAATTAATTCACATCTCCGTTAGTTAAGCAATTCTCCCAACCCCAAACACATATCATGCAATAAGCAGATATAAGCAGTCTTTTAAGAATGAAAGTCTTATCTGTTCCTTGTGGTTTGGAGGGAAAATCTTCACTGTCCCTGCTTCAGCTCCCTTGTCTCCAGGGTTGGTCAGCATACAGGTTTAGAAGTTTTCCCTGTGTCTTGAAAGCAGCTCTGCTATCTTTTGGCAGAGCTCAAGACAAGTGTGTCTCCAAGTTCAGCTCAGGTGTCAGCTAAAGAGTTCTCACTTCCTGTTTCAAAAGACAGGCTTTCTAAGCCATCTAATCAGGCAGGTGGTGTTTTGTTAATTGACTACCAGCAGTTAACCACCACACTGCTGGATTAGAGGCACATTATCTGAACAGGGATAAGTCCCCTGTTACAATGGGGTATACATTTTACTTTACAGAGAATAAAGTGTTTTTCTATACATATACAGTTACTACTGTACATTCCCTGTTCTCCATTTATACAGTTTTCCCCCTTCCAGACTTCAGACAGTGATTAGCTCTTTTCTGGAAGGGGTTACACCAAACATTACATATACCGGCCACCATGAGCCTCACAGAGGCGGCGATTAAACATGATTTTGGGGCAGCCAGTCGGGCTTCCCCATTATTATATGAGGCTGGCCACCTCTAACGTGAGACCACTATTTTTAAGATTTCTAAAACAACAACATAACACATAACAGTGTAAACAAATGTAAATGTCTATTATTCATGTGTCCACACCTTCACGAGACATATTTGTAAGTAGTATTGTCTCAGCGATGGGTGTGATGAAAGTCTTCACTGTCCTTTGTCTTGCTGTCTTGACCTCGACCTTATGAACCTTCCCATCTCCACTGGGAATTGTTTTTACAATCTGTCTCATTGGACACTCATTCCACTCGACTTGCTTGTCTTTGAGTAAGACAAGATTGCCATTTGAGTGCCTGGTCTGTTAGACTGCCATTTATACTGACTGAAGTGTTGTGAGGCACTCACACTTTCAGTGGTTCCAGAACGTGTTGGCGAGGCTTTGTACTTGTCTCCACTGGCGCTGGCAAGAGGTCTTTAGTGTCGAACTCCACAGGTGGCTCGGGGGGCACTCCAACCTTGAGTGAGAAGCATAGCTGGTGTTAAGAGGCTTGGTGCCACCTGAGTCAGTAGACACAGGAACCAAAGGTCTTGCATTAACAATAGCTGAAACTTCATGAGTCTTGTTAGGACTTCATCGAAGAGTCGAGTTGGCCTATATCTAGTAGCATACGGCAGAATCCAGGATATGGCTAACAACTCAAATCCCAAACCCCTACCATATATAGAGACTGAGGCGAGTTGAACACTGATGTAAAGCCTTGGTGACATCGATGACACCAGTGTTAAGAAGTATCTATATCATTTGAATGAATCCAAAGAATCTTCGGAGGGCATTTATGAATCTTGAAGTGTCCAAAGACTATTTGGCTTCAATGCGTATAGCACAAATACTCATACATGTGAACAGCACAGCGCATTATTTGTTGTTTGTATGTCTTCCTCTTCTCCGATACAAAGTGACCAACCATGGTCCTAAGTCCCACATAGGTGATGGGAGGCTCTGTGATAAGTCGATCGGCTAGGAAGTTTGCCATCTTTTGTTCCAGGTGTCTGCCTGGTATCTTACGGCACCCGTGGAATATGTTGCATGTCTTTACACCAGTGATCCATAGCCCGGCTGTCCTGATCACTCCTTCTGTGAAGCATCAATCCTGGCTTTTCACCTGCTCTTGGTAATGAAGCACGAGCAAAGTAGCAATGTGATGCTGACCAGGAACGATGAAAGGATCTCACTCTCTCTTGTTCAGCTTGGTGTTGTTAAATGGCCACTGATCCTCATCAGGGCATACTCATCAATACTCTTTGACAAAGCGCCATTGTCGGTGTGAAACACGGTAGATGATTTTTTCCTCCTACTTTTTATCATATGGCATTTATTTAATAAAGTGCTTTTTTAACGTACTGTATCCTGCAGTCTGGCCCCCATACATTTTTACAGTGCACCACAATATACTCCATCCTTTTCTCTATACTCATCAATGACAGAGTTCAAGTTCCAAAGGGGGCTGCCCTTAGGAATATATTTCTTCTTCTTGATGCAGCTGATCTCTGAGTATGTTTCATGCTGAGCGCAGTGGAGGATTACTCTGCCTGTTATAGTTCATCAGCAGTGTGCAGGTTTGGCCAGAGATGGCAGCTGTGGCAACTGTTCAATCCACCATCAGGAGTATGTATGCATAGTTTTATTTATATAGCGCCAACACTGCATACAGCGCTTTACAATATTAAAATGCAAGGTAATTAAAGTACAAACAATGGGGATAAGCGCAATAAGTAAATGACAGCATAAAGCAAAGGGAGACCATGCCCCAAAGAGTTTACAGTGGTACAGTATGTCGGGAGGCTTACAGACACAGTAGGAGTATAAGTGCAGTCAGGGAGGTCAATGGGTACCTGGAGTTCATAGAAGAGGTATAGAACATGTTGTAAAATGCTTCTTCTAAGATGTTAATCTGAATAAGATATTTATTAGAACATAGATGGTCACAGCTTAGTAATATTAATGTACATTGAGCAAGGTATCTTGACATGTACAGTTGAAAACAGGGGTATTGATATCTATTGTTGTCACAAGGTGAAAGGATATGGCTTTCCTGAAATGAGATGACCCCTGTTTCACCTCAGTCAAAGGGGCTGAAATGTGATTGGTTAATGGGAAGCTGGTGAATTAGGCGGGAAATGTGTAGGTTATTACCAGGTAGAGGTAAGCCAGGTGTTTAGTGATTGGTTGAAGGTATGTTGCTAGGCTAAGGGGAAGGATGAAATGATTGGCTGAGGAGTGGTAGGCAGGGCGGAGTCAAGTTTGGGCTGGAATTTGGGGATAGAAATAAAGGACAGAGGCAGCAAGGTATTATCACTCACCTGTGAGGAAGACTGGATCAAGATCCCCCCCCCTACCAGCTGTTAATTTATATCTCTATATGTTATAATTATTATTTTTTTTTAATTAAATAAGAAAAATGTTTTTTTTGTCACAGCATATGATTGGGGAAGAGTTATTTCCGAGCATATTGTAAATAGGTTATTTCTGAATACCGTCTCAGGAATGGTTAAATTGTTGATGGGTTAATTGTGAGCATGGTCTCAGGAATGGTTAAATTGTTGGTTAGGTTGTGATGGTAATTTAGGTTCCTGGCTGGGAGGCCAGGAGGGTAATGTATCATACAGTTCCCATGAGCTGCAACAGGTGCAGACAGGATCAGAGAACACGCATGATCACCTAACTGCTGCTATTCCAGTAATGGAGGGTGGGCTGGTAACCCCTGACCTCTAAAGTTACAAGACTGCTGAGCTCTAGACCTAGGCAGCAGAATAATAATCACGTGATTTATGCTAGAAGGCATATTATAGGCTAAAGCAGTAAAGTTCCGGGCATTACTGAAATCCCTGCTCTGATTGGTTAGAATTCCGGGCATTATTCATTCAGTAATGCCCGGACTTTTTGGCCCCCTGCCAACTCACCTTTCAGATATACAGTTCTTCTCCTCTCACAGCACAGCAACACATGCAGGCTCTCTCTCACAGCACATGCAGGCTCTCACACACAGCACATGCAGGCTCTCTCACACAGCACATGCAGGCTCTCTCACACAGCACATGCAGGCTCTCACACAGGCTCTCTCATACAGCACATGCAGGCTCTCTCACACAGCACATGCAGGCACTCTCATCACAGGCTCTCTCACACAGCACATGCAGGCTCTCTCACACAGCACATGCAGGCTCTCTCACACAGGCTCTCTCACACAGCACATGCAGGCTCTCTCACACAGCACATGCAGGCTCTCTCACACAGCACATGCAGGCTCTCTCACACAGGCTCTCTCACACAGCACATGCAGGCACTCTCACACAGCACATGCAGGCACTCTCATCACAGGCTCTCTCACACAGCACATGCAGGCTCTCTGACACAGCACATGCAGGCTCTCTCACACAGGCTCTCTCACACAGCACATGCAGGCACTCTCACACAGCACATGCAGGCTCTCCCACACAGCACATGCAGGCTCTCTCACACAGCACATGCAGGCTCTCTCACACAGGCTCTCTCACACAGCACATGCAGGCTCTCTCACACAGCACATGCAGGCTCTCCCACACAGCACATGCAGGCTCTCTCACACAGCACATGCAGGCTCTCTCACACAGGCTCTCTCACACAGCACATGCAGGCTCTCTCACAAAGCACATGCAGGCACTCTCATCACACAGCACATGCAAGCACGCTCACACAGCACATGCAGGCTCTCTCACACAGCACATGCAAGCACGCTCACACAGCACATGCAGGCTCTCTCCCTCCACCTCCCTCCCCTGCTAGTGCTGTCAGAAGCTGGTGGGTCCCAAATAGTAACATTGTTACTGGCAACAAAGTAATATTTCTTCCATCACTTGTATAGCTTCTGCTAAGGTCATTTTTATCTGTTTTTTTAGTTTGTAGTTAAAATCACTGTCCACCCCACTTTTCTTCCCATTCTCCCCTTTACCCACCTCTCCCCCTCCTCTCTTCTCCCCTCCACTTCTCATCCCTTTTGACCCCTCAACACCTCCTCCTACCCCTCACCTCTCCCTCCTCTCCCCCTCACCTCTCCCTCCACCTCTCCCTCCTCCTCTCCCCCTCTCACCTCTCCTCCCCCTCACCTCTCTCCTCGCGCTCGCTCCCCCATTCACCTCGCTCCCCCTCACCTTGCTTCCCCCCCTCACCTCGCTTCCCCCCCTCACCTCGCTCCCCCCCCCCTCACCTCGCCTCCCCCCTCACCTCGCTCCCCCCCCCCTCGCTCCCCCCTCACCTCGCTCCCCCCCCTCACCTCGCTCCCCCCTCACCTTGCTCCCCCCCTCACCTCGCTCCCCCCCACCTCACCTTGCTCCCCGCCCTCACCTCACTCCCCCCCCTCACCTCACTCCGCCCCCCCTCACCACCTCTCTCAATCCCCACTCACATATCTCTTCTCTCCCACCCTTGCCTCTCCTCCTCCCTTGCCCCCTCACCTCTCTATCTTATCCCCCCTCACCTCTCTTCCCCCCCCCCCACCTCTTTCCCCTCTAATTTGCTACTTTACTTCTTTTTCCTACACAGATGCATCAGTGTAGTTCTGAGTTATATATATTTACAAAAGTGTTTATTTATGAAAAAAACCTACATTTAGCCTATAATACTAATAATCCCAGAAGGACAGGGCATTACTGGCCAATAATGCCCTGGCTGGAAGAGCTGAAGGCCCGAGGCGAAGCCGAGGGACTGTAACCCAGCCAGGGCATTATTGGCCAGTAATGCCCTGTTCTGAGGGGATTATTACTTAAATAATGGATACCCTAAACTAATACCTACAACAACCAATAGATGGCATGCAACACTATAATCAGTGACTGATTGTAAATACAGCACAATATGTATTATACACAGAGCAGTATGTATCTCTATTATACATAGAGCAGTGTGTATCTGTATTATACACAGTGCAGTGTGTATGTGTATTAAAAGGGATTAATTTTTTGCAATATCCTTGTGGAGTTATTAGGAACAATGATATATTGCAGAGAAGATGCTCTGCATGTGTGTGGGTAGTGCGATGCTCTACAGGTATGCGTGTTTGTGTGCAGTGCTCTGCAGATGTGTATGTGTGATGCTGTACACATGAGTGTTTATATGCGATGCTCTGCAGGTGTGCGCGTGATGCTCTGCAGGGGGTGTATTTGAGGCACTGCAGGTTCGTGTCTGATGCTCCGCGGGTGTGCATTTATGTGATGCTATTCGTGTGTGTGCGGAATGTTATGCAGATGTGTGTGATGCTCTGCTGGGCTGTATGACCGTTTCCAGGTGGGTGCGATGCTCTGTGTGGATGTATGCGATGCTCGGCTGTTGTGTGCTTGTGCAATTCTCTGTGGATGTCGGCGTGTGACACTCTGCGTGCGGGTGTGTGTGGGGTCTCTGGGTGGGAGCTGTGAGTGAGATTTCTCTGATGGTCGGAAGTATCTGGTAAATCTGAGCTTATCTCATGTGAGCATCAAACATCAGAGAAACCCACCACATCCCCCCATATATGTATAACACACAGACACCCCCATATATATATTCTTAGTTAAGTTGTGGTGAGTAAAACAAGTGACAAAAACCCTCCACAGCAAAGCATATAGCAAATGGAAATATCACTGTATGCTCATTTGCATGTCTTAGACAGGTCTGCAACCCCGCCTGGCTGTAAGGGGCTGGTGGCCCGCGCGCACGCGGCCGCCTGCAGCGGGTCCTCAGCCTACTTGACGATACATATGGTGATTTCCGTTAGCCAAGTTTCTGTTAAAAAAATTAAATCTGGCTTATTATATATATATATATATATTGTGACAGAAACCAGGGGATGGTAATAAATTCCGTATATAGGGCTCCCAGGATACTAGACAGTTTCTATCCTGTTTGGCCTGGGAGTGCAGCCTTATAATACATACACTCCATCCCACAGTTTGGCAAGCGCTGGAACTGAGGGATGAGAGATCCAGACCAGAGTTTGTCTGCTGCCTGATTTCTGTCACCTGTCATGCTAATTAGGAATCAGGTATGAAAGACTGATTTCCTGTTTGCTCTGGTCTCCCCACAAGAGCCAGGAGGCTGGAAGGCTGCTGAACTACAGAGGGGAGAAGCCTCTTCCCCAAACAGGTTCAATCTTTCTGTTCATTTGTGTAAGACTGCAAAAGTACCGTGTTTTGATGTTGGAAGTGGAAAAGCCACTTCCAACCCTGAGTCAGGGATATCTAAGTTAAGTTATCGCTCAGGTGAGCAGCTTTTGTTTTGATCTGTTTTCTGTTGTATGCACTGTGGCAGTCTCAGTGCCTGGGACTGAATAAACCAGGCATAGCCTGTTTAAAGGAACAGTACCTGACGCCTCATCATTTAACCTACCCTAAAAGACCGTGTTCTAAACAGTCCCGGACAAACGACGGAGCCCCGGAGTAAGCCGTTTGTCACATATGGTGGAGAATGCGGGCAGAGCACTAGGGGGTCTGCGGGTTGAAGAACTTTGAAAAAAAAAAAAAAAAAAAAAAGTTTTTTCATCCTCTGCAAAGAAGATGGAAGACGTGGTGGGTGCGCTGGTATGCAATGTCGCTGCCCAGAAAGACGTGAATGAAACCCAGCAACAGCTGTTAATAGCCCAGCAAGAAACTAATGCAAACCAGCAGCAGACGAATGCAGCCCAGCAACAGCTGCTAATAGCCCAGCAAGAGATTAATGCCAACCAGCAACAGGCGAATGCAAACCAGCAACAGACGAATGAAGCCCTGCAAAACGCGAATGCAAACCAGCAAGAGACAAACCGCTTGCTGAGAGAGGAGCAACAGCGGTTCGCTCAGGGCTTACAGCAGGAAATCGAGATCCTGAGGGGGACTATCAGTAACCTTCCACTGGCAGCGGCAGCCCCAGTTCCGAAAATGACCAGGGCAAGCCACTACCTTCAGAAGATGGGACCCTCGGATGATGTGGAAGCCTATCTTCTCACGTTTGAACGCACGGCACAGAGAGAGGGATGGCCAGAAGCTGAGTGGGCTGGTCTAATCGCACCCTTCCTAAGCGGCGAACCCCAGAAGGCTTACTTTGATCTAGAGCCAGCCGAAGCTAACGTCTATGCAAAATTGAAGTTCGAGATCCTCGCCCGCCTCGGCGTAACCACGGCTGTTCGCGCCCAAAGGTTTCACGCATGGTCCTTCACGGTGGATAAAGCCACCCGAAGCCAGATGTATGACCTCATCCACCTCGCCCGGAAGTGGCTACAACCCGAGATCAACTCAGCCAGCCACATCGTGGAACGGTTGGTCATGGACCAGTTCTTGAGGAAACTTCCCTCTGCCTTACGCCGTTGGGTCAGTCGGAGTGACCCCCACAATGCGGATGAGCTTGTGGCCCTCGTAGAAAGGTACAATGCAGCAGAAGAGCACCCGCAACCCACAGTCGTGGAGCAACCCCACTACCCGAGGTTCCAGGACTCTTCCAGAGACGGTAAAAGGGTACCGGGGTTAAGGGGCGCTGAAGAGCGGCGACCACCTTCACGCAGCACCAGCAACAGTGGTTCGCACACTAAGGGCAATAGCCAACATGGGGAGCCGGGAAAAGGCTCTAAGTGGGACACAGACTATGTACCTAAATGTGTAAATTGTCATGAGAGGGGCCACACAGCAAAAATCTGCCCACTAAATGATGAGCCCATGCAATGCAACAGCGTGGAACCTTATTCGCTGTTGTCCCAATGTATGGGCCCTAGCCCAGAGGACCCCTTGAATAACCATCTGTGGGCATTTGTAAAGGTTAATGGTAAGAGGGTTCGGGCACTTCTTGACTCTGGGAGCATGGTCACACTAGTGTCCGAATACCTCTTGCCCATTAAGAAGAAACAGGGAAACAGTTCACAAAGAGTGGCAATTTGTTGTATACATGGGGATAATCATGAATATTCCACTGTTGATGTTTTTTTTGAAACAGAGTTTGGTTCTTTAGATTTCAAGGTGGGTATTGTACCCAAACTGGCACATGATGTGTTAATAGGGACTGACTTTCCCCATTTTCTAAAAATGTGGTCCCCCGCTCAGAATAGCGCCCAGAGTTCAATAGCGGACCATAACGAAGTATTAGAAGAAACAAATCCTTTCCCTTTTTCAGAAATGGAGGTTGACGAGGGCCCAAATAAGAAGGGGGAAAAGGAGGAGTGCTGTAAAATTCCCTTCCCCATCACTACTTTGGTAGGGAATACCCCAAATCAAGATGTTGAGCAGACACTTACCACCCCAGAACCGGATAAGACCCTCGCTGACCTAGAGGTCAGTCCTGGGAGTTTTAAGAAGGCCCAGTGGGAGGACCCCACATTAGCGGTAGCAAGGGGAAATATACGGGACCAGAATAGTACTCCTGGCCAACCAGATAGGTCACTTGCTTACCCCTACTTCGAGGTAGAGAACGACCTAGTATATCGGGTTGATAAAAGGAAATCAGTTACAACTAAACAATTGTTGGTACCACGGACATTCCGTAACGTAGTATTACACCTCGCACATAGTCATCCATTGGGGGGACACCTAGGGGTGGAAAAGACAAAAGAAAAGGTTCTCCGAAGCTTCTATTGGCCTGGGGTTCTGGCAGAAATTACGAATTATTGTTCCTCATGCCCAGAATGTCAGATCACCGCCCCGTTCAAGGCGTACCGCAGCCCATTGGTACCCCTTCCCATAATAGAGGTACCATTTGACCGGATTGCTATGGATCTAGTAGGACCCCTAATAAAGTCTGCTAGGGGACATCAGCATATATTGGTAATATTAGATTATGCCACCCGATATCCGGAGGCAGTTCCCCTACGTAGCACCTCAGCTAAAAACATAGCAAAAGAGTTAGTAGTTCTGTTTTCCCGGGTCGGGATTCCTAAAGAGATTCTATCTGACCAGGGAACACCATTTATGTCCCAAGTAACGAAAGAGCTATGTAAACTCCTAAAAATCAAGCATCTCAGAACCTCAGTCTATCATCCACAAACAGATGGTTTAGTGGAAAGGTTCAATAAAACCTTAAAGAGCATGTTACGGCGGGCGGTTGATAAAGATGGGAAAAACTGGGATTGTTTGTTACCGTACCTGTTATTTGCCATTAGGGAAGTTCCCCAATCATCCACAGGCTTCTCCCCGTTTGAACTATTGTATGGCCGACACCCAAGGGGCTTACTGGATATAGCCAAAGAGACTTGGGAACACGAGGTTACCCCTTACAGAAGTGTAATAGAGCATGTTGCCCAGATGCAGGACCGCATTGCTGCAGTCCTACCCATAGTGAGGGAACACATGGAGAAAGCTCAAGAAGCACAGAGGAATACATATAATAAGGGTGCTAGGGTCAGAATTTTTTCTCCAGGTGATAGGGTACTAATTCTGGTTCCCACCGTGGAGAGTAAATTCCTTGCTAAATGGCATGGGCCATATGAGGTCTTGGAAAGAGTGGGAGAAGTAAATTATAAGGTAAGACAGCCAGGTAGGAGGAAACCTGAGCAAATTTACCATATAAACCTACTCAAGCCCTGGAAAGATAGAGAAGTCTTGTTAACCCTAGTACCCCCAGGTCCGTCAGAGAATCAAGAAACTGACCCAGAGGTTAGCATAGCTGAAACCCTGTCTGTTCATCAGAAACGAGAGGTTCAGAATTTAGTGAAAAGAAACAAAGAAATCTTCTCTATACGGCCAGGTAGAACTAGCGTAATTGAACATGACCTAGTCTCTGAACCGGGGGTCCGAGTTAACCTTAAACCGTACCGAATCCCAGAGGCCAAAAGAAAGGCTATAAGTTTAGAGGTTAAAAAAATGCTAAAACTAGGTGTAATTGAGGAATCCCAAAGTGGGTGGAACAGCCCTATAGTCTTAGTCCCAAAGCCAGATGGTACAACAAGGTTTTGTAATGACTACCGGAAACTAAACGCGGTGTCAAAATTTGATACTTATCCTATGCCCAGGGTAGATGAACTTGTAGAGAGACTGGGCAAAGCCCGATATCTCACAACCCTAGACCTAACAAAAGGGTACTGGCAGGTTCCCCTCACAGAAAGGGCAAAAGAAAAGACAGCCTTCTCAACCCCAGACGGCCTCTTTCAGTATAAGGTGTTGCCTTTTGGCTTACATGGAGCTCCCGCCACATTCCAAAGAATGATGGATAAAATTTTAAAACCACATGCTCGGTACGCTGCCGCCTACCTGGATGATGTGGTAATCCATAGTGAAGATTGGCAATCCCACCTTCCAAAGGTCCAAGCTGTGCTTGATGCAGTCCGGTCTGCTGGACTAACTGCTAACCCCGCTAAATGCACTATTGGTCTGGAGGAGGCCAAGTATCTGGGATATTCTATTGGCAGAGGTTTACTCAAACCCCAAACACTCAAAGTGGAGGCGATACAAAATTGGCCAAGGCCAGTTACAAAAAAACAAGTAAGGACCTTTTTGGGGTTAATTGGGTACTATAGAAGGTTTATTCCCAATTTTGCAACTAAGGCAACCCCACTAACTGACCTCACAAAAGCAAGAGGACCGCTAATGGTAAAGTGGTCCCCCGAAACCGAACAGGCCTTTAGAAGCCTGAAAGAAGCTCTCTGTGCCCAACCAGTGTTGGTCACACCTGACTTCTCCAAAGAGTTCGTAGTCCAAACCGACGCATCTGAGGTAGGGCTGGGGGCGGTACTCTCCCAGGAGTCTCAAGGTGAGGAACACCCCATCCTTTATTTAAGTAGGAAACTAAATCCCCAGGAGACAAATTACTCCATAGTAGAGAAAGAGTGTCTCGCAATAAAGTGGGCTGTAGAGACGCTCAAATACTACCTGTTGGGGAGAAAATTCCGGTTGGTCACAGATCATGCACCCCTTACCTGGATGTGTCAAAACAGGGAAAAGAATGCTAGAGTGACCAGGTGGTTCCTAAGCCTACAACCCTTTAAATTTTCTGTGGAACACAGGTCAGGGCACAAACATGGCAATGCTGACGGGTTGTCAAGGATGCACTCCCTAATATCCATGGTCGCTCATCCCTCGAGGTCTGAGCTGGGGGGGAGGATATGTGACAGAAACCAGGGGATGGTAATAAATTCCGTATATAGGGCTCCCAGGATACTAGACAGTTTCTATCCTGTTTGGCCTGGGAGTGCAGCCTTATAATACATACACTCCATCCCACAGTTTGGCAAGCGCTGGAACTGAGGGATGAGAGATCCAGACCAGAGTTTGTCTGCTGCCTGATTTCTGTCACCTTTCATGCTAATTAGGAATCAGGTATGAAAGACTGATTTCCTGTTTGCTCTGGTCTCCCCACAAGAGCCAGGAGGCTGGAAGGCTGCTGAACTACAGAGGGGAGAAGCCTCTTCCCCAAACAGGTTCAATCTTTCTGTTCATTTGTGTAAGACTGCAAAAGTATCGTGTTTTGATGTTGGAAGTGGAAAAGCCACTTCCAACCCTGAGTCAGGGATATCTAAGTTAAGTTATCGCTCAGGTGAGCAGCTTTTGTTTTGATCTGTTTTCTGTTGTATGCACTGTGGCAGTCTCAGTGCCTGGGACTGAATAAACCAGGCATAGCCTGTTTAAAGGAACAGTACCTGACGCCTCATCATTTAACCTACCCTAAAAGACCGTGTTCTAAACAGTCCCGGACAAACGACGGAGCCCCGGAGTAAGCCGTTTGTCACAATATACACATACATACATTTCTAAAAAACGTAGTCTAGTGTAAATAAGGAAGCAGCACAATAAGATATATATATATATATATATATATATATATATATATATATATATATATACACATACATACATACATTTCCAAAAAACGTAGTCTAGTGTAAATAAAGAAGCAGCACAGCAAGGAATAAATGCAAAAAAAGTGTAGTGAGCAAAAAAGGCACAACAGACAAAAACTAAATTTCGGTCCCCTAAAACGGGACCTTCCTCAGGGATGTGCACCATACTGCTCATAGATATGTATATGGACATGTCTCATTTTGTCTCTCTGTCTCGCCCTCTCTTTGTCTCTCCCTTTTCGCAATTACTGGTTGTTCGGTGGTTCTTTTCAAACTGAAAACTCCACCGGCGGCAAAGTGCAGCGTTGTCGCTGCAACATTTTCCCACCACAACCCAAATTGTAATTTGGGGCTGCAGTCGCGTGACGTGAGCTGGTTCAGCCAATAGAGGCGAACCAGCTCCGTGACGCGATCGTTGCACGCCCTCGCCACGCCCCCAAACGCCGCGATCTGCCTCCTGCAGTTTATGCAGAAATCGCTGTGCTGCAGGAACGAGCGGCGGGGGCGCGAACACTAGCAAGCTGCTGTAGCAGTTTGTCTGAGCGAGCCCTATGTCTCTCTTCACTATATCTCTCTCCATCTGTGTCTTCCTATCTCTTTCTCCTTCTGTCTCTTCCTGTATCACTCTCCTTGCGGTCTCCCCACCACAGTAACAGGAAGTATAACAAGTTTTAACCTCATTGTATCCAGAGAGGAAGCATATTATGGGGGGAGGTAACACATAACCACTGCTGCTTCCCACACCTCACCATCTCATTCCCTCCACCCCCCAACCAGGCAATCATCAAACAACTAATTTCTGAGAAACATGGAAACAAATCAGTGTGTGTCACTGTGTATGTGCCACTGTGTGTGTTACCGTCTGTGAGCGTGTCATCGTGTGTGTCACTGTGTGTAATACTGTGTGTGTATGTATGTCATACTGTGTATACATGGGCTCATTCCTGCAAAGCTTTTTGAAGAACAGCTTCATGTTTGCAGAAAAGTTCTGCCAATCCTCGTCTGACTGATACGGGGACATTTGACGAACTTTCTCTTTTCACTGCTCTCCAAAGTGAAGACCCCAGACAATCTGCACGCCAAACACATGAAATGTATATTTTTACTGTACACAAAATAATGAATTCCACTCTGTCCGGATGGAAATGGTGGGTCAGAAAGTCCCCAAAGTATATTTTTACTACAAAAGTTTATTATAAAACGCCTTCAAGTAGGGCAGAATGATCTCCCACCCCGCTGTCGTTTCTCCTCTTGCGGCGTGTCCCTTCAGCTGACGTGCAATGCTCAGATTGCTGGTATTACACAAGTCCCAGGGTTGCTGTATACATTTGCATTCATCTGCTGACGGCTATGTATGTACCATGCGCCTCCAACAGTCTCTGTACAGACCTGAAGCAGTGAATCTTAGGCCTGGGACATAGTGGTGTGAGCAAGGCGGAGCCGCGCTCACACTCGGCACTGAGCCCCTGCAGCCGCAATGACAGCGGCTTTAGCAGGGGCTCGCGCACACGCCCGCATGCTTGGGGAAGCGTGTGTCTCAGGAAGATTTCAAATTTGCCGCTTGCCGGAGCGCAGGGCCGGTCACGTGAGCGGTTCGCCCAATGAGGGCGAACCAGCTCTGTGACGTCACTGACCCGCCCCCGACTTGCCCACGGACGGCGCGCTGTGTAATGCCAGGGAAAGCACCTCTTTCCCTGAGCCTCAGCGCGCCTCCGCACAGATATAATTCACTATGTCCCAGGCCTTAGGCCACCTGTGAACAGAGCTGAAGTTAGGAAGTATTAAGGGGCCTATGCAGAGAGCAGCGCTAATAGCAATCTCGCCATTTTCCGGCGAAAATCGAGCTGAAAGCAGCAGAAAAAGGCAAGTTTTAAAAAAAGCGCGAGTTTCTAATCTCTCCAGTGTTTTTTTCTGCCGTATGCAGAGAGCCGCGAACGCCATCTAGTGGTTTTGGCGCGATTTTCAACATTTTTCCTCTCCACCAAGCAGCTGGCGCTCCGCGGCCGGTGGAGGGGAAAAAAAAATCGATTTTGAGTGCGTGAGTGCTGGTTGAAACTCTGGTTAGCGCTGGTTGAAACTCTCCATATGCAGAAAGGCTTGTAAATGCAGTTTTATGCCCTTTCTGCATACTGTATGGAGAAAAAAACTCTCCAATAAAGGTAAATTTTATTTCCCTCTCCAATTATAATTAGCGCTGCTCTCTGCATGAGGCCCTAAGGGCCTCATGCAGAGAGCAGCGCTATTTGCAATCTCGCCATTTTTAGGAGAAAATCGCGCTAAAAACAGCTGAAAATGGCGAGTTAGGGAAAACGCGCCATTTTTTTTTTCTATTTCAAAATTTCGCCGCGCGGCTGGCGAGAAACTACATCTCGCCAGTCTGAAAAATAGCCGAATTCAGAAAGCCGCGCTCGCCATCGCAAGTTGGCAAGAAACAGGAGGTCGCCGGCAATAGGGGGGGAAAAAAATGCGCGATTTTTTTTTTCCTGGGTTCAGCTGCGCGAATCTCCTCCTTTACAATTCTCCACATGCAGTAATGCTAAAAATAGCGGATTTCGCCCATTTCTGCATATGGAGAATAAAACTCTCCATTAAAGCTACTTTTTCTAAACTCTCCAATTTATTCTAACGCTGCTCTCTGCATAGGCCCCTAAGTCTGAGGCGGCTTGTGTGCCCAGCTCTGACTCTCACACAGGATGTGTATGAAGCTCTCTCACTCAGGCTGCGTATGAAGCTCTAACTCTCACACAGGATTTGTATGAAGCTCTAACTCTCACACAGGCGGGGTATAAAGCTCTAACTCACACAGGATGTGTATGAAGCTCTGACTCTCACACAGGATGTGTATGTAGCGCTGACTTTCACACAGGCTGTGTATGTAGCGCTGACTTTCACACAGGCTGTGTATAAAGCTCTAACTCACACAGGATGTGTATGAAGCTCTGACTCTCACACAGGCTGCGTATGTAGCGATGACTCTCACACAGGATGTGTATGAAGCTCTGACTCTCACACAGGCTGCTTATGTAGCGATGACTCTCACACAGGATGTGTATGAAGCTCTGACTCTCACAGAGGCTGCGTATGTAGCGATGACTCTCACACAGGATGTGTATGAAGCTCTGACTCTCACAGAGCCCATTGACGATATGGCATCTCTCAGTCTTCCAGAAAACAAATACAATTGTGTAAAGCTTACAGCATAGAGTGATAATTGCCTCATGCTTGAAATAGAAAATTAAGCATTTCTTGTTCCTCCTGCAAAGATTGTCGCTTCTATTAAAGTGCTCAGATACACTGCAGCTTGTCTCGTGCTCTGTGCACACACTGCAGCTTGTCTCTTGCTCTGTGCACACACAGCAGCTTGTCTCATGCTCTGTGCACACACTGCAGCTTGTCTCTTGCTCTGTGCACACACTGTAGCTTGTCTCATGCTCTGTGCGCACACTGCAGCTTGTCTCTTGCTCTGTGCACACACTGCAGCTTGTCTCATGCTCTGTGCGCACACTGCAGCTTGTCTCTTGCTCTGTGCACACACTGCAGCTTGTCTCATGCTCTGTGTGCACACTGCAGCTTGTCTCTTGCTCTGTGCACACACTGCAGCTTGTCTCATGCTCTGTGAACACACTGCAGCTTGTCTCATGCTCTGTGCACACACTGCAGCTTGTCTCTTGCTCTGTGCACACACTGCAGCTTGTCTCATGCTCTGTGCACACACTGCAGCTTGTCTCGTGCTCTGTGCACACACTGCACTTGTCTCATGCTCTGTGCACACACTGCAGCTTGTCTCTTGCTCTGTGCATACACTGCAGCTTGTCTCTTGTATTGTATTGTATGTCTTTATTTATATAGCGCCATAAATGTACATAGCGCTTCACAGTAGTAATACATGTCATATAAATAACAAATAATATAAATAACAGATCATGGGAATAAGTGCTTCAGACATACTGTAAAAGTAACATTAAGGAAGGAGTCCCTGCTCCGAGGAGCTTACAATCTAATTGGTAGTTAGGGAGAACGTACAGAGACAGTAGGAGGGAATATTAGTAAGTGCGTCTGCAGGGGGCCAAGCTTTATGTGTCATGTGTCCATGATTATCCAGTGCTACTCATATGCTTCTTTAAGCAGATGTGTCTTAAGGTGGGTCTTAAAGGTGGATAGCGAGGGGACTAGTCGGGTATTGAGGGGAAGGGCATTCCAGAGGTGTGGGGCAGAAAGTGAGAAAGTGAGAGCTTTAGATACAAAGGGGGTAGAAAGAAGACATCCTTGAGAAGAACGCAAGAGTCGTGATGGTGCATAGCGAGAAATTAGGGCTGAGATGTAAGGAGGGGCAGAAGAATGTAAAGCTTTAAAAGTGAGCAGGAGAATTGAGTGTGAGATACGTGATTTAATCAGAAGCCAGGAGAGGGATTTCAGGAGGGGAGATGCGGAGACAGATTTAGGAAAGAGTATAGTGATTCTGGCAGCAGCGTTTAGGATAGATTGTAGGGGAGACAGGTGAGAGGTAGGAAGGCCGGATAGCAGGAGGTTACAGTAATCAAGACGGGAGAGAATGAGGGCCTGAGTCAGAGTTTTAGCAGTTGAGTAACAGAGGAAAGGGCGTATCTTTGTTATATTGCGGAGGAAAAAGCGACAAGTTTTAGAAACGTTTTGAATATGAGAGGAGAATGAGAGAGAGGAATCAAGTGTGACCCCCTAGGCAGCGTGCTTGGGCTACTGGGTGAATGATCGTATTTCCAATGTGGAAGGATGTAGTAGGGCCAGGTTTGGGAGGAAGTATAAGGAGCTCTGTTTTTGCCAGATTAAGTTTCAGTCGGCGGATGGCCATCCAGGATGATATTCCAGAGAGGCATTCAGAAACTTTGGTCTGTATAGCAGGTGTAAGGTCAGGGGTTGAAAGGTAAATTTGTGTGTCGTCAGCATAGAGGTGATATTTAAACCCAAAAGATGTGATTAGGTCACCTAGAGAGTGTGTAGAGAGTAAAGAGAAGGGGTCCCAGGACAGAGCCCTGGGGTACCCCCACAGAGAGATCAATAGAGGAGGAGGAGGTGTTAGCAAAAGAGACACTGAAGGTACGATGGGAGAGGTAAGAGGAGATCCAGGATAAAGCTTTGTTCCGAATACCAAGAGTATGGAGAATGTGAAGGAGAAGAGGGTGGTCCACGGTGTCGAATGCTGCAGAGAGGTCGAGTAATATGAGCAGAGTGTAATGACCTCTGTCTTTGGCAGCGTGGAGGTCGTCAGTTATTTTAGTGAGGGCTGTTTCAGTAGAGTGAGCAGTGCGGAAGCCAGATTGTAGAGGGTCTAGGACAGAGTAGGTGTTGAGAAAGTGTAGCAATCGAGAGAATACAAGACGTTCAAGGAGTTTGGAGGCAAAAGGCAGGAGGGAGACAGGTCGATAGTTAGAAAGACAGGTAGGGTCAAGCTTGCTGTTTTTGAGTAATGGTATAACGGTTGCATGCTTGAAGGATGAAGGAAAGGTACCAGAGTAGAGGGAAGAGTTAAAGATCTGTGTGAGCATAGGGATTATAGAAGGAGCAAGAGGTTTTAGGAGATGGGAGGGAATGGGATCAAGAGGGCAAGTGGTAGAGGGAGAAGAGGAGATCAGCAGTGATACATCCTCCTCCGAGATAGCAGAAAAAGAGTCAAGAAAGGCAGGAGGAGAGTTGGGAAGCATTGTGGAATGGGAGGAGGCAACATATGGGATGTTCTGCCGTATGGACTCCACCTTTTCCTTAAAAAAGTCAGCAAAGTCCTGAGGTGAGATGGAGGAAGAAGAGGAGGCAGCTGAGGGTGGTCTGAGGAGAGAGTCAAAGACAGAAAAGAGACGGCGTGGGTTAGACTTGTGTGTGTTGATTAGTGATGAAAAGTAGGTTTGTTTAGCCTGAGAGAGGGCAGAGTTGAAACAGGATAGCATAAATTTGTAGTGAATGAAGTCTGCGAGCGTATGAGATTTCCTCCAGAGGCGTTCAGAGGAACGAGTGGAGGAACGCAGCGTGCGTGTGTGGGAGTTTAGCCAGGGTCTGGGGTTAGAAGGGCGAGGACGGCAGAGAGAAAGCGGGGCATGAAGATCAAGAGAGGAAGACAAGGCAGAGTTGTAGTTCCTGACCAGGTTGTCAGGGTCTGAAGCAGAACTGAGAGAGGAGAGGGAGGAGCGTAAAGTGGAATCAAGAGCTGGTAGGTTAATAGAGCGCAGGTTTCTGCAAAAACGAGGGCGAGATGGAGATGGAGAGAAGCGAGAGAGAGAAAATGAGATGAGGTGATGGTCGGAGAGAGGAAAAGGGGAAATGGAGAAGTCGGAGAGAGAGAAGTTTTTAGTGAAAACCAGGTCTAGGTAGTGTCCATCCTTGTGGGTGCTGGCTTCAGTCCACTGTTGAAGGCCAAAAGAAGAGGTTAGAGAAAGAAAGCGGGAAGCCCAAGGGAGAGAGGGGTCATCAATGTGGCAATTGAAGTCCCCAAGGAGAAGAACAGGGTAGTCTGAGGAGAGAAAGAAAGAGAGCCAGGATTCAAAGTGAGAGAGAAAGGCAGAAGGGGGATGAGTAGAGGTAGGTGGGCGATAGATGACCGCCACATGGACCGGGAGAGGAGAGAAGATCTGGACAGTGTGAACCTCAAAGGAGGGAAAAGCAAGAGAGGGGGGAATAGAAACTGTTCGGTAACGGCAGAGAGAGGAGAGCAGGAGCCCCACGCCTCCACCCCTGCCACCAGTGCGCGGAGTGTGGGAGAAGGAAAGGCCACCATAGGAGAGGGCAGCTTCCAGAGCAGAGTCAGACTGAGTGAGCCAGGTCTCAGTTATAGCAAAGAGAAGCAGGGAGTGAGAGAGAAAGAAGTCATGCACAGAGAGGAACTTGTTAGAAAGGGAGCGAGCATTCCAAAGGGCACAGGAGAAAGGGAGAGAGGAGGGAGGGTGGCAGGGGATGGGTATGAGGTTGGAGGGGTTGACACCAGAAGGAGTAGAAGTTGCATGTGGAAGGCGAGGACGAGAGCAAGTAGAAATAAGGCAGGGACCAGGATTGGGAGAGATATCCCCAGAAGCAAGGAGGAGAAGCATGGAAAGAAAGAGAATGTGTGAGGATGATTTGTAGGGGTGTGTTTTAGTGCAGGAGGTATAGCTGTATGGTGACAGATGGCGCAGGTAAGAGAGGAGTTCATGTGAACTGAGAAGTGGTGAAGTAAGGAGAGATGGTGAAATATGAATAGAGTTAGAGACATGATGAGGCTGGTGGAAGGAAGTGCATAATTTGAAAATAAGTGAGGTTACAGCAAATATAAAAAGTAAAGGCGGCATCAAAGCAATAGTAATGTGTTGAGATGTGCAGTCTGGGATGATATCCTAATTTCCAGCGTAGTTCAAATGCAGGAATCAGAAGCAGTAGATTGTGTCCACTTTTTCCACTTCTTTTTGAACTTCCTTTTTTAAACCTCCATACTACTTTAAAGAATTCTACTTAAAAGCATTTCTGCTTAGAAGCAACTGCTGCAAGCAGCAATGGCTTTTGTGATTTTACTCTTGCTCTGTGCATACACTGCAGCTTGTCTCATGCTCTGCGCACACACTGCAGCTTGTCCCATGCTCTGTGCACACACTGCAGCTTGTCTCATGCTCTGTGCACACACTGCAGCTTGTCTCATGCTCTGTGCACACACTGCAGCTTGTCTCATGCTCTGTGCACACACTGCAGCTTGTCTCATGCTCTGCATACACCGCAACTTGTTTCATGCTCTGTGCACACACTGCAGCTTGTCTCATGCTCTGCACACACTGCAGCTTGTCTCATGCTCTGTGCACACACTGCAGCTTGTCTCATGCTCTGTGCACACACTGCAACTTGTTTCATGCTCTGTGCACACACTGCAGCTTGTCTCGTGCTCTGTGCACACACTGCAGCTTGTCTCATGCTCTGTGCACACACTGCAGCTTGTCTCGTGCTCTGTGCACACACTGCAGCTTGTCTCATGCTCTGTGCACACACTGCAGCTTGTCTCATGCTCTGTGCACACACTGCAGCTTGTCTCATGCTCTGTGCACACACTGCAGCTTGTCTCATGCTCTGTGCACACACTGCAGCTTGTCTCATGCTCTGTGCACACACTGCAGCTTGTCTCATGCTCTGTGCACACACTGCAGCTTGTCTCATGCTCTGTGCACACACTGCAGCTTGTCTCATGCTCTGTGCACACACTGCAGCTTGTCTCATGCTCTGTGCACACACTGCAGCTTGTCTTCTGCGTACGATTTGTAATAAAGCTTGTCGTATTTTTCTGGATACATTGCTTCTTCTTTTATGATTCTCACTGACATACAAGGTGTTAATTCTCTCTGAAAATGTTATGTTTTCCTTTATATGTCTCCTCCTTATGGTCTCAAACATTAAGTTCAGCAGAGTCGTTAAATCTTTTCTCAGATTATGGGGCCTATGCAGAGAGCAGCGAATTTTAAAATTGGCGAATTTATTAAAATGTAGCTTTTTTGGAGAGTTTTAATCTCCATATGCAGAAAAGTGCGAATTCTGCTATGTTTAACATGGATGCGTGTGGCGAGTTTAAATTGGCGAGATGCGCGCTTCAGAAATGTGTTAAAACAAATTCGCGCCTTTTTTTTCCCCTTTGCAATGGCCGCGAGCGGCAGTTTTTTTTGGCGAGGCAAAACGGAGACAATCGCGCCATTTTATTGGCGCGAACAGCCGCTAGATGCCGTTCGCGCCTCTCTGCATACGGATATTTTTAAAACTGGCGAGATTGAGGTTCTCGCCAGCCGCGAGGCGAGTTTTACAAATAGAAAAGAAAAATTGGCGCGTTTTTCGGAACTCGCCATTTTCTGCTGCTTTCTGCGCGATTTTCTCCAAAAAATGGCGAATTTCGAAATAGCGCTGCTCTCTGCATAGGCCCCTATAAGCCTAACGCTTCTTCCCCACAGGCTGCCTTGTAGCCATGAGTCTGTCCCTGCCAGGCTGTGTCTGTCACAGTCACAAAGCCTGTGTATAACGGTGTCACAGTCACACTGCGCTACCTTTTTGAAGAACAATTTCACGTTTGCAGACAAGTTCTGCCAATCCTGATAACGGGGACGTTTGACAAACTTTCTCTTTTCACTGCCCTCCAAAGTGAAGACCCCAGACAACCTGCACTCCTCACTTATTTCGTCCTTGAAGACTACTTTAGAAAAGTTCCACCCTTTACATCTCCTCCTTCTTGTCTCTGATCCGTGCTGTGATCACTGCCAGGTTTTCCACACTCCGCTGGCTTATTCAGTTGCCCTGTTGTTGCATTTTCTCATTAATGAAACTATAAAAATTGATGAACCAGACAGCATCAGAAACTGATTGTCACTGAGCAGGGCGTGTTACTCCTTGTCCCTCTGCAGTATGTTCCTCTGTTGCTCACTCTCGAGTACCATTTTGGCAGCTTTTGCTCTATAAACAATGATTGCATTCATTTTAATGTTACTGACGTGGGGAACAGACCCCTTTCGACTGACAGATTTGCAAACAATTTCATTTTTTCCCTTATATCAATATCACAAATAAAACGCATGAAATGTATATTCTTACTGCAAAAATGTAATATAAAACCTCTTGTAGTAGAGCAGAAATTCTCTCCCACACCCCAGAGCTGAAGCAGTGAGTTTAATGCAGCCTGCGTGCCCAGCTATGACTCTCACACACCTGAAAATAAGAACACAGGTGCCTCACAGAGCCACTGTAGGCAGAGGCTGATTTGAACTTGACCGAGGCCGCACGCTCTCCCATGGCAGTCAGTGGGGAGGAGAGCAGGGCCTCTGTATATGGGGGGTGCGGGGGAAGGGGGGGGGAGGGATATTTTCCACCCCAAAATGTTGCTGCCCTAGGCCCAGGCCTAACGGGCTAATGGGAAATCCTGTCCTCCTCTATTTCCTCACTGGTTAGATTGCATCCTGTGCTCCATGGGAACGCAGGCCACGATCTAACCCAGAATAAACAAGCCCTTTGAGCATGACTTAGTCACGATGTCTTTTGGCCCCGGAGTGACAGTCCCCATGACATAGTGACTACGTACTGGGGCACTCAAAGGGTTAAATGCTAGAGAACCTGAGTACATACACTGTATTGTGTGCCTCTTTGTCTTATTGCAATGTCTCAGAAGCTAAACATAGGCAATATATAAATTGTAACACTACGCATGGTGTGTACCTTCTGGAATTGTTGTTCAAGTTACAGTACGTGGGACGAACAAAGCGATCCCTCAAAAACGGACATTAAAATTGTTACTTGTATCTTAGTTCTATATGGATACAGCAGCTATAAGAATCAAGCTTTTACTCAGAGAAATAGGGCCCACAGAGACACACTCAGGATCCAAACCATCCTCTCCCCACTATACCCAACCCACCCACCTCTCTCCCTCTATACCCAACCCACCCACCTCTCCCCCTCTATACCCAACCCACCCCCTCTCCCCCTCTATACCCCACCCACCTCACCCCCTCTATACCCAACCCACCCACCTCTCCACCTCTATACCCAACCCACCCACCTCTCTCCCTCTATACCCAACCCACCCACCTCTCTCCCTCTACACCCAACCCACCCACCTCTCTCCCTCTATACCCAACCCACCCACCTCTCTCCCTCTATACCCAACCCACCCACCTCTCTCCCTCTACACCCAACCCACCCACCTCTCCCCCACTATACCCAACCCACCCACCTCTCTCCCTCTATACCCAACCCACCCACCTCTCTCCCTCTACACCCAACCCACCCACCTCTCCCCCTCTATACCCAACCCACCCCCTCTCACCCTCTATACCCAACCCACCTCTCCCCCTCTACACCCAACCCCACCCCCTCTATACCCAACCCACCCACCTCTCCACCTATATACCCAACCCACCCACCTCTCCCCCTCTATACCCAACCCACCCCCTCTCCCCCTCTATACCCAACCCACCTCTCCCCCTCTAAACCCAACCCCACCCACCTCTCTCCCTCTATACCCAACCCACCCACCCACCTCTCCCCCGCTATACCCAACCCACCCACCTCTCCCCCTCTATACCCAACCCCACCTCACCCCCTCTACACCCAACCCACCCACCTCACCCCCTCTATACCCAACCCACCCACCTCTCCCCCTCTATACCCAACCCACCCACCTCTCCCCCTCTATACCCAACCCACCCACCTCTCCCCCTCTATACCCAACCCACCCACCTCTCTCCCTCTATACCCAACCCACCTACCCACCTCTCCCCCTCTATACCCAACCCACCCCCCTCTTCCCCTCTATAAATCCCCCTCTATACCCAACCCACCCACCTCACCCCCTCTATACCCAACCCACCCACCTCTCCCCCTCTATACCCAACCCCACCCACCTCACCCCCTCTACACCCAACCCACCCACCTCACCCCCTCTATACCCAACCCACCCACTTCACCCCCTCTATACCCAACCCACCCACCTCTCCCCCTCTATACCCAACCCACCCACCTCTCTCCCTCTATACCCAACCCACCCACCTCACCCCCTCTATACCCAACCCACCCACCTCACCCCCTCTATACCCAACCCACCCACCTCTCCCCGCTATACCCAACCCACCCACCTCTCCCCCTCTATACCCAACCCACCCACCTCTCTCCCTCTATACCCAACCCACCCACCTCTCCACCTCTATACCCAACCCACCCACCTCACCCCCTCTACACCCAACCCACCCACCTCTCCCCCTCTATACCCAACCCACCCACCTCTCCCCCTCTATACACAACCCACCTCTCCCCCTCTACACCCAACCCCACCCACCTCACCCCCTCTATACCCAACCCACCCACCTCTCCCCGTCTATACCCAACCCACCCACCTCTCCCCCTCTATACCCAACCCACCCACCTCTCCCCCTCTATACCCAACCCTCCCACCTCTCTCCCTCTATACCCAACCCACCCACCTCTCCCCCTCTATACCCAACCCACCCACCTCTCTCCCTCTATACCCAACCCACCCACCTCTCCCCCTCTATACCCAACCCACCCACCTCTCCCCCTCTATACCCAACCCACCCACCTCTCTCCCTCTATACCCAACCCACCTACCCACCTCTCCCCCTCTATACCCAACCCACCCCCCTCTTCCCCTCTATAAATCCCCCTCTATACCCAACCCACCCACCTCACCCCCTCTATACCCAACCCACCCACCTCACCCCCTCTATACCCAACCCACCCACCTCTCCCCCTCTATACCCAACCCCACCCACCTCACCCCCTCTACACCCAACCCACCCACCTCACCCCCTCTATACCCAACCCACCCACTTCACCCCCTCTATACCCAACCCACCCACCTCTCCCCCTCTATACCCAACCCACCCACCTCTCTCCCTCTATAACCAACCCACCCACCTCACCCCCTCTATACCCAACCCACCCACCTCACCCCCTCTATACCCAACCCACCCACCTCTCCCCACTATACCCAACCCACCCACCTCTCCCCCTCTATACCCAACCCACCCACCTCTCTCCCTCTATACCCAACCCACCCACCTCTCCACCTCTATACCCAACCCACCCACCTCACCCCCTCTACACCCAACCCACCCACCTCTCCCCCTCTATACCCAACCCACCCACCTCTCCCCCTCTATACACAACCCACCTCTCCCCCTCTACACCCAACCCCACCCACCTCACCCCCTCTATACCCAACCCACCCACCTCTCCCCGTCTATACCCAACCCACCCACCTCTCCCCCTCTATACCCAACCCACCCACCTCTCCCCCTCTATACCCAACCCACCCACCTCTCTCCCTCTATACCCAACCCACCCACTTCTCCCCCTCTATACCCAACCCACCCACCTCTCTCCCTCTATACCCAACCCACCCACCTCTCCACCTCTATACCTAACCCACCCACCTCACCCCCTCTACACCCAACCCACCCACCTCTCCCCCTCTATACCCAACCCACCCACCTCTCCCCCTCTATACCCAACCCACCTCTCCCCCTCTACACCCAACCCCACCCACCTCACCCCCTCTATACCCAACCCACCCACCTCTCCCCCTCTATACCCAACCAACCCACCTCTCCCCCTCTATACCCAACCCACCCACTTCTCCCCCTCTATACCCAACCCACCTCTCCCCCTCTATACCCAACCCACCCACCTCTCCCCCTCTATACCCAACCCACCCACCTCTCCTCCTCTATACCCAACCCACCCACCTCTCCCCCTCTATACCCAACCCCATCCACCTCTCCCCCACTATACCCAAGAACGTAACCTCTCCCCCACTATACCCAACCCCCCCACCTCTCCCCCTCTATACCCAACCCACCCACCTCTCCCCCTCTATACCCAACCCACCCACCTCTCCCCCACTATACCCAAGAACGCAACCTCTCCCCCACTATACCCAACCAAACTGACCGCTCCCCCACTGTACCCAACCCCATCCACCTCTCCCCCTCTATATCCAACACCACTCGCCTCTCCCCCTCTATATCCAACACCACTCACCTCTCCCCCTCTATACCCAAGCAAGCAACTTCTCCCCCACTATATCCAACCACGCAACCTGTCCCCCACTATACCCAACCAAACCACCACTCTCTTCCCCTATAACCTACCGCACCCACCTCTCCTACAATAACTGGTTTCCACTCTTTTCTTCCTGTTATATGCTAAGCTCCTCTCCTATTTACTGTACCATGTATGTTAATATAAAGGTATTGTATTTGAATCCTTATTGTACTTCTCGGCAGAATACGTTGCTGCCTTAATATATACATTATAATATTAATTGTGATGTGTGTTATTTGATGCGTTATTTTTTTCAGACACGTATTTCATATCATTTCAGGAACCTGAACAACACACGGGATACATCACAGAAACATAAAGTCAGGCAGACAGAGAGAAAGAGAGAGCGAGAGGAGAGACAGAGCGAGGGTGACGGAGAGAGAAAGAGAGAAAGGAATAAAGAATAAGAAGAATAAAAATGAAGAGAACATTTTACATATTCAGCCTTCTGTGCTTCCAGATGTGTAAGTGTGAAACACGCACACCCTGCAATATACACCATGACCACGGGACACTACTGTGACTGCCTGATAGCAGTGCATCCCAACTCCAGCCCCCAAGTCCCACCAACAGGTCAGGTTTTAAGGATATCCCTGCTTAAGAACAGGTGGCTCAATCAAAATGACTGAACCACTGATTGAGCCACCTGTTCTTAAGCTGGGATATCTTTAAAACCTGCCCCGTTGGTGTAACGCAAGGATTGGAGTTGGGAACCACTTCTTTAAGGGAATATACCCTATAATACACACAGTGATCAGGGCGTGTCCCCCTCACTGCTCTAAGGGAATATACCCTACAATACACACAGTGATCAGGGCGTGTCCCCCTCACTGCTCTAAGGGAATATACCCTACAATACACACAGTGATCAGGGAGTGTCCCCCTCACTGCTCTAAGGGAATATACCCTACAGTACACACAGAGATCAGGGCGTGTCCCCCTCACTGCTCTAAGGGAATATACCCTACAGTACACACAGAGATCAGGGCGTGTCCCCCTCACTGCTCTAAGGGAATATACCCTACAGTACACACAGTGATCAGGGCGTGTCCCCCTCACTGCTCTAAGGGAATATACCCTACAGTACACTCAGTGATCAGGGCGTGACCCCCTCACTGCTCTAAGGGAATATACCCTACAATACACACAGAGATCAGGGCGTGTCCCCCTCACTGCTCTAAGGGAATATACCCTACAATACACACAGAGATCAGGGCGTGTCCCCCTCATTGCTCTAAGGGAATATACCCTACAATACACACAGAGATCAGGGCGTGTCCCCCTCACTGCTCTAAGGGAATATACCCTACAGAACACACAGTGATCAGGGCGTGTCCCCCTCACTGCTCTAAGGGAATATACCCTACAATACACACAGTGATCAGGGCGTGTCCCCCTCACTGCTTGCTACACATAGGGAATTTACTTACGGATTACGGTTTTAAGTGCTACCCGAACAACACCGGAAAAACACCACTGACTGATCATTTTGCACTTCTGGTTAAAAAAGATCAAAAACGGAATTTAAGTATAAGTTCCTTGGTAACACACGGAAACAACAACACAAAACACTGACAAGCACTGAATTCAATGTCAGCACCTATAAACACTGTTTGTTTTTTTAAATTAAAATGAAAACACCATCCAAGTACTCTCAGAGCTTTTCAAATACCTTCAAATCAGATACTTTCTCCTCCATACATACCCTGAGAGTTTTTCCAACCCCCACGATGTTCGGTACCCTGTGGAGGAACAGGAGATATCAGAAAGGACAAGTGACCTCTATATATCACAAGCTTATTTTGGGGAGGTGACGCTTTTGACCATGAATATATGAGGAAGTGGGAAACGAATCTCAATACTGAAATCATAAATGAGGATTGGGAAGATATATGGCAGGCAGTCTCAAAAACATCAATCTGTATGATCACTAAAGAAAATATACACAAGATCATTTTTAGATGGTACCGGACAGCTAAATGATTGCATGTAATGTTTCCAGGAACTACAAACCTATGTTAGAGGAAGTATGGGCAGGTGGGCAATCTTCCCTACATTTTGTGGTCATGCCACAAGATACAACGATTCTGGAAAATGTTACAGGGCCTAATAGAGGAAATATTGGAAATTTCAATTCGCTGGGACACACTTATCATTATCTTGGCCAAACCAATAGTAGGATTGTTATTATGTTTGGTTTTAATGTGCTGACCTGAGTAATTCTGGTTCATCACATAAAAACGAAACATTTATTTTGAAGATAATTACTTATATATAAATAGTACAACATGGCAGTTCACGTTCCAAATAGGTTAGGGTGTTGTCATTGATGATTGCACAGCTTTCTTTCTGTTTCTGAGTGGATCTTAATGTCATGATAAAACTTCTGTTTCCTCCATCTTGGTTTCAACCCGTCTCTTTCTCTTCATGGTTTTATCAAGATGTGCCTACATCATGGTGGTATCATTCTCTCCCTCCTGCCTCTCGCCTTATCTCTCATCCCCTGCCTCTCCTACATCTTTATACAAAAACTATCTAGTGTGCTCATTATAACTAACTCCACTTCCAGATAAGGTCCTACAGCTAACTTGATATTTTCACATAAGAAACTGCCCACATCTCCATACATAGAATACCAAATATGGCATACAGTATGTACTGGAAGATTCTCAGAGCTTTCGTCATAGCCTCTTCTCTCAGTCACAGTTGTCAATAATCACTCGGTGTCAACCTAAACAGGGCAGTTCAAGCAACTTAAAACCATGTATCTATTCTAGTGGTTTGGAATAGGTTAACCATACCTCTGTTACTTAACATACTTCACATGTAACTAATCTAGGAAGATTCGATATTATATGTTCTAAAAGGATTTTCAAGCTCATTCCAGTGTTACAAAAATAAGGATATGTGTTTAATTTATTTTAAGACATCTTTTCAACATTTGTCCTGTAATCATTCATTCATATGCTTGAATTTTGAGAGGAAAAGACAATTTCTTACAGAATTTCTAACACAGACTAAACTATGCAATACACAAACAGTGACCGCAGAGTGTCCCATTACCAGGGCTGCTGACAGGGGGGGGGGACAGCTGGGATAAGTGTCCCAGGCTCGGTGGCTGTGGGGGGCCCAGCGGCTGGACAAAGCAGTTGCTGACGGGCCCTGGCTCTCCCCAGCTGCAGTCCTCCCTCCACACTGACTGTCCCACGCCGAGCCCTCTGATGTCGGTGCATGCTGGGCCTCCCTCCACACTGACTGTCCCACGCCGGGCCCTCTGATGTCGGTGCATGCTGGGCCTCCCTCCACACTGACTGTCCCACGCCGGGCCCTCTGATGTCGGTGCATGCTGGGCCTCCCTCTCATGCCGGCGCGCCGGAAGCTGGACCAAGCTAACTTGGTCGGCATGGGACAGAGTGAGGATGGAGGCCTGCAGCTGGGGCGAGCTGGGGCGAGCTGGGGCCCGGCAGCAGCTGCTTTGTCCGGTTGCTGGTTGTATTGGGTTTTTTATATATGTATTGGAGGTTTTTTTATATTTATTAGTTTTTTTTTCATATGTACAGTATTTGTTTTTTTTTCATGTGTTTTTTATATTTATTTGTTTTTTTTATATTTATTTGTTTTTTTTATATTTATTGTTTTTTACATTTTATATATTTTTTTGTTTGTTACTTTTTATATAGCTTTTCCAAGACCGGTTCACGTATATCACATAACGCATTTTACAGAACAAGAAATTGGGGTTAAATAATATTGGGGAAGGAACATGCTACTATTAATATTTATATATATTCCTGCAGCATTAGGACCCCAGTAATGCCATATATCACCTAGAATCGTATTTGCTTATGAAAGTGTGTAAACCAGGGCTCCCAAGTATCAATGAATCTATTGGTGGAGTCATGGAGATAAGACGTCAGTCTCTCGAGGTACGCCACATCCCGTGTTTTATTGCAAACACACTGGAAAGGGGGCGGGGTTTTGTGTTTCCAGAAGCGAGCAATGGAGCATCTTGTTGCATTAAAGATGTGAGTGATTCATTTTGACTCGGGGTTGCTTAAATTGGGAATTGGCGCTCCCAGAATCACAAAGAGGGGGTTCCTATGAATATGGAAACCAGACACATCTTCTGCCAATTGGAGAATTTTGTCCCATAGGGGCTTAATTTTTGGACATTCCCACCAGATATGCAGGATGGGGCCCTGGTTGCCACATCCCCTCCAACACATGGATGAAACACTTGAGTAAGTTGAATTTAGTTTTACCGGGGTGTAGTACCAACGATATAGAATACACTTTCCTTAATCACTACTGTACACAGTTTTTGCCTGCTGTCTCCCAAATATCGTGCCAAGTTTCCATATCTATAGTTATTTTAAGATCCCTCTCCCATGCCAACATATAGTTGTCTGTTTTAGGGTCACAAGGGATGTTACGGATTGCATGGTAGAGGGCAGAGGTGACTCCCTTGGTTAACATTTGGGTGCTACACCAGGATTCAAATTGGGTCATTTTTAGTGGTACTTTTTCTTGGTATTCAGATTGGATAAGATGTCTAAGTTGCAGATATCTAAAAAAATCGGTATTTGGGATTTTACATTTTGATTGAATTGTAGGGAAGGTCTTAATAGTGTGTAGATCCATCACATCTTTCACCCTGCTAACTCCATGCTGCGTCCATAGATTTGGTTGGTTCTTATTGCAGCCTGGTGAAAAAGAAGATTTTGAGAACAAAGGGTACATCATGGAGAAGGGGGTGGTCAAATTGCTTCTGGATTTAAGGGAATCCCACAAATTACATGAGAAGGTTAAAACCGGATTTTTATATACAGACTGTGGCCTACTGTTCTTTTCCAGCCAGAGGATATGCTGGAGCTCCTCAGGGTGGCAAATCAAATCCTCCACTTCTACCCATATTTTCTCATTTGGGTTATCATGCCAACTGATTAATTGTCCTAGGTGAGCTTCTTTGTAATATCTCTTGAGCTTCGGAAACGCCAATCCACCCTCTGACTTGGGGCGATATAGAATGGATCTACCAATCCTTGTTTTTTTATTTTGCCAAATGTAGCTAATGATTCTGTTTTGCAGTAGTTGCAATTCTTTGTCCGGGACTTTAAATGGCAGTGTATGAAAGAAATATAGAATCTTAGGGAGGATATTCATCTTTATCGATGTGATCTTACCAAACCAGAATATCTGGTAGGAGTCCCAGTTGGACAGGTCTTTGTATATTTGTTTAAAAAGAGGGGCATAATTAAATGTATACAGTGTATTGTAATCTTTGGTGAGATGGATACTTAGGTATTTCATTTTTTGGGGATCCCATTTAAAATCAAAATTGGTTTGGATGAGTTTGACTGTGTGTTTGGGTAAATTTAAGTTTAGAGCTACTGATTTTGTATTATTAATTTTATAACCTGAGACCTTACCAAAGGAATCCAAATGATCGAATAGGTTAGGGAGTGACATTAACGGTTTTGTGAGGGACAGTATTATGTCGTCGGCATAGAGAGCTATCTTATATTCATGTTTTTTTAACGTGAATTCCTGAGATGTTAAGGTTGTTTCTAATTAGGGCTGCTAATGGTTCAATGGATATTGCAAACAAGAGAGGGGACAGGGGACATCCATGGTGGGTTCCATTATTTATGGGAAATAAGGAGGGTTGACTGCATTGGTTTTGACTGTGGCCAAAGGGGAGCTATATAGAATTTTGATACTATATACATTTTTCGCTAAATACCATTTTTTGTAGGGTAGCGAACATGAATTGCCAGTTAAAGCGGTCAAAAGCCTTTTCGGCGTCTAATGATAATAGGAAGGCAGGGGATTTGGATTGGTGAGCTATTTGAGTAAGGTTGATAAGACGTCTGGTGTTATCTAGAGCCCGTCTCCCCTTTATAAATCCTACCTGGTCCGGATGAATCAATTTAGGCAACAGTCGATTATTGCTATTTGCAATAATTTGGGCGTATAGTTTAATATCTGTATTTAGTAGGGATATGGGTCTATAATTGGAGCAATTTGAGGGGTCTTTATCTTCTTTGGGAATAATTGCTATGGACGCCTGAGGCATTGTTTTAAGAAGGGCTTGTCCTGTTAAAAAGATGTTAAATAATTTGGTGAGTTGGGGAATAAGGACCAAAGAACACTAGGGGAGCCCCTGCTACAGCCACAATGGTGATATTGGTAAGCGGTGCTATTGGGTAATAATATATAGAGAACTTGTGGAGAAAAGAACCCAATGGTAGCACTCAAGCTCACCCTCTGGTGATTAATGTGGTAGTTAAAACATAGGGCCTCATGCAGAGAGCAGCGAATTTTAAAATTGGCGAATTTATTAAAAAGTAGTTTTTTTGGAGAGTTTTATTCTCCATATGCAGAAAAGTGCGAATTCTGCTATGTTTAACATGGATGCGTCTGGCGAGTTTAAATTGGCGAGATGCGCGCTTCAGAAACTTGTAAAAACAAATGCGCGCCTTTTTTTTTCCCTTTGCAATGGCCGCGAGCGGCAGCTTCTTGCCAATTTTTTCTGGCGAGGGAAAAAGGAGACAATAGCGCCATTTTATTGGCGCGAACAGCCGCTAGATGCCGTTCGCGGCTCTCTGCATTAGGATATTTGTAAAACTGGCGAGATTGAGGTTTTCGCCAGCCGCGAGGCGAGTTTTACAAATAGAAAAGAAAAATTGGCGCGTTTTTCGGAAATCTCCATTTTCTGCTGTTTTCTGCGCGATTATCTCCAAAAAATGGCGAATTTCGAAAATTCGCTGCTCTCTGCATAGGCCCCAAAGTCTTTATTAAGCAACCAAGATAAAATAAAGGGTGTTAAAAACGTGAACTGAAGGTATATGTTGGGTCCAAATACTGATAGCCGTATAGGCTCAGGATCCTTGAATATTAGTGCGTGAAGAAGAGAATACTTATAACACACTAGATTACAGTCCTTGGTGAAGGATCTGTAGGTGAATAAACGCGTTCAGGAAATTCTCGTGACCAAGATAGTGAACTGTAAATCACTTAAGCAATTATCCAAATAAACCAAGGTATCACAAGTGGAATGGTTGGATTTACAGTAACCAGTGGATGCTTATGGTGTCATAATATGATACACCTAAGACCCACCAGAGAGTAACAAATGTAAACAGAGCTCAGCTAGATCCTCCCTGTGTACCTATAGAAAATGGTGTAGGTGAAGCTGCACCGTTAATTGCTGACTTGACCTCAGGTAACCTCACCAGGAGTCTGCAGCAGTGATCTAAGAGAATATGTGTATTGATATTTACAAGATCACTTGGATGAAGCTGCTTAGGTAAGTACTCAGGACCTGAAGTATTAAATAGGGTCCTCATAAATTTGGACCCCTAACGTAGACAGGTTAGCAAGTATATGCCTAGCTATACAGTACAGCCAGCACTAGTACTTATGACCTCACGTAACCTTCAGGTGGAACGTGGTGTGAGGTAGGTAATACACCTAGAATCACAGTCGGCTCAGTAGAATAGGACATAGGTAAGGAAGCTGCTACTGTACATAAATAGTGTACTGGTAAGTTGTCCGCAAACTCTGCTGTAGGAAGACAGAGATATACTGCATAGCGGGCTAATCAGATGGATATAAATGATTCAACTTATAAGTACAAATAACTTGGGAGAATGATATCCCTGTAGCTGAAAGGGAGGTATCGTATGTCCGTCGGGGCACGTAGAAAACATGTGTAGCGCAGGGGCAGAGAGCCGCACCAGCTCGCAGTGCGAGATAGTCAGGTGCGGTAGCGATCAGACTCTGCTCGTGCACGTCTGAAACCAGAGCCGACGCACGCGTTTCGCGAGAGTCGCTTTCTCAAGGCGAATAGGTAAGTAAGGACCAAAGCATACTTTTTATGATAGAAGTTGGAAAATCCATCTGGACCAGGAGCCTTCCCCCCTTAGGGGATTTAATCGCATCAGATATCTCCAATTGTGTAATTGGGGCTTCTAGGCAAAATATCCTCACCTGAGGGTTTTGCAAGATTACATTTGGACATCCGACATCTTGGTAGTGTAAGACTACGATGTGACTATACTATGAGGCCAGTTTGGGTGAGCTGCTTCAGGTCTGCGGGACCTCCAACATCCTGCTCGAATTCCAGAGATGTCTTTTGTACCTAAAGGAAGTCTCTGATGTAGGAGGAAAACTACGGTATTAATAAGACAGACAAGAGGAAAATATAACAGATAAGTACATCTGAACCTCACTGGGGTAATCTTCCTTCAGGCTTGGCTGGTCAGAAGACCTTTAGCTGGGAGTCTCAAAGTGTGACGGCTAGTCTGATCGGGAGAGTAGAGGAGAAGTAAGGTCGACAATGTGTGGTGAAAACAGTCCACATATTATTAAGCTGTCTTTAGATGTTGACGTTTGGGCCCAGTGACTTTTGACCATGCCGATCTTTGTGGTTTCGGTGCAGCTCCTCCAGTGGTAGCAGGCGGTCCAAAAACCTACGGGACTCATTAGTGAATAGCCACTTTCAACGTCCCAGAACAGCAACTTGGTTGAGCCCTGTGAAGGGCATGTACCGCTGCCAAAGGTGTAAAGCATGCAGACATATAAATGTGGCCAAAGTATTTGCCAATCATGACAACACATCACACTTTTCTGTTGACAGTTTCATTAACTGTCGGACCACCAACGTTATATATCTTATCACATGCGAATGTGGTAAGAGATACGTTGGCAAAACAACCAGACAACTACGCAGACGTGTTCTGGAACATATCAATTCCATTAAACACTCTGCTGAAACATCTGTTGCCAGACACGTGACACAATACCACAATGGCGACATCAATGCCATTAATTTCATGGGCATCTACCAGCTGAAATGTCCCATGAGAGGGGGCAACACTGACCAATCCCTGCTTCGGATTGAAGCAGAATGGATCTTCAAACTGAAAACCAGGAGCCCCAATGGACTCAACGAGGGGTTCACCTATACACCCTTTATTTGATTAGGAAGGTTCTCCTGGTCGGACTTAGTTATCTGTCCTACTGTATATCTCCTTGCTGTAATCTAATTATCCATTTTTACATTATATATACTGTGTATATATGAGCAGCCAATTATTCTCCATGCCTACTGTGTTGTTTCCCAGCTTCTGATATTGAAATATATTATATACACTATATTAATGACTATATTACCAAAGTTCTAAACCCAGCTTCGGGCTTAGTCGTTATGTATGCTATATGTGTGTAGAATAGTAATTAAATAACCAAAATCACCATACAAAAATTGCTATACACATATAAATAAATTGTTATTTGTTTTTATCTCTCTTTATTCATTCCATCACTACCTCTAAGCATGACACATTGCAATATATTACCTTGGGGGAGTATATACAATCAATTTTTGGAATTATACTCTGTATATAAAATGAATCCTTTTCCCAACGATAGACCCTTACCTACCATCTATTGATTATTGACTATCTTATACTAATCAATACCCACTTTCTTATTTGCCAATATTTAGGGTAAGAGCTTTTTAGACCTAATCTATTAACTTCATATCTAAAGCCCTATATGTACCCTTTAATATCTGGCTATACATCGTGGGCATTTCCAACCAGTTTGGATGAGGACAGATCGATTGTACCATTTGAATTACATTGTGTATTCACAAGGCTAAATATTTCAAAGTGCCCACGCATGCGCGATACGAACACTTTCATTTACTATTGATGAATTTTCCTAAGTCCCGACGCATGCGCATTGCGCGCGATCACGGATGGAAGCAAGACATAGAATTTCTATGTTCGAACGCATGCGCAGGACGCAAGACCTACGGCAGTGTCCTTGCCTCAGTACCACATACAGATGCGTCTTTAAGAGAGACTTTAGAGCTTCCGCGCATGCGCATTTGCGCGGGCATCGCGCTTTAACATCTAAGTCCTCGCGCATGCGCGGCTCATGGATTTCGAACGAGCAAATTTTATTCTAAGTGCCCACGCATGCGCAATGCACTTTATTTTAGACAGTTGTTTTAGGAGACACACTCATTTTGTGTTTTCCCCCCTTTTCTGAGCTCCTCCAGTGTCCTGGGGTGCCACCTCCAAATCGGGTGATTATAGGCCCAGTGTTTCCAGGGTTGATATACCCACTTCAGGTGAGGCCAGGACATGGAATGTATTTTTATAAGAAAATACTGTAATAGCTTGCAGGGAAAACCCTATCTATATTTGAGTTGGTTTTCACGCAGGATGAGTGTGATTGGGCGGAATTCCCGACGTTTGGCTAGTGTGGCTTGAGCCAGGTTTGGGAAAAGTTGCAATATGGATCCTTCAAATTTTATTTGGTTTTGAGCTCTGGGTGCTCTCAGAATTTCTTCCTTTGTTCGGAAGTAGTGAAGTCGGACAATAATGTCCCGAGGTTTGTCCGCTGCCAGGTTTTTGGGCTTTGAAGCTCTATGAGCTCTGTCAGTTTAAAGCTGCTCTTCCGTCAGGGCCGGGACAAGAGAGGTAAAGAGTCTTGACAAATAAGTATCCAGAATGTCGTTACTTATTTCCTCAGACACGTTTCTGATCCTTACGTATGTTATTCCGCCTGGATCTATTTTTGGAGTCTTCCAACTTTTCTTGTGTTGAGTGCACCTGCGTTTGCAGTTCAGCTATGTCCTTGGAGTGTTGAGCCTGCGTTTGGGTTGTGGCTTCAATTTGTTCATGCATTTCGACTATATGTTCTGTAATGGAATTAATTTCTTCCTTAAGGTTTTTGTATAGTTGTTGGGATTCAGCACGCATCGCTGCTGTAAGTTCTTTAATGAAGCCCTCCATGTGTTTCATAGAGACAGCTTGCGATTCACTCTCTGATGACGATATCTCTATCTGAGCTCCTCCCTTTTGACGTAGAGCCGCCAATTTCCTGGGGCCTCATGGATTTTTGCTGGAAGAATTGCGAAGCTTCCTGAGAGCGGGCTTGTTTAGGTTTAACAGGCATGGCGTAGCGGTCAGAGTATTTTGGTTTTGTTTAGTGACAGATTCAGAGAGTGTCAGTTAGTGAGGACTGTATCTGCTGGCTTTGGCAACCCTGGACCCTCACAGTCTCTTTGTCTTAATTGTGTTGTTGGTTGGGCTGTTTCTTTATTTGGTTACTCACCACTGGAGCGCAGGCTCGTTGGTCTCCCGCTGTCTCTGCCTTCCTGGAGCCGTCTTCACCACCTACTGTGCTAGTATTTATTTAAAAATTTTTTTTAAAAAAAATGATACCCCCTTCAGGGCCCATGTGCGCAGCGCCGGGTCCAGCCTGCGAGCGGGATGCCGGAGGAGAGGCAGGTTCCCCGCGCACCCCCACCAGCAGATGCGGGGTCAGGATGGCTGCCCCGTCCCACTCAGAGCCACCCCACACTTTCTCCTCACAGGCCCGCGGTGGCCATCTTGTTACTGGACTGAATCAGACCGGGACCCGAATCCGTGCTCCCACGTCGCCCCCGCCCACAGGCAGCCCCGGCCACCGACAGGGGAGGTCGCCGTAGGGTCTTCTCAGCTCAAAGGAGGTCTCGATCGGCAGTCTAAGGGACTGGCAGAGACACAAGCCCACGCGGCACCACAACGGCGGAGCGCCTAAACAAAATGACCGCCGCTCCGCAGTCTCACAAGCCAACAACCCCCACACTGCAGCGCTGGATCAGGGCTCAGGTAGAATGACCTCCCGCCGCAGCCTCTCGCCTCTGATGGCTCACCGACAGGGGGGGAACCCGGCTCAGCTCCCCCAGCCCAGCGGAAGATGCAGTCGCCGGTCCCAACGGGGGAGGCAAGCTTCGGCCGCAAACCGGCAGTATAACAGAACGGCCGCCGCAACCCGGCCACTCCACAAGCAGGTATCTCACCCGCGGTAGCACTCCGGCAGCCGGGGTCCCCGCTCAACTCACCCTGCCCAACGGAGGATGCGATCACCAGTTTAATGGGGGTAAGCAAGTTCCGGCGGCGCACGCCGCGCTCACGCTGCTTGAGCCGCGGTTAGGGGCAGGATGCCCCCATATGCAGAGATGAGTCCCGCTCTCCGTTTGTGTGAGGGAATATTGTAGATTTTACCTCGTTTCGTCCGGTTACTCCCGGTAAATAAAGGGAGAGAAACGGCCCCAGAGTCTGACAGGGCCTCCTTGTCCCAGGCTCAGCGTGTGGTCTCTGCCACCAGGCCTCAAGATTAATCTTTTGTTTTCTTGGCTTATATGAGATAGATTTGTCCCTTTTTTGGAACAGGATATATCTTGTCGTATCAGCTTTTTTTTATTTGTAATTTTTACAGTAGGTTGAGTGGTTAAACACCTGGATGGCTATAGATTTGTGTTTACTTATTAGGGAGCTTCAGCTCAACACAGCCATCGTGGTTGCTCTCCTGGCCACGCCCCTTTATTATTATTTTTTTTTAAAATATATTTATTAGGGTTTTTTATATGTATTTGGGTGTTTTTCTAATATATGTATTTGGGTGGGTTTTGAATATGTATTGTTTTTTTATATGGTATTTGTTTTTTTATATGTATTTTTTTTTTTTTTTAATATGTATGGGGGTTGTATATATTTGGGGGGTGTATATATTTGGGGGGGGGGGTTTGTATGTATTTGGGAGTGGGAGGTTATTTGTATTTGAGGTTTTTTTTTTGGTATACTGTATATTTTGTGAGGAGGGGGATTGAGTGAGAGTGGGGTAATTGACTGAGGGGGGATTGACTGAGGGGGGAGAATGAGAGGTGGGATGGAGGGGAGAGAAATACATGGGAAGAGGCAGGGCAATAGAGGGGCTTGCGAGGTGTGAAATATGGGGGGCTCGCAACTCCGCTAATGGGGGGGCAGTTATAACTCTAGTCCTAGACCCCGGGAAATCTGTCTGCGGCCTTGCCCGTCACTGATACCTATAGGATATATATCCTGCAATATACACACAGTGACCGCAGGGTGCCCTGTCACTGACAGTTAGGCCATGATTATCCCAAAAGCGTCAGCGGTGCCGCGCGCCGATACGTGGCTCAAAATCAAATCGCAACGAGACGAGAGTGTACATACCGAGCGCGACGCGCGCGCAGACAGGAACTGCAGGGCGGCAGACAGGAACTGCAGGGCGGCAGACAGGAACTGCAGGGCGGCAGACAGGAACTGCAGGGCGGCAGACAGGAACTGCAGGGCGGCAGGCAGGAGAACAGACCTGGGATTTTGTTTTCTCCTGGCGACGGCCCCGTCCCGTAATGAGGGCGAACCGCTCCCAGCCACGCCTCCGCCACGCCTTCCTGTCTCCTCCGGCTGCCTCCTGCCTGCAGTGTACATGTCGCTCTGCCGGATCGCATTGATGACATCACTAGATCGCGCGCCTAGCCGGAGCTGGTATAATCGTAGCCTTATATTCCATTTCAGGGCTGCCCCAGGTATCCAGTAAAACGTTGCCAATGTTGGCAGAAGCCGGCAAGAAAATATTGCTGCCGTGTCAAGGAAACGCAAACACTGACTTCAGATGGCTGAGAGATGGAAAGTTATTACTGCGTTATATAAAGTCAACAAGGTATAACTCCGGTAAGAAAGTAACCACGATGTGTAAGAGTCACTGTGTGATACCCAAAGGGAATATACCCTGCTATATAGCCCTCGTGACCACAGGGTGTTACCATGCCTGATCCCCAAAGACAATATACACTACTATATACACAGAGTGACCATAGAGTGTCACTGATACCCTGATTTCACTGCAGGGTATATTACTTATGGGTATCACCATCATACTGATCCCTATAGACAATCTATTCTGCTGGCTACATTCACATCACTACTTGATACCCATAGGGAATAGAACTTGCTGTACATACAGTGACTGCTCAGAGTGTAAACTCTTCCATGTAGAGTCCTCTCCCTCAATATTTAATTTTCTTCTTCGATGCACTTTTCTGGTTTATTATTGATTTAGGGTCTCTTGGGCTGCGTCCATGCTTCCGGTGACAGTGCTTGGCGCTTAGAGCGGTCAGCACAAACAATTTTAATCTGTCCGGCCACGCTCATACGGCACGCACGCGCAGGTGCTTGCCAAGACAGATAAAATTGAGTTTGAGGCGCGCTGAAGGGTCACATGACCTCCTCAGCCAATCAGCACCACTCACTGCACGGCCACACCCCCGGCCACGGGCCTCCTGCTCACGCTTACCGAAAAAGTTGCCGGACAACCGAACGCTCATGCTTGGAGAGTTGGTGACGTCACCACTCTAAAGCATGAGCGCAGACAGAGGCACGGGGGACGCAGCCTTATCGAGAGCAATCCCGGCTGTGGGCGCGGTGTGCAGTCCTGGCTCTGGGCGCAGTGCGCAGTCCTGGCTCTGGGCACAGTGCGCAGTCCGGGCTCTGGGCGCAGTGTGCAGCCTGGGTGGAGTGCGCAGTCCGGGCTCTGGGCGCAGTGCGCAGTCCCGGCTCTGAGCGCACTGCGCTGTCCCGGCTCTGGGTGCAGTGTGCTGTCTGGGCGCAGTGCGCAGTCCCGGCTCTGGGCGCAGTGCACAGTCCCGGCTCTGGGTGCAGTGTGCAGTCTGGGCGCAGTGCACAGTCCCGGCTCTGGGCGCAGTGCACAGTCCCGGCTCTGGGCGCAGTGTGCAGTCTGGGCGCAGTGTGCAGTCTGGGCGCAGTGTGCAGTCCTTGCTCTGCACGCAGTGTGCAGTCCTTGCTCTGGGCGCAGTGCGCAGTCTGGGCTCTGGGCGCAGTGCCCAGTCCTGGCTCTGGGCGCAGTGTGCAGTCTGGGCGCAGTCCTTGCTCTGGGCGCAGTGTGCAGTCTGGGCTCTGGGCGCAGTGTGCAGTCCGGGCTCTGGGCGCAGTGTGCAGTCTGGGCGCAGTCCTTGCTCTGGGCGCAGTGTGCAGTCCGGGCTCTGGGCGCAGTGCCCAGTCCCGGCTCTGGGCGCAGTGTGCAGTCCGGGCTCTGGGCGCAGTGTGCAGTCCGGGCTCTGGGCGCAGTGTGCAGTCCGGGCTCTGGGCGCAGTGTGCTGTCCTGGCTCTGGGCGCAGTGCGCAGTCCGGGCTCTGGGCGCAGTGCGCAGTCCGGGCTCTGGGCGCAGTGTGCTGTCCTGGCTCTGGGCGCAGTGCGCAGTCCGGGCTCTGGGCGCAGTGTGCTGTCCTGGCTCTGGGCGCAGTGCGCAGTCCGGGCTCTGGGCGCAGTGTGCAGTCCGGGCTCTGGGCGCAGTGTGCAGTCCGGGCTCTGGGCGCAGTGCGCAGTCCGGGCTCTGGGCGCAGTGTGCTGTCCTGGCTCTGGGCGCAGTGCGCAGTCCGGGCTCTGGGCGCAGTGCGCAGTCCGGGCTCTGGGCGCAGTGCGCAGTCCGGGCTCTGGGCGCAGTGCGCAGTCCGGGCTCTGGGCGCAGTGTGCAGTCCGGGCTCTGGGCGCAGTGTGCAGTCCTGGCTCTGGGCGCAGTGCGCAGTCCGGGCTCTGGGCGCAGTGCGCAGTCCGGGCTCTGGGCGCAGTGCGCAGTCCGGGCTCTGGGCGCAGTGTGCAGTCCTGGCTCTGGGCGCAGTGCGCAGTCCGGGCTCTGGGCGCAGTGTGCTGTCCTGGCTCTGGGCGCAGTGCGCAGTCCGGGCTCTGGGCGCAGTGCGCAGTCCGGGCTCTGGGCGCAGTGCGCAGTCCGGGCTCTGGGCGCAGTGTGCAGTCCGGGCTCTGGGCGCAGTGTGCAGTCCGGGCTCTGGGCGCAGTGCGCAGTCCGGGCTCTGTGTGGCTGTGCACACATTCAGGGGGACAAGGAAACCACAAGCTTTCACTGCAACTCTTTGATGCTCTATATCGCTCTGAACTTAATTTCCCGCAGATCCCTCTCAAGCCCACCGCTTTTCCATCCCATCCCCGAACACTTTAAATTTCTCCCTGGAGGTGAAGGATGTGACCCTCGCAGACTCTGGGACTTACACGTGTGAGGTCAAACCGGAAAATCAGAACATCGAGGTTATCGTCATCCAAGGTACGAGAGAGGGGTGAAATACGGGGTTCGGGTATGTAAGGTGGGGGGTACAATATATCGGTTAAATGGGGAGGCTGAATATACTGGACTCTCACTTGACTGGGAGCAGAGGGTTCGGTTTTATATTGTGGGCGTAACTAACAGTAAACAAACAAACAAAAATCGTAGGAAACATCATTATAGTATATATGAATGCTCTGCTCATATTGGATGATTATGTAACCATTAATTACATATAAAAAAATCTCTAAATACATTTAGTTACATAGTAGATGAGGTTGAAAAAAGACATACGTCCATCAAGTTCAACCTGTGCTAAATTTAGATGACAGAAACTCTATCCTATATCCGTACTTACAGTATATTGATCCAGAGGAAGGCAAACAAAAAACCCCAGTGACGTATCATCCAATGATCTCATAAGGGGAAAAATAAATTCCTTCCTGACTTCACAAAATGGCAATCAGATTTCTCCCTGGATCAACATTCTTCCCATGTTTACTTATTAGGTATATCCCTGTATACCTTTCCTTTCTAAAAAGATGTCCAACTTTTTTTCGAAGATATCTATTGTATCTGCCATCACAGTCTCCATGGGTAATGAATTCCACATTATAACTGCCCTTACTGTAAAGAACCCTTTCCTTTGTTGCTGGTGAAATCTCCTTTCCTCCAACCTAAAGGGATGGCCCCGAGTCCTTTGTACTGCCCGTGGGATGAATAGTTGTTATGAAAGCTCCTTGTATTGTCCCCGAATATATTTGTATATAGTTATCATATCCCCTTAGACGCTTCTTTTCTAAATGTAAATAAATCTAATTTCGCTAGCCTCTCCTCATAAGTCAGATTTCCCATCCCCTTGTATACATTTATAATAATACAACATAAAGTGCAAATAGTGCTCTAAAAAGTAGTGTGCTCAACACACTATTACGAGCAGAATGCTTTATATAGTCAGAAGCCTTTCAGAGTAATATATATCCAGTATAGAAAGAAAAAGAAGAAAGCACAAAATATACCTTCACCATAAGGGTAAAGAAACCACATTCTGTTACATAGTAATTATACAGATACCATCACATTAGTGGTGGGGACAGAGGTCACAGTAGTGGAGCGAGGATCAGAGGTTACAGATACGCCCTCTGACTCCACTCTTCTTCTCCTCCTCCACTCTGCAGTCTCGGTGTCCCCCTCTAACACTCTTCTCCTCTCTGCAGTCTCGGTGTCCCCCTCTAACACTCTTCTCCTCTCTGCAGTCTCGGTGTCCCCCTCTAACACTCTTCTCCTCTCTGCAGTCTCGGTGTCCCCCTCTAACACTCTTCTCCTCTCTGCAGTCTCGGTGTCCCCCTCTAACACTCTTCTCCTCTCTGCAGTCTCGGTGTCCCCCTCTAACACTCTTCTCCCATCGGAAAACCTGAAACTCACCCTTGAGTCCTCCCCTGCCGACATCCCCGGGCTCCACGTATCCTGGGAGGTGGGGGGAGAGGAGGGCGATGGGACGGAAAAGGAAGCGAGACATCTGCTGGTGGTGAAGAATGTGACGATCAGACACCGTGGGACATACAGGTGCCACGTGAAGATAGAGGGGGAAGAAGCACAGATCACAAAAAATATTGATGTGGCAGGTACCACGACCTCTCTCCTCACACGCCTCCCCTCTAATTTTCTCCTTCTCTCATTCCCCCACCCTCTTTTTCTCCCTTTCCACTTCCCCTACATTTCAGGCCCGCTCCCCACTCTCTCTCTCTCTCTCTCTCTCTCTCTCTCTCTCTCTCTCTCTCTCTCTCTCTCTCTCCCTTCTCCTTCAGTTTTTAATGCATGTCTCTCAGACATTTTTTTCTCTCTCCCTTTCTATCTCCCCCCCCCCCCCTCCAGCCCCAGATTCTCCCTCCCCTTCCCCCCCCCCCCTCCCCCCCAGATTCTCCCTCACTCCACTTTCTATACCACTCTTAAGTTTGTTCTACATCTCCCCTAGGGTTTCTCACTCCCTCTCTAGCTCACACTTTCTCTCTCCAGTTTCTCACTCCCTCTTTCTCCCCCGCCCCACTGCAGGTTTTGATCAGGACACCTTGTATATTTCGGGGTCCGCCCTTGTACACCTCCCGTGGATCTTCAATTTCAAGGTGAGGGAGACGCCCTTCGCGGGGCAGGCGACCCTGTCTGAAGGGGGTCTGTCTTACTCCCAGGAGCAGGCGGGGCCCTTTACTCCCACACTCAAGCTCAACGTGAGTGGGAGGGCTCCGTGCTGGCCCCGGATGTGCCCCTCCAAACTCACCAGCGGGATGGAAAACAACCTAGACCTCACACTGCCCAAGCCACGGGGAGGCTGGTATCGAATGGAGGCCCTGCTGAAGCTGGGAGAGAGGAAGCAGAATGTAAAGAAGATGGTGTGTGTGATGACGCTCACAGGTGAGAGAGACCCCAGTATAGTGTGCAGGGTATACGGTGTATACAGAGCAGCGTGTCCAAATAATTACTATTGTGGTTGTAATATTGAGGTTTCCGTGGTATATATATTGGGGTGCTCATGTGGTTATTTATGGTGGTACCTTATTGCCTCCTTTTCTTCTCTCCCAGTCTCTGCTACCCCTGATGTCGCTGTGACTCTGGGGTCCAATGTCACCCTCCGGTGTGAGGCGAGCTGTGCCCCCCCGGAAGGGACACTGCGCTGGCATCGTGGGGATGTATACAGGGAAGTTCAGGGGCAGCAGAACCTGATGTTTGAGGTGACTGCTCTGCAGGAGACTGTCGGGGTCTGGACGTGCAGCCTGTACATCAAAGGGCAGAGCAGGAGCAGCGCTAACCTCACACTGGGTGAGGAATAGCTCAGGTGCCGGAATCACTGGGGTGAGAGATAGCTCCGCTGTCAGTCTCTCTCTCTCTCTGGGTGAGAGATAGCTCCGCTGTCAGTCTCTCTCTCTCTCTCTGGGTGAGAGATAGCTCAGCTGCCAGTCTCTCTCTCTCTCTCTGGGTGAGAGATAGCTCAGCTGACGGCCACTCCCCCTCTCTCTGGGTGAGAGATAGCTCAGCTGTCGGTGTCTCTCTCTCTCTCTCTCTCTCTGGGTGAGAGATAGCTCAGCTGACGGCCACCCCCCCTCTCTCTGGATGAGAGCTAGCTCAGCTGATGGGCTCTCTCTCTCTCTCTCTAGAGGCAGCTGCTTTCCTGCAGGGGTCGGATCTCCTGTTTTGGGGGACAATTGGAGGTGGGGTCTGCCTGCTCCTGATTCTTGTGGTGACCGTCACACTCCTTTGCGCTCGATGCCGCAGGAGGGTAAGTATCTGCGCTGTCATGTGGCACTGAATGTCATGATGTTGCAGTGTATACCGCGCATGTCGTGGCACTGTATTTCATGACGTGGTAATGCATGTTGTGACGTGGCAGTGTATGTCGTGACATAAAAATGTGCCACCATGGCCACGTTGTGACACATTACAGCGTATCGCCATCAATGGGCTGTAAGGTGCCTTACTGCTTAGTGAATAACGGTCCGTACAGTATGTCCCTCTGCGTCACTCCATATGTCCCGCTGCGTCACTCCATATGTCCCGCTGCGTCACTCCATATGTCCCGCTGTGTCACGCCATAATGTCCCGCTGCATCACGCCAATATGTCCCGCTGTTTCAAGCCATAATGTCCCGCTGCATCACGCCAATATGTCCTGCTGCATCACCCAATATGTCAAGCTGCGTCACGCCATATGTCCCTCTGCATCACCCCATGTCCCATTACATTTTGCCATATGTCCCACTGCGTCACGCCAATATGTCCCTCTGCGTCACGCCATATGTCCCTCTGCGTCACGCCATATGTCCCATTACATTTCGCCATATGTCCCACTGCGTCACGCCAATATGTCACTCAATATGTCAGAAGGGCACAATATGTCACACAATGTCCCACTGTCACTGTGCTTGTGGTTTCAGCTGCGGGAGCAGCGCAGGGCATGGCTGATACAGAGCATTCACCAGGACAGGATGTGTAAGTGCAAAAGGTGAGTGTCACACAGAGCGAGGCACAGGGACGTAAAGCCAGCAGCAGTCGGGCTGGCGGCTCATCTCTCGTCTTCTTCTCCCACACAGACCCTCAACAGCCCCCCCGCGACTGAGACAGAAATACTGAGCAAACCTGCCGGAGACCTGCACAGCGTTGTTCCATTAACCCCTCCCCAGCCGGAGACCAGCACAGCGTCGCTCAATTAACCCATCCCTGCCGGAGACCTGCACAGCGTTGTTCCATTAACCCCTCCCCTGCCGGAGACCTGCACAGCGTCGCTCAATTAACCCATCCCTGCCGGAGACCTGCACAGCGTCGTTCCATTAACCCCTCCCCAGCCGGAGACCTGCACAGCGTCGTTCCATTAACCCCTTCCCTGTCACAGACCTGCACAGCATCGTTCCATTAGCCTCTCCCCTGCCACAGACCTGCACAGCGTCGTTCCATTAACCCCTCCCCTGCCGGAGACCTGCACAGCGTCGTTCCATTAGCCCCTCCCTCCCGGAGACCTGCACAGCGTTGTTCCATTAACCCCTCCCCTGCCACAGACCTGCACAGCATCGTTCCATTAACCCCTCCCTGCTGGAGACCTGCACAGCGTTGTTCCATTAACCCCTCCCCTGCCACAGACCTGCACAGCGTCGTTCCATTAACCCCTTGTCACGGTATACCAAGCTTTTAACACCTTAATTACCGGGATCATTGATTGAGCAAGCAGAGAGATAAAATAAATTGTGATTTATTTACATGAAGAACGTACACAACTATGTTACACAAAATACAGGAAAAAGACACACTTATTTTGGAAACTGGGAGTACAAAACTAATCTTTCCTAGTTGCAAACACACAGCCAAAATAATCCAGGCCAATTTTCTTTCAAGTAGCCTCTTTCTGCTTAAGTCTTGTAACTGGTCACTTTGCCTCTGAGAAATTTAGACGATTTACTCAGAGCTGGGAATTCTTGAAACACCCCTGGAATGTCCCATTAAGATGGGACTTAGGGCCTCATGCAGAGAGCAGCGGTAAGGTGAATAGCGGCATTTTTTGGAGAGAAATGCCTGTAGAACGGCAGGTACTGGCGAGTTTTAAAAAAAGCGCCATTTTTTTTTTTTTTTGTGATACTCGCCGCGCTACCGGCGAGAACCTAAATCTCCCTGATCGCCATCTAGTGGCTGATCACGCCAATAACATGGAGATAAATTCTCAATTTACCTCCGCCAAAAAAAGTTGGCTGGAAGCTGGAGCTCGGCGGCCAGAGGGAGAAGGGAAAAAAAAAACGCGCTTTTTTTAAAACATGTTTCACCAGCGCACATATCGCCGGTTGAAAGTCTCCATATGCAGACAGGATTCTAAATGCAGTTTTATGCCCTTTCTGCATATGGAGAAAAAAACTCTCCATTAAAGCTACTTTTTCTTAAACTCTCCAATTTATTCTAGCGCTGCTCTCTGCATAGGCCCCTTAATCTCAGGTGAATCAACTCCCTCCCTACACCTGTTCAGCCTTAAATACAATTCTTTCCCATTGAACACAACCTCAACCCAGCCCTGTCGTAAATCAGGGTTGAGGTTGTCAGTCTTACCCCAGAGTAAAACTCCTCCCACCACCGGACGTTTAAAAACTGATTTTCATATCTAAATGTACTCATAACTTCATTCTGTAATTCTTACTGCCACGTGAGACATATTAATACATTCCGGCATGCATGGCGGTCCCAATTAGACTAAATATAACAGTGTAATCCTAAAATTAAGAGAGATATTAATATCTGTCTCTTAGTACCTGCTAGACGTTACCTGTCTGTAATCATTATGTGCGACTCAGTTCCACGGATACACACATGTAATTTTTATCATGTTCAGCAGAGGACGTCTCATGATATTCTCATATTTAATAAAGGTCACTCGGTTTGATACCTTCTGTAGCCACGCCCCTGGCCACCCATACATCTCCTTGTCATGAAATGCTTTGTAGCAAGGCCTCCTGGGTAGAGAATTTGCCACAGATGCTATATTTCACACCCAATGCTACCAAAAGGGATCATACCTATACTCCCTTGCTTTTCAAGCTGCCTCTGTGAACTGAGGAGATTGGGGCTTATTTAGCCTATTCTGCTGACAAAAGGGATCACACCTCTAGGACAAATGTCCCTTTGATCTATTAGTCATAATCCCCCTCTGAGTTTTTGCAGGACAACAGACCCTGTCTGATTGAATGCATCAAGTTTAACCATATTTTAAACCACTATTGCTTAAAAATATACTCATGTAATAAAATATATTGTGTCCTGTCTTATGTGTGGTAAAATATATATGTCTTCGTGCTGGTGCCAGGAATGGAGTGAGAGAATGAGTGAGAGAATGAGTGAGAGAATGATTCGCCTACCTCACTAGCCTCATGCTTGGCACACAATAGAAAAATACTTTTAAACTGTTTAAACCACTGCAAACATAAACCTCTTATTTTACTAAAACAAACCGTCTCAGTTTTATACCTGACTGGAGTGTGGGGATATACGTTAACCCCTTATGCCCTGTGTAGGTTCTGGGTATTCATTAACCCCTTGTGTCCCCATTTTAATAAAACAAACCTCAGTCTTATACAGTTTTATTCTAACATAACATTTTCCTTACACACCAATAAACTCTCAGCCTTATCCTGAGCTGGCGTTTTCCCCCTGAACCCCTATACTGGATTCAGGGTACCTGGGCATTACTTGGGCTTCCTCTCTTATACCAGGGAGCACTCTGCCTCAGTTTGACATTTTCCTGGATTATGCTGAAGCAGGACGTCCTAGTGGTGAGTCGCAAGAACGTTTTCAGGATGGGGTTTGCCCAGAGCCCTGGGGCTTCTATGTATCCGAGAATCTCCCTTGATTCCCAGGTACATTTCTGGGGTAACTCATAACTTGAGAACCCCGATACATAGCCCCAATCTGTAAAGACTTTCTCCGGCAAACCCTCCCTGAAACTTACCTCCTGAAAATCTCCTGGACCCAGCACCTCTGGAAAAGGTAAAACACAAAACATGGCAATTGTCGCATATTTTGCACACAGTAACAGTGATGCATACACAATGACGGGGCCCAAGAGCTGACACTCTAGGACCCCAAAACACGGATCAGGGGTAACCAAGTGGGCTTAACCTTTATTATTGAGCCTGGTTACCCCCTCACCATCACACCCCTTCCCTGCCGGAGACCTGCACAGCATCGTTCCATTAACCCCTCCCCTGCCGAAGACCTGCACAGCGTCGTTCCATTAACCCCTCCCCTGCCGGAGGCTCGCACAGCATTGTTCCATTAACCCCTCCCCTGCCGGAGACCTCCAGCGCGTCATTCCATTAACCCCTCCCCTGCCACACACCTGCAGAGCATCACTCCATTAACCTCTCTCCTGACACCAACACACCCCTAACACCCGCCTCATCATACACACCCCTAACACATACACCCGCCTCATCATACACACCTACACACCCCTAACCGCACACCCGCACATGCCCTGTGTGCACCACACCGACACACCCCTAACACACACACCCGCCTCATCATACACACCTACACACCCCTAACCGCACACCCGCACATGCCCTGTGTGCACCACACCTACACACCCCTAACACACACACCCGCCTCATCATACACACCTACACACCCCTAACCGCACACCCGCACATGCCCTGTGTGCACCACACCTACACACCCCTAATACACACACCCGCCTCATCATACACACCTACACACCCCTAACACACACACCAGCCTCATCATACACACCAACACACCCCTAACACACGCCTCATCATACACACCTACACACCCCTAACACACACACCCGCCTCATCATACAAACCGACACACCCCTATCACCCGCTTCATCATACACACCTACACACCCCTAACACACACAAGCGCCTCATCATACACACCTACACACCCCTAACACACACAAGCGCCTCATCATACACACCTACACACCCCTAACACACACACGCGCCTCATCATACACACCTACACACCCCTAACACACACACGCGCCTCATCATACACACCTACATACCCCTAACACACTATAAGGAATCGGGGAACACGTCCTTTGCGGTGTGTTTCCTCTTTACCTGCGGCTGCTGCCGCGGCCACTGTTCCTGCCCATGCGTGCACCCCCGCTCTCATTACAGAGCGCACCCGCAGCTCTTCTAGCTGCCGCACGGAACCTGGTCCCGTCTCCCGCACCTCTTCCGTGTGGCGCGATGACGTGCGACGATCCCCAGCTGCGTGGCAAGTCTCTCCTTCCTGCCTTGTTGCCTGCAGCCTATCCCTGCTGCGCTGGGGCCGCGCCTCCGCTCCGCCCCCTGTCCCCATTGGCCTGTCCTGCCTTTAAATACTTCCTGCTTCCTCCCATGCTTTGCTCAGCATAACCCTATGTAGCCTCGTGAAGCTCACTTTGTTTGTTTGTTTTTTTGTTTGTGCAGCGCTCACGCCTTTGCAGTTAACCTCTTGTGTACCGACTCTGCTTGTTTGTGGCCCCTTCTGGCTTTTGGACTTTGGCATACCCTCGACTACGGCGATCTATCTTACCCTTGAACACGTCATGCGGATTCAGACTACGCTGCTCTCTCCAATCCCAGACCATGGTTTACGGACTCCTACTATCCTGTCTTCTCCAATCCTGGAACACGGCAAGTATACCGCATCTCCTACACTCTCCAACCCAGACCCGGCTACGCTAAACTATCCACCTTCCAGGCACGCCTCCGCTGCTGCGGGTGTGCGGTGTTACACCTTCCCACCTCAGTGCCGGGGTCTTGTCTTGTTTGTGGGCAGCACGAGTGTTACACACACCTAGACATGCCTCATCATACACACCCGCACACACCTCGCCACACATGCCCTGTGTACACCACCCCTAACACGCACACGCCTCAGCATACACACCCACACAAGCCTCATCATACACACGCCTCATCATACACACCTAACACACCTGCACACGCCTCACCACACATGCCCTGTGTATACCACACCTAACACGCACACGCCTCAGCATACACACCCACACAGTCCTCATCATACACACCCACACACGCCTCATCATACACACCCACACAGGCCTCATCATACACACCCACACACCCCTAACACACACCCACACACGCCTCATCATACACACCCACACAGGCCTCATCATACACACCCACACCCCTAACACACACCCACACACGCCTCATCATACACACCCACACAGTCCTCATCATACACACATACACACCCCTAACACACACCCACACACACCCACACACGCCTCATCATACACACCTACACACCCCTAACACACTACCGCGTAGCTCACCACAAATGAGGCGCAACCGCGGGGGTGAGGTAGGGATTGGTATAGAACGCCGACCAGAACCGCGAGGGCGCGTCTAGACTGTAGGTAGTCGGGTCGGGAGTATAGAGGACAGCGTAAACGTGGTACTTGCTGGGCCTAGGAGTGGAGAGCAGCGGATCGTTGGGGTACGTAGCCGGAGTCAGGATTGGAGAGAGTAGAGTCGTCATATTCCAAAGCCAGGGTCAGCGCAGGAGAGAGCAGGATCGTCGTATTCCAAAGCCAGGGTCAGCGCAGGAGAGAGCAGGATCGTCGTATTCCAAAGCCAGGGTCAGCGCAGGAGAGAGCAAGATCGTCGTATTCCAAAGCCAGGGTCAGTGCAGGAGAGAGCAGGATCGTCGTATTCCAAAGCCAGGGTCAGCGCAGGAGAGAGCAGGATCGTCGTATTCCAAAGCCAGGGTCAGCGCAGGAGAGAGCAGGATCGTCGTATTCCAAAGCCAGGGTCAGCGCAGGAGAGAGCAGGATCGTCGTTTTCCAAAGCCAGGGTCAGCGCAGGAGAGAGCAGGATCGTCGTATTCCAAAGCCAGGGTCAGCGCAGGAGAGAGCAGGATCGTCTTATTCCAAAGCCAGGGTCAACGCAGGAGAGAGCAGGATCGTCGTATTCCAAAGCCAGGGTCAGCGCAGGAGAGAGCAGGATCGTCGTATTCCAAAGCCAGGGTCAGCGCAGGAGGGAGCAGGATCGTCGTATTCCAAAGCCAGGGTCAGTGCAGGAGAGAGCAGGATCGTCGTATTCCAAAGCCAGGGTCAGTGCAGGAGAGAGCAGGATCGTCGTATTCCAAAGCCTGGGTCAGTGCAGGAGAGTATCACAGTGTCCAAAGTCCAAGGCAGCAAGGGTAAGAGGCAGGCAAGGCAGGATGCAGTGAGATGCAGCGTCCCAAACCAAGGTTATGCTCGGCAAGGAAAGGAAGTGCAGACAGGGTATATAAAGGGCCTCCTACCAATGGGAGGTATCCAGGAAGTAGTGCGCCCTCACTGATAGGCTGCTGGATCGCGTAGGTGCGCCCTATTGTGCAGCCGATTAGGAGTGGAGGTGTGACCGCGCACCCGCGCATCATACTGCGACCTGGTCCCACGGCACCCGCGTCAGTGCGGGGGCGGAGACCGGAGACAGGACCCGAGGAGAGATGGGAGTCCCGCGCGTGACCGCTGTGCTGTGTACCTCTGTCGTCAGAGCGGAGGCGGGGGACAGAGACCACTGGACGCCAGCGAGAGCGCGCACTGCGCATGCATCACACGTCATTGGAACTAGGACGGGAACGCATTTTGAGGACGGGACCCGCGGAGACGGACGGAGCACGCGCACTGCCCACGTGCCACGCATGCCAATCACCGCTGAAATGCCCTCTCTGAGTGCCTCTACATCCTGAAGGATAGGTGAGGGTTAAGGGGACAGAACAGCCGGAATGCGAATCCTCACACACGCCTCATCATACACACCCCTAACCACACACACCCCTAACCACACACACCCGCCTCATCATACACACCTCTAACCACACATACCCCTAACCACACACACACGCTTCATCATACACACCTCTAACCACACACACCCCTAACCACACACACCCGCCTCATCATACACACCTCTAACCACACATACCCCTAACCACACACACCCGCCTCATCATACACACCTCTAACCACACATACCCCTAACCACACACACACGCTTCATCATACACACCTCTAACCACACATACCCCTAACCACACACACACGCTTCATCATACACACCTCTAACCACACACCCGTAACCACACACACACGCCTCATCATACACACCTCTAACCACACACACCCCTAACCACACACACACCCCTAACCACACACACCCCTAACCACACACACCCCTAACCACACACACCCGCCTCATCCTACACACCCCTAACCACACACACCCCTAACCACACACACACGCCTCATCATACACACCTCTAACCACACACCCACACATGCCTCATCATACACACCCCTAACCACACACACCCCTAATCACACACACCCGCCTCATCCTACACACCTCTAACCACACACCCGAACACGCCTCACCAAATGCCCTGTGTACACACTAACACACCCACACACGCCTCATCATACACACCTACACACCCCTAACCACACACCCGCACACACCTCATCATACACATCTACACACCCTTAACCACACGCACACACCTCATCATACACATCTACACACCCCTAACCACACGCACACACCTCATCATACACATCCCTAACCACACACACCCGCACACGCCTCAACACACATGCCCTGTGTACACCACACCTACACAGCCCTAACACAGACCCGCACACGCGAGAGAGAGGAAAGAGGGGGGAAAAGAGGGAGTAAGAGTGAGACGGAGGGGAGAGAAATAGATGGGGCTCGTGAGGTGTGAAATGAAGGGGGGGGCAATAACGCCGAGGGGGGCCCGGATGTAACTCTAGTCCTGGGCCCCGGGAAATCTGTTGGCAGCCCTGCACACACGCCTTACGTACACACCCCTTATCACACACCTGCACACGCCTCATCACACATACCACACATTCCCTTTAAACACACCTACACACCCCTCACCACACACACCCGCACACCCCTCACCACACAAACGACCTGCATACACCACACTTGCACACCCCTCACCACACACACACATACACACACAACACATAGCCTGTACATACCTACACACCCCTCACCACACGTCCTGTATACACCACACCCCTCACCTCACACACACACTCGCACAAACCTTACCGCACACCTCACCACACACGTTACATTCACCACACACATACACTCACAAAACACACAGGCACACACAAAACTCACCACACATGCCCTGTATACACCACACCTACACACCTCTCACCGCACACACCCACCTTACCACACACACATACTGTACCTACTTCATACACTCATCACAAATATTTCACACACACTCAGAGGCACTCACATGTCACACACATGCACACTCGCCCATACACACACACACACACACAGGCACTCACACACACCTCTCACACGCACGTCTTACACACAATACATCTATCATGCATCTCATACAAGCACTTACACACACATGCACACATAGGCACTCACATACACTCATACACATTTCATACACACACCCACCTCACACTCACCACACACAGCCACAGGCACTAACACAACACCTCACATCTCTCACATACACACCTCACACACAGGGGCTCACATACGCACACAACGCTCTCCAATTCCCGTGACATATTATTACAGGAAGCTATCCCAGATAGAGTATGATGAGAGAGCAGAACGGTTTTGTGGTAATCTAGTAGTAAACTGCAGTATTACCAGCAGTATAGCAGAGTGTTACTAAATGTAAAGCAGGGTGTTGCAGTGTTGCAGTGTTGCTGTGGGTGATGCTGGGTATTAATACTCAGATAAGGAGATTAGCCTCTTGCTGTCCTGCTGACAGACAGCTGTTGTATACACAGGATTACAGATGATTGAACAGGGCGATGAATTCTGTGCACAGCAAGAACAGCGTGACAGAGCAGGGCCAAGCTGTGTGGCAGCTGTCACACTGGGGAGAGCGTTATTACAGTGAGGGGAGCAGTGCCATGCTGGGGGGGAGTATTGTTATGGTGAGGGGGGGGAGTATTGTTATGGTGAGGGGGGGGGGGAGCAGTGCCATGCTGGGGGAGCAGTGTCACAGAGGGGGAGAGTATTGTTATGGTGGGTGGAGCAGTGCCATGCTGGGGGAAAGTATTGTTAGGGTGGGGGGAGTATTGTTATGGTGGGGGGAGCAGTGTCACACTGGGGGAGAGTATTGTTATGGTGGGGGGAGCAGTGTCACACTGGGGGAGAGTATTGTTATGGTGGGGGGAGCAGTGTCACACTGGGGGAGAGTATTGTTATGGTGGGGGAGCAGTGTCACACCGGGGGAGTGTTGTTATGGTGGTGGGAGTATTGTTATGCTGCGGGAGAGTGTTGTTATGGTGGGGGTTGCAGTGCCATGCTGGGGGGGAGTATTGTTATGGTGGGGGTAGCAGTGCCATGCTGGGGGGGAGTATTGTTATGGTGGGGGTAGCAGTGTCACACTTGGGGAGAGTATTGTTATGGTGGGGGTAGCAGTGCCATGCTGGGGGGGAGTATTGTTATGGTGGGGGTAGCAGTGCCATGCTGGGGGGGAGTATTGTTATGGTGGGGAGAGCAGTGCCATGCTGGGGGAGAGTGTTATGGTGGGGGGGAGCAGTGCCATGCTGGGGGGGAGTGTTGTTATGGTGGGGGGGAGCAGTGCCATGCTGGGGGGGAGTGTTGTTATGGTGGGGGGAGCAGTACCATGCTGGGGGGGGGGAGTGTTGTTATGGTGGGGGGAGCAGTACCGTGCTGGGGGGGGGGAGTGTTGTTATGGTGGGGGGGAGCAGTGTCACACTTGCTGGGGAGACAATTGTTATGGTGGGGGGGGAGCAGTGTCACACTTGGTGGGGGAGAGCAGTGCCATGCTGGGGGGGAGTGTTATGGTGGGGGGGAGCAGTGTCACACTTGGTGGGGGAGAGCAGTGCCATGCTGGGGGAGAGTGTTGTTATGGTGGGGGGGAGCAGTGCCATGCTGGGGGAGAGTATTGTTATGGTGGGGGAGCAGTTTCACACTTGGGGAGAGTATTGTTATGGTGGGTGGGAGCAGTGCCATGCTGGGGGGGAGTCTTGTTATGGTGGGGGGAGCAGTGCCGTGCTGGGGGGGGGGTGTTGTTATGGTGGGGGGAGCAGTGCCATGCTGGGGGAGAGTGTTGTTATGGTGAGGAGAGCAGTGCCATGCTGGGGGAGAGTATTGTTATGGTGGGGGGAGCAGTGCCGTGCTGGGGGGGGAGTGTTGTTATGGTGGGGGGAGCAGTGCCATGCTGGGGGAGAGTGTTGTTATGGTGAGGAGAGCAGTGCCATGCTGGGGGAGAGTATTGTTATGGTGGGGGAGCAGTTTCACACTTGGGGAGAGTATTGTTATGGTGGGTGGGAGCAGCGCCATGCTGGGGGGGAGTCTTGTTATGGTGGGGGGAGCAGTGCCGTGCTGGGGGGGGAGTGTTGTTATGGTGGGGGGAGCAGTGCCATGCTTGGGGAGAGTGTTGTTATGGTGGGGGGGAGCAGTGCCATGCTGGGGGGGAGTGTTGTTATGGTGGGGGGGGAGCAGTGCCATGCTGGGGGGAGTGTTGTTATGGTGGGGGGAGCAGTGCCGTGCTGGGGGAAAGTATTGTTATGGTGGGGGGAGCAGTGCCATGCTGGAAGAGAGTATCACTGATATACAGTGACACACACACTGATATATACAGTGACACACACATACACACTGATATATACAGTGACACACACATACACACTGATATATACAGTGACACACACACATACACACTGATATATATACAGTGACACACACATATACACACTGATATACAGTGACTTTAATACAGAAAATAAGCCCCTAAGGCTAGGTCCCCGCTGGTGACGGTGGTGCGCGCCTCTAACCAGCCCTTTACCTCCCTCACTAGCAGGCCTCGGTGTCTCCTCGCTTCCTGGCCCTCTTCGTGCTGTGACGCATTAGCCAGCAGGGGATACAACTGGATTGTGTTCCCGTGCAGCGACGCGGTCACATGGTGTGCTGGGAGCCAATCAGAGGCTAGCACACTTCATAAATATTGTATAGGGGTGTGTAACAAGGGAGTTATCCCTGTTCAGGAAATGTGCCTCTAATCCAGCAGTGTGGTGGTTAACTGCTGGTAGTCAATTAACCAACACCACCTAGCTGATTAGGTTTCTTAGACAAACCTGCCTTTGAGACAGGAAGGGAGATTGTTCCTGAGTATCGCAAGTTGTGGGACTGACCATAGGAACAGATGTCTTGAGCCTGCCAGAAGAAACAGCAGAGCTGCTTGCAAGACACAGGGGAAAGCACCTCTGAACCTGAATGCTGATATAGCCTGAGGAAAAGGCAGCAACCCAGGAACAGAGAAGACTTTCCCTCCAACTACAAGAAAACAGATACGACTTTCCTTTATAAGACTTTATATAAGTTCCAAATTACAATATTCACTTTAATAAATTATTTACACGCTTTTCAAATACAAAGAAAATCTGGAAAAAAAATTTATTCAAACTTGTTTCTACAAGAAACAAATGTTTAAAGGTTTATGTGAGCTTTTGTACAGAAGATGCAGTTTCTAGTTACTTTGAACACACACACACACAAAGGAAAGTCGTATCTGTTTTCTTGTAGTTGGAGGGAAAGTCTTCTCTGTTCCTGGGTTGCTGCCTTTTCCTCAGGCTATATCAGCATTCAGGTTCAGAGGTGCTTTCCCCTGTGTCTTGCAAGCAGCTCTGCTGTTTCTTCTGGCAGGCTCAAGACATCTGTTCCTATGGTCAGTCCCACAACTTGCGATACTCAGGAACAATCTCCTATATATATATATTTGGGGCTGGGAGACATGCTAATCTAAAGGGAGTTGTGGACTGCATAGGTTTCACTAGAAATACTCCCAAATGGAACAGAAGCTTTGTTTGACCCCTTATTTGAATATGTTTGGATGATTTTCTTATGTTAAAGAAACAGGCGCAATAAAAGGCTTATTTAATTTCACCTTAACAAGTCTCCCTTGCATACCTCTGCGCACGTCCTCCTATATATGGTGTCAGAATTGGGACTGAGGTGGCCCTTGAAGTTAAATGGGCCCCGGAGATTGCCTGTGAATTTTTTTTTGTGCTTTTTGCCTACAAACAGTCTGAGCAACATAAACAAAGAATCACATGCAGCAGAGACCAGAATTAAAGTGATACATATCCAGGCAGGAAATCTACACTGCACTGAAGAAAAGAGAGACTGCTGAAGCAGGTAAACCTTACTTGCCTATAACAATAAAGTGTAATATGGTCATTGAAATAGGGGTTTTGCCTTCCAGCCGTAGTCAGGGTTCAAGAAGTAAGTTAGCCCTTAAAAGGGATAGGCGTTTGTTGTTTTCAAATTTTGTTGTTTTGCTGAAGCAGTGAATACAGATGGTGACCCACGAGCGGTACTGATTCTGCAAGTAAAGGCTGCCACACCACATAGGTCTACCAGCTGTGAATGGAGTATATGCAGAAAAGTGTGAAAATTGACGCAAGACTGTGCTGAAGCAGGGGAATTTTCAGTAAACAAGTGCTGAGGGTAAAATTGCCCTACTAGGAAAAAAATGAATTGCTGAGCTGTGTAAAAGGTATCCCAAAGCCAATTGCTGAGTGTTGAGTAAATAGAGATAATACTAGAAAACTTCTAAAGTCTAAACCAAGTGGGAGCAGAAAGGAAGGAGCAGATAAGATAATAGTACAGGTTGAAAAAAAACTTAAATGCGTGCTTGCTAATGCAAGAAGCCTGACAGTTAAAATGGGGGAGCTTGAATTAATAGCTACAAGGGAGCAGTATGATATCATAGGCATTACTGAAACATGGTGGGATGAAACTCATGACTGGACCGTTAACTTAGAGGGTTATTCTCTTTTTCGGAAGGATCGAACAAATAGAAGAGGAGGTGTAGTATGTTTATATGTTCAACCAGATCTAAAACCTATTATAAGGGATGATGTCTATGAAGGGAATGATGAAAATGTAGAGACCTTGTGGATAGAAATTAGCAGTGGAGGTAAAAGTATAAGGAAAATGTTTGTGGGAATATGCTATAAACCACCAAATATCTGTGAGATTGAGGAAGCTAAAATACTTTTGCAAATGGAGAAGGCATCAAAACTGGGTCATGTTTGCATAATGGGGGATTTTAATTATCCAGACATAGACTGGGGCAATGAGATTAGCGTTACAACAAAAGGAAACAGGTTTTTGGGGGTGCTTAAAGACAATTATATGAGCCAAATTATTGAGGAACCAACCAGGAGAGGGGCAGTTCTGGATTTGGTCATATCAAACAATGTAGAAGTAATAACACATATTCAAGTCCTGGAACATTTGGGTAACAGTGATCATAACATGGTCTCATTTGAAATAAATTATCAAAAAACAGATTACTTGGGTTCAACATAGACTTTAAACTTTAGAAAGGCAGACTTTAATAAACTGAGGTCTAATCTAGTAGTAATACAATGGGATGATGTTTTTGCAGGGAAAAATGTAGAAGATAAATGGGCAGTCTTTAAAACATTGTTAGAAAAACACACTTATCAGTGTATACCCTTGGGTAATAAGTATAAAAGAAATAAGTCAAAACCAATGTGGCTAAATAAACAGGTAGGGGAGGAAATGGACAAGAAGAGGAAGGCGTTTAGATTCTTTAAGTCAGAAGGGACAGAGACATCATATCAGAATTATAAGGAATGTAACAAAAATTGCAAAAGGGCAATTAAATTAGCAAAAATGGATAATGAAAAAAGGATTGCAATAGAAAGTAAGGTAAACCCTAAAAAGTTCTTTAAGTACCTTAATAACAAAAAAATGAGAAAGGAAAATATAGGACCCTTTCAGTGTGAGATGGGTAGGCAGATTATTGGAGATAAGGAAAAAGCAGAGGTATTAAACAAATTCTTTGCCTCTGTGTTTACCAGGGAAGAATCAAGTTCAATAGTAGCGCCACAGGAGGAAGCCACAACCTCCATATTAATGACCAATTGGTTAACTGAGGAAGAAGTTCATAAGCGACTTGAAAAAATTTAAGTAAATAAGGCACCTGGCCCCGAAGGCATACATCCAAGTGTTCTCAAGGAGTTAAGCTCAGTAATAGCAAAACCATTATATTTAATATTCAAGGACTCCATTTCCACAGGCTCAGTACCACAAGATTGGCGTAAAGCAGATGTGGTGCCTATATTTAAAAAGGGAGCTAGATCACACCCGGGGAATTACAGACCTGTAAGCCTGACTTCAATAGTGGGGAAACTACTTGAAGGTTTAATACGGGATAATATTCAGGAATACCTAATGGAAAACAAAATTATTAGTAATAGTCGGCATGGATTTATGAAGGATAGATCTTGCCAAACTAACCTTATTTGTTTCTTTGAGGAGGTAAGTAGGAATTTAGACCAGGGTAATGTAGTTGATGTGGTCTACTTAGATTTTGCAAAGGCTTTTGATACGGTTTCACACAAGAGATTGGTGTACAAAATAAAGAAAATTGGACTCGGTAATAATATATGCACCTGGATTGAAAACTGGTTAAAGGACAGACAACAGAGGGTTGTCATAAATGGAACTTTTTCAGGTTGGGCTAAAGTCATGAGTGGAGTACCTCAAGGATCGGTACTGGGACCCCTGCTTTTTAACTTGTTTATTAATGACCTTGAGGTTGGAATCGAGAGCAAAGTCTCCATTATTGCTGATGATACTAAATTGTGTAAGGTAATAGAATCAGAGCAGGATGTAATTTCTCTTCAGAAGGACTTGGAGAGACTGGAAACGTGGGCAGGTAAATGGCAAATGAGGTTTAATACAGATAAATGTAAGGTTATGCATTTGGGATGCAAGAATAAAAAGGCGACTTACAAATTAAATGGAGATATATTGGGGGAATCCTTGATGGAGAAGGATTTAGGAGTGCTTGTAGACAGCAGGCTTAGCAATAGTGCCCAATGTCATGCAGTAGCTGCAAAGGCAAACAAGATCTTATCTTGCATCAAACGGGCAATGGATGGAAGGGAAGTAAACATAATTATGCCCCTTTACAAAGCATTAGTAAGACCACACCTTGAATATGGAGTACAATTTTGGGCACCAATCCTAAGAAAAGACATTATGGAACTAGAGAGAGTGCAGAGAAGAGCCACCAAATTAATAAAGGGGATGGACATTCTAACTTATGAGGAGAGGCTAGCTAAATTAGATTTATTTACATTAGAAAAGAGGCATCTAAGAGGGGATATGATAACTATATACAAATATATTCAGGGACAATACAAGGAGCTTTCAAAAGAACTATTCATCCCACGGGCAGTACAAAGGACTCGGGGCCATCCCTTAAGGTTGGAGGAAAGGAAATTTCACCAGCAACAAAGGAAAGGGTTCTTTACAGTAAGGGCAGTTAAAATGTGGAATTCATTACCCATGGAGACTGTGATGGCAGATACAATAGATATGTTCAAAAAAAGGTTGGACATCTTTTTAGATGGGAAAGGTATACAGGGATATACCAAATAAGTATACATGGGAAGGATGTTGATCCAGGGATTAATCCGATTGCCAATTCTTGGAGTCAGGAAGGAATTAATTTTTCCCCTTAATGGGGTTTTTTGTTTGCCTTCCTCTTGATCAATAATTAAGTGTAGATATAGAATAAATTATCTGTTGTCTAAATTTAGCATAGGTTGAACTTGATGGACGTACGTCTTTTTTCAACCTCATCTACTATGTAACTATGTAACTATATGATTCGCCCTGCCGGGAGTGAAAAATATTACACTGCAAAGAATGTATTGTTTTTTTTTATGTATCTTGGGAGTAAAACAGGCACCCAAAGTGTGAAGAGTGAATGCCATAATACCCAAAGTTGAGACTGAAAATTACTGAACTCAAGCAGAAAATCCCATTATTTGGCTGAAGCAGAGGCATTGCACCTAGCAAGTAAATGGTGTAAAGCAAATAGAAGTTTTTACCTAGCAACTGCACGTCCAGTATACCTAATGAGAGAGAATGCGTGCACAGTATTGCTGATATTGTAAAACTTACCCAAGGAAAGAAAAAGTCTACAGAGATGCCTGTGAGAGCTACGACCTCTACAAGCAAAATATGCCCACCTGTAGGACTACCACACTTGGGGGTTCTAGCAAATACAGTGGCAACAGCTGCAATAGCGCCTCCTGAGGTCAGGAAGGAAATTACACCTGATAGCCCCCAAATGGAGGACAAGATGCAGCGTTCCTGTAATGAACCCTACCCTACAGAAGAGTGGCCCTTCCAGTCCAATAAAGAGGAAGACATCTCTTACGGGGAACCCGAATCGAGTCACACCCACAAAACACCCCAAGAATGGTTGGGGTGCCTGAACTCGGCACGTACCGAAAAGACCGCTCTCTGTGATGACGAATATGATCGACAGGAGAAAGAGCGGGAGCAGCAGATCACCAAATATTTCTGTCAGCTAACGCAACGGCAAGAAAAGCCTGGTGTATATAATGAAGCTGCTGAAGTATCAAATAAAGGAGACCCCAGTATTCCTGATGGGACGGAGTCATCCAAAACAAAAAGGTAGAAAAAGAAAAGCGGTTCTTCACTTACCGTGGAAGGAACAGACACGTCCGCAGATCCTGTGGAGAAAAAGGGGGTCCGAGTTGCCTTGCAGCCTAGAGAAAATGGAGAATTCGTCCCGCGGATAACCGAATATCCAGAGGGCCCAAGGCAGAAGTCGTGTACCCTAAAGAAGTGTCTGTCCGGTGCCAACAGTGAGGAACCCTCAACCAACCATCCCAGGGAAGCGGATCCGGAACCAGTGAGTGTCGATACCATGACCAGCCCTGAAGATGCCCTGAAAAATGCCAGGCATGACTGTGATATGCTCCGTGAACAATTGAAACAAAAGAAAGATGGTTACACAGAGCTACAGAAAAATAACGTGAAGCTACAGAAAGATGTGCTCACAATTTACTCTTTAGCCAGGACAGAATTGGACGATCTCCAGACTGAGCTAGATGCTGCAAACACTACAAAAGCCACCATGGTGGAAAAGCAGAGCCAATCCGATAAAATGATGGCTAAGCTGAAGCGGAAGTATGAGGAGGCACTGAAGGAGATTACAGTCTTTCAGCAAGAGGTTCACACTCTTCGTGTAGAGCTGAATGCCTCACAACAGGAGGTCAGTGTCCGGACAGAGGTGGACGTATCTCAGAAAGAGGTTCATACACTCCGCAGAGCACTGGATGCCTCACATCATGAGAGCAACAGCTGCCGCAAAGAACTGAAAGTCTCCAGAAAGGAACTTCACAATCTCGCTGAGGAGCTGGACATTGCAAAAAAACTATCCTCCATCTTAACGTAGATCTCAAAGTCTCTCAAAAGGAGCTTCAGAACCTAAACCTGGAGATGGAAGTCTCACGCCAGGAGACAGCCGGCCTCCAAGCAGATGTGCAAAAATGGAAGGAGGCCCTGAATAGTACAACGACTGAAAAAGGAGAAAATTTAAGATTAAAAAGAGAACTTAAAACTGAAAGAAGAAAATTCTCATTTGACAGACTACGTCAAGGAAAAGAATGAAAAGCTGCACGAATTTAAAGAAATAAATAAACTTTTGGAAGATGAAAAGTTTGAAGCAGACCACCGACTGCAGAACCAACTGCAAGGTCTGTGTACGCACCTCCAGAAGGCAGAGGAGAAGCAGGAAGACAATCTGCAGGCTGCTAAAGAAGTACAAGTGCTGCAGGAACGTCTGATTACCCAGTATGTCCCCGCAAAGCAGCATGAGAAACTGAAGGCTACCCTGAGCATCACCAAAGCATCGCTAGAGGCCAAGCTTAGAACCCAGGTGACTTGGCACAAAAGGGAGCACAAGAAGGTCCAGAAACTGAGACAAGTAAATGTGGCCCGAGCAAAGAAATTCACAGTGCTTCACAATACAATGAAAATGTGGAAGCAAGCTCAGAGAAAGCAAAGTGTGCAGATAAATTCCCTGAGAAGAGACTTGCAAGACGCACTCAAAAAACAGGGATCTCTCGCGGATGAGATTACAGTTCTACAAGGACAAGTATTGACCCTGACCAAGCGTCAGTATCCCACAGCCACAAAAACCCATGAAGGTTTAGCTGGTGAGAGCTGGAAATATCGCTCGCCTGAAAAACAAGGTTGCAAAATTTGAACCACCTAAACAAGCACTAGCAAAACCTTCAGCCACCCAACAGGCAACAAAAAAAGGTACAAGTGCTGAATCAAAACCAGAAGAATCCTTAGCTGATGAAGCTGAAAAGATGGGACATTCTCTGGAAGTGGATGTGGAATTGCAACTCAATCCCAAAGAAGCTGAACTAGCAACTCCATTGAGTGGAAAAAGTGCAGAGAGACAGTTTCAAGAGAGGAAAACTCAAAGGGCTGTTTTTAAATGCTCTGCAACTGTTGCCATACAGTCTGCCTACAATAAGACGAGCACCCGACGCGAGGAAAATCTCATGACCGCGCACGTAGCAAAAAGACTATACCTGGAAAAAGTCCTCCTCGAGCGACTGAGGAGTGCTGATCTCAAGCACCTTCAGGAGGAGACACGAAAAACTGGAGAAAGGGCTCCAATCCCAGCGGGACTGAGGGTTCTCTTCCTCCATCCACTCTCATTCAAGTCACAGAGATATCTCAAATGAGAGTGGAAGGATGGGCTTTGGCCGTGGCAAGCCCAAGCTTCCCACAAACAGGGGAGGTATGTAACAGGGGAGGTATGTAACAGGGCAGTTATCCCTGTTCAGGAAATGTGCCTCTAATCCAGCAGCGTGGTGGTTAACTGCTGGTAGTCAATTAACCAACACCACCTTGCTGATTAGGTTTCTTAGAAAAACCTGCCTTTGAGACAGGAAGGGAGATTGTTCCTGAGTATCACAAGCTGTGGGACTGACCATAGGAAGAGATGTCTTGAGCCTGCCAGAAGAAATTGCACGCTGCTTGCAAGACACAGGGGAAAGCACCTCTAAATCTGAATGCTGATATAGCCTGAGGAAAAGGCAGCAACACAGGAACAAAGAAGGCTTTCCCTCCAACTACAAGAAAACAGATAAGACTTTCCTTTATAAGACTTTGTATCTGCACATATCAAGATATATGTTTGGGGCTGGGAGACATGCTAATCTAAAGGGAGTTGTGGACTGCATAGGTTTCACTAGAAATACTCCCAAGTGGAACAGACGCTTTGTTTGACCCCTTATTTGAATATGTTTGGATGATTTTCTTATGTTAAAGAAACAGGCGCAATAAAAGCCTTATTTAATTTCACCTTAACAAGTCTCCCTTGCATACCTCTGCGCACGTCCTCCTACAGGGTGTCAATGACAAGACTCATTCCTTCCATAACAACAAATTCTCTCATATAAATGTCAGGCTTTTCATCATTGGCTGGAATATTTACAATAGGAAAAAATGATTCTGGGACAAGTTTATTCCATCAGAGCAACGGAAAGTGAATCCATCTTCCACAGGCGCCACGCCTTTTATGGATGCTTTGTATATAGTAAATATGACCCAATCTGATATCTTTTAATGTAAATGCACTAATAGCGTTTCCTGATCTTGATTTTTCAGAGCATGAAGCTGGGGAAATGTTCTCCACATATCCAGATGTAGGCTGAACAACTATTGTGCAAAGCATAACTTATGCTCCTGAGGAAGCTGTATGTTCAACAGCGAAACGCGTAGAGCCACCTATTTGCTGCAGCTGCTTAGAGAAGAAGACGCCGGACGCTTGAGTTTTAACACAGTCCCTCTCCCAGCGCGTCGCCATCCAGTACCACCGGATGCGGTCACCCGTGAGCAGGAAGTGACGTCAGACGCCACCGCCGACGGCGAGGCTGGAGATACAGGAGGAGTGTGAGAATTACCACTTGGCACACTATCGCCGAAAGAAACCTTTATATGTACAATCTATTTGTACTTATTGTGAGTACATCTCCTATTTCTTTACATGAGATAAACTATTTGTTTTGCAACCTAGACTAATGGGCTGTTTTGTCTCTTCATTGCATGTATCATATTGGGATTTGAGCATCATCTCTGCCGAAATAGTCCCTCTGCAAGAAAATCTTTCTGGGCCATTTTACACCAAGAGAAAAGAAACCTATCTCCATACTTTCTGACTGAGTCAGATCACTGCGATATTATTTTTACTTTGCTGTAAGCAGGAAATCCCAAAGAGCCAAGATTCTCATCTAGCCCTCATTGCACTAATATACTGCACAATTATTGTTTTTATGTTTTCTTTATTCCCATGATATGTTCCTGATCTGATCGTTCCCTTCCCACCCCAAACCAAGACTGCATCTGTTGGAAATCTTCGCATATTTCCAGGATAGGTTGAGAAGTATCTTTTCAGGTCACACTTCGTGGTTTATTTTTGTCTAATTTGTTTATTATTTTCCTTTTTATCAATACACATGGTAATTGTGGCGCCTATTCAAATCACTTGAATATGCAAAGCATATCATGTCAGTATTTTCTGCACTCAACTGGGAAGGGTTATGACATTCTTTCCACCTTCAATAACAATAAATTGTCTACCTGCAGTAGGGGGCTGAGTGTCCACCGGCAGAATGTGACCTGGACACGAGCCCCATTAACAGTGTTATTACCTCCAGTAGTCCCCTCTTCAGACAATGTTACGTTAAAAGAGTCTTCTTTCCTCTGAAGGTCAATTTCCCCCCTTAGTGTGGGCATAAATAACAGAGCCATCAATAATGCCCCCCTGAGAAACCTTTCTGCAGCAATGCCATTAACCAGAATCTCTCCGTGAGGAGGGGGATGTTCCACTATGAAAGGTACATTAGGTCATCTGTATCTGCACCTATAATGGCATTTGCTGTAATTTCTGTAGCACTGTTTTTCAGTACATCTAGAACCACTTGTTCCAGATGGTAACATAATTCTGGGCACTTTATCATCCACTAGATGCACAGTGATTTCCATGATAATAGTAAGAACGTGCGCCCCATCACTTACACCCAACGTGCAGAGATCACTGCTGGACTCCTCACTGTCGTGGATGTAAGCTATCCTGCCTCTAACGCTGCCATCCAAATTAAATGTCTCTCCAACTTCCATGACATTATTAAACAGCTGGCACCCATGCTTTGGAGACTGTATAAGTGTGAAAGAGATTGTATTCCTATCTGTGTCTGCATCTGTGGCATCCAGTTCTATAATACATGTGTGCAGATCTAGCATTGTGCCCATACATGTACCCAAGGATCAATCAGACATACTATTGTGGGTCCCGGGTACTGCTGCTCTCAGTATTAAGTCATAAATACTTCGCTAGTTGAACTAATGCAGTTTTCACTGGGGGATGCTACCTTTGAAAAAAAAAAAAGTTTTATGGTCATAATGGCCACGCCCACCTGCCCCGTTTTGGCCACGCCTCTGGCTTCCTGCAGATCGCGGTTTTGCGCTGTGCATGCGGCGCCAGGCGCGCCGCAGCAGCCTCCAATGGGGACTTGGGCTGCGTCCTCTGTGCCACTGACCGCGCTCATGCTTGAGAGAGGTGACGTCACCAATCCTCCAAGCATGAGCGCTCGGCTGTCCGCCATTTTTTTTTTTTTACGCACGAGCGGGGGAACCGTGGCCGGGGGCGTGGCCGAGCAGTAACTGCGCTGATTGGTTGAGGTCATGTGACCCTTGAGCGCGCCTGAAACACAAATGAATCCGTCTCGGCAAGCGCCTAGTCCCTGCGAGTTTACGGGCGGGCACACACCGCGTGATCGTGGCCGGCGGCACAGTGGACTCAGCATTAGCCTTACCTCCCATAATGCTCAGTGATTCAGAGAGAGGAGCTGCAGGTCTCTGTGTCCCTCTTGTGGTCAAATACAGACTAGCACAGCAGCGGAAACTGAGATTCCTGCGACTTCCACACTCGGCACAACTCAATTCTTCCCACCCGGGAACTACTGGAGGCATAGTGTGTGTGTGTGTGTTGTGTGTGTGTGTGTGTGTGTTGTGTGTGTGTGTGTGTATGGTATGTATAAAGAAGAAAAAAAAGTGCATGCCACATTGCGTAAAAACTTATTGATTATTTAATAATAATGGTGTTTGCACTCACAAGGACCAATCAGAACATGGATGCTACGTCAACCAACCAGGGCCATGGGAGGTGACAGTGCTTTAGGGCAGCGAGGCATTCAAACTGACCACTGGGGACTGAGTCTGTTGGGACTAGGCCCAGTTTCTTTTGTCGGCTGGCTGGTTAAGTACGTACTTAGCACACAGTTGCTCATTCGAATACATTACATTATATATGGATGGGGGGAAAAACTGCTACATGAGCACAGAGTATCACACAAGTCAGCCATTTTGGCCACAATAAGATGGTCCCTTTAAGCCAGAAATGGCTTCCATTTTGACTGGTAGGAGCAATGGTTGGGCTTAACCTTTAAAATGCTGGCCACATTGCCCCTACCATCACACCTTCCCCCCTTTAGGACGAGAGCTCTGAGGTAGCAACCTCAACAGGTTGGTCCCCAAAATCGAAGATAGTCTTAGCTCTTGTCTAGAGGGGGTCATCCTGCTGGGGTACGTCCTGGCGTTGCCATGTTCACTGCCCCCTTGAGGTCAGGAGAAAGTACCCTCTGTCCGGGTAAGGTTAGGGCACCCGAGTGCCTGAACTGCAGTCTTGCCCTCTGAACCAAAACCAGATCACTGTACAAGGGAACCTTTGTCGGGTCAGATCGGTCCATGGGTTGGCCAGGGCAATGTAGTGGGGGAACCCCTTGTCTATTACACCGAGCAGTCACCAAGAACACCAACCCTAGGTTCGGGGTTTGGGGTACCGGCCCCTGCCTAACAGCCTGTCCTTTGGCTGGCTGAGGTTTGAGGTGCCCTTCACCTACCCTGGGTCCTGGATGCAGGACCTCCACCATACCGTAAACACAAAAAAAAAGCTGTGTGTGCTGTGCACGCGCATAGTAAGTGAAACTTCTTTGACTTTTGTCACAGAAATTGTATTTGTATTGGTGATGTTTTAATTAAAAATCAAAATACAATTTCATTGACAAAACGCAAATAAATTTGACTTAGAACATGCGAACACATCCCTTGTATTTGCACTAAGCGTGAATTCCTCGTGTGCGTGACTGTGTGTGTGCGTGTGACTGTGTGACTGTGCGTGTGACTGTGTGACTGTGTGACTGTGCGTGTGACTGTGCGTGTTACTGTGTGACTGTGTGTGACTGTGCACGTGACAGTGCGTGTACGCGTGACAGTGCACGGTGCACGTGACAGTGCGTGTGCACGCGACTGACTGTGCGCGCGACTGACTGTGCGCGCGACTGACTGTGCGCGCGACTGACTGTGTGCGCGACTGACTGTGTGTGTGTGCGTGTGACTGTGCGTGTGTGCGTGACCATGTGCGTGTGTGTGTGACCGTGTGCGTGCGTGTGACCGTGTGACGTATGCGCAGCCCCCCTGCACCTCACACATCCCCCTAACCTATTCACAGTCAGTGTGTGTGTGTATGTGTCAGTCAGTGAGTGTGTGTGTGTGTGTGTGACTGTGCGTGTGTGCGTGACCATGTGCGTGTGTGTGTGACCGTGTGCGTGCGTGTGACGTATGCGCAGCCCCCCTGCACCTCACACATCCCCCTAACCTATTCACAGTCAGTGTGTGTGTGTGTGTGTATGTGTCAGTCAGTGTGTGTGTGTGTGTGTGTGTGTGTGTGTGTGTCAGTGTGTGTGTATGTGTGTCAGTCAGTGTGTGTGTGTATGTGTGTCAGTCAGTGTGTGTGTCTGTGTGTGTATATATGTATGTGTGTGTGTCTGTCACTATATGTGTGTCTCTCTTTCTGTGTCCTGCCCCCTCTCTCCTGACTCCCCCCCCCCTCAAAGGCAGGCAGAGCTGCGGACCCGCGGCGGCTCTGCCTGAGTCTCCTACTCCCCTCACAGACAGGCAGAGCTGCGGACCCGCGGCGGCTCTGCCTGAGACTCTCCTCCCCCCCCCCCTCACAGACAGGTAGAGATGCGGACCCGCGGCGGCTCTGCCTGAGACTCTCCCCCCCCCCCCCTCACAGACAGGCAGAGCTGCGGACCCGCGGCGGCTCTGCCTGAGTCTCTCCTCGCCCCCCCCCCACCCCCCCGGCGAGACGCGGCCGCACCGGGCACCGGGCAGATACCTAATAAAGGCCCCCCCCTTCCGGAAGTGCTGCGTGGGCAGAGGCAGTGTCGGCGGGGAAGGGGGGCAGCGCGTCATCGTCAGCGGGAGCTGGCTTCGAGGGGAGCGCTGCAGCGATCCCCTTCTGATGGTGCTGTGGGGAACGCAGCTCACTCTACCCCCCCCCCCCCCCGTTCCATGCCTCGGCCGGGGGAGGTCAGCAGGAGTGGCGGCAATTACATTTTGAGGGCTGCCGCCGCCGCATGTCAGCGGGTGGGGGGAGCAGAGCTCGTTAGGAGCTGCGGCGGCGGATACCCTCCATGATCCCTGGGCTCCTCTCCTCGACCCCGGCGGCGCTCAGTCAGCGGGACGCAGGAAAGCGGAGGTAGGGAGGAGAGAGGCTGCGCGGCATGGCAGCGGCCGTTAGGAGCGGCGGCTATTGCCGCCGCTTAAGGCACGGTGTGTGGGGGGTGTGGGGCTGGGTGGGGGGGTGATTAGGAGCGGCGCCGGCGGCTATCGCCGCCGCCGCCACATCTGATTTGTGGAGCGGGTGTGATGTCAGTGTTGGGGTCGGGCTGAGCCAGAACACAGCCCGGCCTCAACTGCCAGCACTGACGTCACATCCGTTTCATTTCTGTCTCCACAATTCTTTTTTGCCCCATCACGAATGAGGTGCCACTAAGGAAGTTTCACTTCAAAAACAAAACTGTGCGCTACTACCTAACTACCTGTTTCCATTCTCCACCATACCGACCTGGCACTTGTTCAACTTCCGGGTTATTTCTTAACCTGCTCTAGTATTGCCGCTATGTGGGGCAGATGGGACTTCCAGGACATGGCTAGATCGCCTATATGTGTGCCGTGGCATACCCCTTTTATTCCCTCCCACGCTCTGCTGACTAGGTGCTGGAAGGTGACCGGCGTGTTGCCGATCTTTGCGCAAGTCAATCTGGTTGATGACCGTCAACTTCCTGGTGCTTCCTGGGTCACCGGGATCTCATGGGCCATGCGCTGCTGTTTGGTCTGGAATGCCTGCGGTATGATCTGTAGTCCTACCCCTGCCCACGGTTGGTCCAGAGCCTATGGGGTCTGGTCCCTGTAGCAGAGTGCCAAGTGCCATAGCAGTTGATCGGATCTGTGCTCAGAGGCAGGCTTGGCAGCCTGCTGCACCCTGCCCTATAAACTCCGGTCCGACCTCAAGGCTTTCCGGGACACCCTGCTCTGCTCCGTCCCCTCATCACTGCTCTACCTGGCTTACCTCACTGATCTCCTCCAGAACAGCTAGTGGTGTAGACTCCAAGGTCCTGGGTGCAATGGGTTTGGGCTTGGCTGACCAAACGATAAGTGCCTCTGAGCAGACAACAAGTTGGCAATGGCTGTGGGTAATAGCAGCAATCAGACCACCCTGTCCTCCTCGTATCGGGTCAAGGTGCTCTGTTCCCGGGGACTAGTCGTCTGGCTGCCAGGAATTGATCTGCCATCTTGGAGGCTTGATGGGCCATGATCGGCTTGTGGTCTGTAACCCACTCGCGGACCTCCAGCATACATTTGTAACCCCCATCATAAAGTGTTACTAACGTCTGTTGGATTCTGGGCCCCTGGATCCTGGGTTGCTATGGGGATCCAGACGTCACGCAAGCGTATTTAAGCAGGAGGGACTATCCTAGAAGGTTAGGTTCCCGGCCTTCATATTTCCATGACACCTTGGTTTTAACCCTGGGCGGATTTCCCTATCTGTGAATAAATGGGTTCGGACGCGACCAAACGTCTGTGACATCATCAGAAGGTTGAAGAAATTAAAATGGCAGTGGGCCGGACTTATCAAGAAGAAATTACCATCGTTGGACACAGATTTTACTCAACTGGATTCCAAGAGATAATCAAAAGACAAAGATGATGACCAAAAGTAAGATGGCAGGATGAAATCAAAAAAGTTGTTTGAGCAACATGGGGAAGAGAGGTTTGCAACCGCAGTATCTGAAAGATCATTGGGGAGGCCTTCATCCAGTAGTGGGTCAACAAGGGCTGAAGATGATGATGGCCTTTCTTAATAAACCAACCGAAATCACCCCCTGCTATGATCATGCTTTTACTGGCAAGCACCAGGCCCACTGAATGTTTCCCACATGATCATGGAGGGGTTGAGTAAGGGGTTAAAAACACTACTGACCTCCTGTCCTTCCATTGATCTCTCTGCAGGAAAATTAAGGGGCAGAAATAGCCCAAAACTCACAGACCTTCTAATTTGCTTCCACCACCAAGGATTACTTTTGGGGTGTAACAGGGACTTATCACTGTTTGAGAGAAACTGCCTCTAAATCCAGCAGTGTGCTGGTTAATTGCACACAGGCAATCAACCAGACTCCACCTGGCTGATTAGGATTCTTAGACAAGCCTGATGTGAGAAACAGGAGAGGGATTCCTTAGCTCAGCGGTGCACAATCTGGGGGGCGCAACACCCAGGGGGGCGCGAGACTGTGGGGGGCGCGGGATTTACAGAGGCCCGCGCGCTTCCCAAAGGCACTTAAAGTAAGTGCCGGGGGAGCAGCGAAGGCCTCTGTAAACCTTACTTACCTTGGCTCCGGCGGCTTCTTATACGCGTCGCCACGGCAACGCAGCTCAAATGACACCATGAGGTCATGTGACATCACGTTGCTATGGCAACGTGACATCTTGACGTTGGAGCCGAGGTAAGCGGGGGTGGGGGTTTTCGTGGAGTGAGGGGAACCGTCGGCAGGAGAGCGCAGGGAAAAAAGTTTGTGCCCCCTGCCTTAGCTCACTATTTGGCTGACACAGGAAAGCAGAGAAGCCTGCACACAGACACTGTCTTGAGCACAAAGGCTGTGCTGAGATCAAGACATCCAAACACCCTGAGACCTATCTTTCCTGTACACAGAGGGCCCAGGAACCTGCCAGAGACTGACATGGAGGGCCACCTGCTTAAGGTACTTCCTGGGAATTTGGGGTGATAGGCTGGTAATGGGAATATCCCTCCAGTCCTGCAGATAGGGTCTGGGGAAGTAAGTTAGCCCTTACAAAGGGATGGGGGTTTGTTATTTTGTATGTTTTGCCTGGATAAAGGAACAGGCACAATAAAGCCAAGATATAAGTTCACCCAAATCAGTCTCCATTATATGTACCTCTGCACACATCTCTTTGATCCCACTGTGCCCTACATAACCATTACCTCCCCTTCCCCCCTTCCCCTCTGTCCCTGGTCCCCTAACACTCTGCTTGCACACACTGGGTAGGAACAGACTGTGCTTAGTGCTGCCTCACTGCACTAAAATAATATACTTTGGGTGCCAAAAATAAGCAGCTCCTTCAGGAGTGAAAATGTTTAATAAACCTTTATACTTTTAATACAAGTGCACTGAGTTCTGCTCCTTCTTTTACCTCTTATAGGCTAAGACAGAACCGATTTACTTTTGTAATTTCATTACACAAAGACAGTGGCAGTACATTAAACAGTAATACACACTGATACACACAGACATTGACACACATACACTGATACACACATAGAGTACACACTGACATATACAGATAGTGACGCACACTTACAGTACTCACGTATATACACATAAACACTGACACACACACACTGACACACACATACACACTGATATACACACACACTAAGGTTGCGTCCCCGCTAGCGCTGAGCTCGCTGATGTGTGTGTATATATATACACACACACACAAGTCCCCGCTCACACACACGCTCACCGGAGCTCGGCGCTTAGGTAAACAGATTTTTTAAACTTTCTAGCGCGCTCACCTTCCCCTGCAGCGTCCAGCGGGGACAAAGCCTAATATACAAACAGTGACGCACACGTACACACGTATATACACATACTCACTGACACACTGATATACACATACACACTAATATACAAACAGTGACGCACACTTACACACGTATATACACAGACACTGATATACACATCCACTATGATATACATATACACAGTGACATACACATACACTGATATACAATGGTATTCACTGATAAATGCTAAACCTTCAATAAATGCGTATCCTTAAAAATATATATATATATATACTGTGTATCCTGATACATACACACTGATGCAGCACTCACAATGACAGACATGTTAATTCATACACAAATACACAGTCCTACAAACAATAATATATGCACAGTTACTGATATATACAGACGGCACACACTTAATACAGAAAACAAGTCCCTTACCTACGGTACCATAATGCTCAGTGATTCAGAGAGAGGAGCTGCAGGTCTCTGTGTCCCTCTTGTGGTCAAATACAGACTAGCACAGCAGCGGAAGCTGAGATTCCTGCGACTTCCACGCGCGCCTGAATTCTGCCACACCAATGTACTGTACTGTACTATATCTGTGTGTAGCCCCCTGTAAACAGCACAGGCTATACATATCTTTCTCCTACTGTGGTAAGTCCTGTTAAGGGCAGGCGCCAGTAGTAATCATGGGTTTTCCCCCTTCCCGCCCTGCCTTGAGTGATTGATGCAGGCCCCTAACTCTGCTGCAGGCATGAGACAGAGGAGAGGTCCTGCTGACATCATGAGAGGTGGGGCTGACTCTATTTAGCAGCCAGTTCTTGTGAGTGACAGTATGTTCTAGTCTGTCCTGAGAGTTGGAGGAGAGGAGCTCTACTCGGTTCTGTCCAGGGAACAGAAGAGAGCGGACGCATGTCCTATGAGTTTGGAGAGTGAGCAGAGCATAGTGGACCAATGCCCCTCACCCTGCAAAGGGGGTGATGGGGAGGATCTACCCCCACCTAGAGGATCCCCTCTGAGGTGGGCATTGGGGTATTGAGGCCCCCCACAGACCATCCTGCTAGGCACATCTTGGAGGAGAGGAGAAGGCCTGTACACCTTTGGAGTGCTGTGTGTGCTGCCACTGCTGCTGTGTGCGAGCAAGAGACAATAAAGAGACCTTTGCTGCTTTTACCAAAGACTGTGTGTGATTCGGGAGCATTCACCCTGGGACCAGGGTCATTTCTTCTATACGGGTCCTACCCCATACCCCTGGGAAGGTATAGAGAATGGAGGCGCTGCACCACTAAAGAATGACGGCGATTACCCTAGAAGCCTGGTCCTGTTATCCCCAACATCACCGCGAGAGACTCAGGCCCTCCTGTTACCAGCAGGTATGCACCACCCAAGCACATGTAGCCAGCCCTCACACACCCTAGATATAGCATCTGTGTCTAGGGGGGGGGGGGGAATATGGGTTACATGTGTAAAGTGTGTGCAGGTGATACTCAGCGGTTACCTTCAATCTCAGGGAGATGGAAACTCGTGCAGGGCTGGTATGGTGAGCAAACATTAAACACGGTGCCAGGAACATTTCGTAAACTTTATTAGAACAGTCCGAATTTTCAGGTAAGCAACAGGACAGGTTTTCATAAGTTATGGTAGACACACTCAGGTTTCCTCAACCTTGAAAGTCACTTTTTTTTTTGTCTCCTCAAGCGCCAAGCTTGGGAGAGCGTGCGTGCCCGCGCATGAGCACTCGCGCACCGCGTGAGCGGGGACGTCTCCATTACAAGAAGAAAAAGCCGCAAGCGCCGAGCGCACAGCACGCTCAGCACCAACCGGGACGCAGCTTAAGACAGAGCTGGAACCTTCTTCCTGCACTTCCTAGCAATCTCCCCCCCCCCCCCCCACCTTATATAGGAGATTTGCCCTAACTTAGAAAACAGGGAAAGTGGCGTACACAGTTACAGGGCTGGGAGAGCCCGGAGATTCCCTCGGTGCGGGAAGAAAATATGATCTGAGGAAAATATCCAGGCCCCAAACATTTATAACCTTTTCCCCACCCCTGATGCTGGGCAGAAAAAGAGAAGGTTTACTTCCCCGGCTCCATCATTTGACGCCGTGTTCCCATGCGTGTTCCCAACGCTGTTGGAGACAAGGTAAGGGAACTTACAGGTGCCTTGCGCGTTCACCCGGCATTTAATTTAAATGCTTTGGAGAAGAGCGCGGGCCTCTGGAAGTGCCGCGCCCCCTCCGCCCCCAGAAAATCCCACGACCCCGGCAGTCTGCACACCCCTGCTCTAAAGGGTGGATTTTCCCAGTACCTTCTGGAAGGATTTTCCATTCTTATTTGAACATAGGATTTGACCAGACAGGTTATTCCCTGAACCGAGGAGCATCGATTAAAAAACGCAAGTATTTTGCTTCCCTATATCTGATTAAGGGCGTGCAACACAAAACCTCTCTCTTTTTCTTTATATAGCGCCATTAATGTACATAGCGCTTTTTAGTTCAGAGTCCACGTTGCTGTCCTTGGCTGATGCATCTGTGGTGCTCACCACCAGGTCCGTGGGAAGGCAAGGCATAGCATCCAGCTCTTCTGGGACCTCCATGACCGGCAGAGCAAGGCATGGTCTAGTTCTTGATTCACTGCAGCCTTCACAATGGCCATTGTGAGGCGAAGCACAGAATCACTGATCCGCTGGGCGAAGACGGCCATCTCCACCGCAGTCCCAGGGGTGATGTCGGAGGTAGAAGCCGGGTTCAGGTCCACAGCAGGCCTGAAGTAGGAAATATCACACCTAAGGCCGCGCGCATAGTGCCTGCGACCGGTGACGTGACAAGTGACGTCACCCATCGCCGCTAGCGAAAGTTATATTTCGCTTTGCGGCTGCGTCGCAGGCTTCCGGGCATTTGATTTGTTCAGGGGCTGTCACATGAGGCGAGAGCCCTTAAAAAATCAAATATTCCCGGCTTCCAAAGTCCGCAATGCGACGTCGCTCCGTCGCATTGTCGCTGTTGCGCTTACTATAAGCGCACGCGGCGGCAATGTATTTGTTTTTGGGCAGTGTCACCGTCGCCCGTCTCGGGCACTATACGCACGGCCTAATGCCGCACGATGAGGGCACCAGCACTCCTCCAGGCCATCCACATAAGGGGCAGATAAGTTGCAGGAACTCAGTCCTCATAATATTTACCATCAAGATCCCACCAGATCGCTCATAATAATAATAATAATAATAATAATAATAATAACAACGTTGGGCCACCACGTTAGCCATTTTTGAGGTAGAAATAAGAGCAGTTGGGTCAGTACTGGTCTCGGTCTTGACTCTCTTAGCAATGAAAGTTCTTCACTGTTGGGTGCAATTCTATTTCCTCCCTGTAAGATTGGTTACTTCAGATTAGTTACATGGAATTGATTACTTAACATTAGCTACATGAACTAGGGCCTGTAAAGTATGTAACCCCTTAACTCCCTGTGGGGACCAGGACTCGCTGCTAAGATACATTTTAGCATACCCCCAAGGGTGCTACATGTATGTATGGTACAGTACACACTGGATTCCACACAACCAGGGCAGGGTATACAGGAGCTGTTCAATGTACAGTATGCTGGGAGCTGTCCAACAGCAGTCAGGAGTCCTGGGTACAAATGCCTGATTTTGAGTTTAGACGTAGTCACGTCATGTCTTAGGTAAGGCCCAGAGTTAGGCACAACAGAGACACAAACAACTAATCTTAAACTATTAGCATGAGGCCTTAGGTTCGCAGAATTGGCTGTGCGTAAATGTCACGTCTTGTGCAGTAATTACATCTTGCGCCATGTTTGCACTTAATTGAATCAGCACAAGCGCTTAAACAGCAATTCTTGATATGAACAGCACTCCTAATTATAAAATAATAAACGGAGATGCCCCAATGCACATCCAAAAGGGCACGTTATTTAGTATATTACTATATGGTTTTTTTCTAGATTTCTTTCTTCATAAGTATGGGTCATTTAGTTCAATACTTTGGAGTGAAGACATAGAACAGCCGCAGTATAGAATAGGCAGTGTACGACCTGCTGAGATGGGGTTACGTGACGTGGACGCAGGCTTACAATGTTTTGGCCAAAGGCTTGAACTAAATGACCCATACTTATGATGGCAAAATATAGAAAACACATGTAAATAACTTGCCCTATTGGATGCGCATTGGGGCTTTCTTGTTTATTGTTGTATACTTGGCCACTTTCCCAGCAACTCTCAACTGACACAAACAAATATATAAATATACAACAATGTGGGTCTGGGTTGTGATCCTGCTAAGATTGTGTATGTTTAATTATAAAACCAATTAGAATAGAGGGTGATATGAAACCTGTCACTCACCCCAAAAGTGACCTAAAATAGACCAAAAATATATGTTTCAATACAGTTTTTAATAACAAATGAGATGCTTTTATTATAAACATTATAACAAATAACTTCCAATACTCACATCCCAGTCACACATTGCAATGCAGGTAAGTGAAGGATTGGTTGAAACAGCAAAGTCCAAAAATAAGCACCAGTCACCGGGTAAATGGAAAAATAAAAAAGGTGTATTAGTTACATATTAAAAACAGAAAAACACAAAGGACAGAACAGGACAATTCTCCCACGCGTTTCAGGCTACGCAGCCCTTTCTCAAGGAGACACTCCTTCGCTTACCTGTATCGCCTGGCCGATTGGAGTGGCGCACATCCGTAGCGCAGGTACCACCTTTGGAGTCACGCGACGCATCACGGGACAACGCCGACGGAAGACGGGCACCTCCACGTGCAGCGAGAGACCGGAGCAGTAACCGGAGCCTTCCCGGACGGACTGAAGCCGCAGCACTGCCACTGGCCTCAGCACTCGGGATCTCTACGGCTCCAGCTTTAGGATTCAGGTAATTACCACAATACCTCTGGACATTTGGGGATGCAGAAGTGATGGCCGAGAACTTTATTGGGGAACGGGGATGTAGAGGTATTGGTTACTGACTGCTTCACATTCCCCACCAGTTCTCACATAGTGTCCACCTTTCCCCTACCAGTTTTCCTTTTCACATCATCACCGTGATGTCACCTATCATTAGTTTTCTACCTGCTTTATGCTACGGATGTAGGTCCAGGCCATACTATATACGGACATTATATATGGACATTATATTTTGGGACTCCTTGCCAGGCTCCGTGAGTTCCCATCATTGCTATTTTTGGAGCTGAGAGTAGTTTTTTTGTGTTCTCATACATTGCAAAGCAGCTAATTCTCAGCCAGTGACCGAGGGAAGGGCACTTTATAGCCTGAGGCGCTGGTCCATCTTTTTGGAAAGGTGCCCCTCACCACTGGCTGAGAATTAGCGGCATTGCAATGTATCACCGGGATATGAGCACTGGATATTATATTTTTATAATATTTATAATTAAGCATGTGATGATTTTTAATGGAATACTCTAGTACCGGGACAACATTTGTAAGCCCTTAAAAAACATGACTTCTGGGGGGGACTGACCTCACTCTGCCACAGCTGAGCAGTAGGATAGCTGTTCTAAGGTGTATTTTAGGCTCTAGATCAGGGGTGCTCAACTTCAGTCCTCAAGCTCCCCAACAGGTCAGGTTCTCGGGATATCCCAGCTTCAGCACAGGTGGCTCAATCAGTCCCTGCTTCAGCACAGGTGTCTCAGAGGCTCAGTCTTCGACTGAGCTTCTGATTGAGCCACCTGTGCTGAAGCTGGGATATTCTGAAAACCAGACCTGTTGGGGGGGGGGGGGCTTGACCCGCCAGTAGTTAAACTTCTACATTCCCACAATGCTGTGAGGTGTTACTTTTTATTGTGCGGAAAAATGTTAGTGCTTTAAAAAAAGAAGTTAAAAAAGCGTACAAACCTTCACAAAATGCTCATCGTGTGTACGACGGCTTCATACACGCGGCGAATAGTTTGTTGTTTGAAATTCATTTTGACGTAATGTGTCATGTTGAATACTGTACCTGATTGATACAATTGAAATGAAAACACAATTGTGTGTATTTGTTCTGTTTAAAACAAGAGTTAGTAAATATAAATTGTTAGTGTCATATTATTTATATTAGCCATACTGCAAAAATAATACATTTTGTTTACCGGTGTAACCCCCCAGGACACGGCCCCTTTGGGAATTACATTCCACTGGACCATGTGCCTGTGATTAGCCAGTGGAATGACAGTTGGTGACAGTTGGAAAGGGAGCTGAGGGAGTGAGGGTGTGCAGGCCCATCCTGCACAGAGAGTCCATGTAGGACCCCTAAGAGAGAGTTGCCCCACTGGACCAGTCCATGCAGCAGGGCCCAGCAGAGACCAGGACCTGACAGTGCAGAGGGAAGCAGGCAGACAGAGGCTACTACAGAGTGAGATTAGGGAGCCAAGCTGTGCAGGAATTACACCAGGTTGGAGTGGGTGAGCTAACCCACAAAGAATATAAGCTGCAGTTATATTCCCATCACAGTTTGATCTTTGTGAAGCACCAGGCCTGCAACACACACACAGTTTATGAGCACCAACGATTGTGCTAGCACACCAGGATCTACAGGCCAGTACCCCATGATTGGGAGGCTGGACAGAGATAAAAGTTATTATTTGTTTGTGCAGCGTTCGCACTGTTGGTGCAGTTTGTTTAAGTATATGTGTGTATGGAGTGATTCTCAGATTAAGAGTCACTGTACTGATTCATATGAGATATGTAACACCACAAATTATAGCTATATGAGTATATAAAGCTTGTTATAATTCATTATCACTGTGTTGTGTCTACTCACGACAGTCTGACATGTACCAAACACTATAAGAATGAAACAGTAACCCACAGGACTCAGGCTCCCACTTCAGTGATAGGCCATATAATCTGAGGTAAAATAAAGAGGGGTTACAGCTGTATAATGAAACATTTGTACTGCATCAAATACATTTCCGGTTGATACATAGCAATTTAATTCTGTGCTAAGAATATAAACAGATGTTTATGGCGTTATGCTAAAATTGGCTGACGATTTTGATGCACTTTCTCCTTATTTTTGGCACACAAACGTTCTTCTTTTTTTAGTACACGCTATTTTCATCCGTATGCCAAGCGCAGTTCATCTCTGTGCGGCCATAAAAAGGATTTTTGCTGCTAATGCTGCAGATTGGGAAATGTTAGGTCAGTAGACAGGCGCACAGCAGCACAATTGAACATTTCCGTGCAGCACTGTTACAGCAAAAAAAAAAGCCATTTGTGACACCTAGTACTTAGGCCTCATAAACTCCAGCCCTATAAATTCTCTCTTCTTCTTCTCCGAGGTCTTGGTGCGTTTCCAAGAATATCCTGCATTACCAGTTATCGTGCAGCAATTACAGCCACGGCTCCAAAAGAGTTCTATAATGTACTCTGATTAGCAACTGGTTCTTCCAATGAGCACATCGTTAAGAAGGCGTCTTTATATTAGGAACAGACATTAATCCAACGCTACATTGGACCCTAAAACACGATAGGTGCTATTTAATGTGGGAACGCCCATGTGCAGTTTATTTCAATAAAGGAGACACGCCTCCCCCCATCTGTTGAGTGTCATTAGGTTAACGTGTCCCGCTCAAACCTATTTATTTTTTCGCCCCACTTTAAATCAGGGTGTTCTTTTTACAAGAAGGGTGAGGGTGCGTTACAACTCCATTGTCATTCGCCAACTCGAAATGGGCCCTTCTGGATATCTATTTTATTAAGTGTTTACACAGATGTATTTAATTATGCAATATCACAAGTGCAATATGGGAAGTCATTACAGTGTTTCCCAATCCATATGCCATACAGTACATGCATTTGTCATGTATCTGCCCCCTCCACCCCCCACCTCTAGGACTATTATATGTGATGAGGCCGAGCCAGATACAGCTTATGAAAAGCTCGCTCTCCCAAATGAGTCTGTAATCCTGGGAAGGGGAAATTAATTCACTGCAAAATCTAACCCCCCCACCCACCTCCCACAGACACCGACCCCCTTCAGAGCTGGATACCATGCTACTGAGCTGCTCTTATCTAGCACAGAACTGGTTATAGCATCTCCACATACCAGCACACAGTGCGGCCTAAAGTCCGTCTGTCTCTCCCTCTCTCAGTCTTTCTCCCCTCTCTCTATCCTGCCCCCTTCACTCTGTCTTTTCTATCCCCCTCTCGTTCTCTGCCTCTACCCCTCTCTGTTCTGTGCGCTGTGAAGCTGTGCCCTGTCTAATCAAATGAGCTGGAATTTTCCCTGGCTACGAGAAGTCTGCTTCACATTGTATTGAATGGGGGGCTCTCCCTCCATCCCCGACTCTCTGCTCCCCTTTCTTTCTAACTTCTCTCTTCCGCTTTTTTCTCTCTCTCTCTCTCTCTGCCCTGTCTCTCTTCCCTCTGCCCCCCTTACTCTCTCTGTCCCCTTCTCTCCCTTTCTCTCTCGTTCTCTCTCTGCACCCCCTCTCTCTCTCTCTGCCCCACCCTCCTCTGTTCTCTCTCTGCCCCACACTCTCTCTTTCTCTCTCTGCCCCACCCTCTCTCTTTCTCTCTCTGCCCCACACTCTCTCTTTCTCTCTCTGCCCCACCCTCTCTTTCTCTCTCTGCCCCTCTCTCTCTGCCCCCCTCTCTCTCTCTGCTCCCGTCTCTCTCTCTCTCTCTGCCCCACTCTCTCTCTCTCTGCCCCACTCTCTCTCTCTGCCCCGCTCTCTGTCCCCCTCTCTTGCCTCCCCCCTCTCTCTCTCTCTCTCTCTCTCTGTCCAGCCTCTCTCTCTCTCTCCCCCCTCTATCTCTCTCTCTGCCCCCTCTATCTCTCTCTCTGCCCCCCTCTATCTCTCTCTCTGCCCCCCTCTCTCTCTCTGCCCCCCCTCTCTCCCTACCCCCCCTCTCTCTCTCTCTCTCTCCTGCCCCCCCTCCTCTCTCTGCCCCCCTCTCTCTCTCTCTCTGCCCCCCCTCTCTCTCTCTCTGCCCCCTCTCTCTCTCTCTCTGCCCCCCCTCTATCTCTCTCTGCCCCCCCTCTATCTCGCTCTCTGCCCCTCTTCTCTCTCTCTGCCCCCCCTCTCTCTCTGCCCCCCCCCCTCTCTCTCGCTGCCCCCCCTCGCTCTCTCTCTGCCCCCCCTCTCTCTCTCTGCCCCCTCTCTCTCTGCCCCCCTCTCTCTCTGCCCCCCCCTCTCTCTCTGCCCCCTCTCTCTCTCTCTGCCCCCCTCTCTCTCTCTATCCCCCCTCTCTCTCTCTGCCCCTCTCTCTCTCTGCCCCCTCTCTCTCTCGCCCCCCCACCCCTCTCTCTCTCTGCCCCCCTCTCTCTCTGCCCCCCCCTCTCTCTCTCTGCCCCCCTCTCTCTCTCTCTGCCCCCCTCCCTCCTCTCTCTCTCTGCCCCCTCCCTCTCTCTCTCTGCCCCCCCCTCTCGCCTCTCTCCTGCCCCCCTCTCTCTCTCTCCTGCCCCCTCTCTCTCTTTGCCCCTCTCTCTCTCTGCACCCCTCTCTCTCTCTGCCCCCCTCTCTCTCTCCTGCCCCCCTCTCTCTCTCTGCCCCCCTCTCTCTCTCTGCCCCCCCACCCCCTCTCTCTCTCTGCCCCCCCTCCTCTCTCTGCCCCCCTCTCGCTCCTCTGCCCCCCTCTCTCTCTCTCTCTGCCCCCCCTCTCTCTCTCTCGCCCCCCTCTCTCTCTCTCTGCCCCCGCTCTCTCTCTCTCTGCCACCCCTCTCTCTCTCTGCCACCCCTCTCTCTCTCTGCCACCCCTCTCTCTCTCTCTCTCTGCCCCCCTCTCTCTCTGCCCCCCTCTCTCTCTCTCTCTCTGCCCCCCTCTCTCTCTGCCCCTCTCTCTCTCTCTCTGCCCCCCCTCTCTCTCTCTCTCTCTGCCCCCCCTCTCTCTCTCTGCCCCCCCCTCTCTCTCTCTGCCCCCTCTCTCTCTCTCTCTGCCCCCCCTCTCTCTCTGCCCCTCTCTCTCTCTCTCTGCCCCCCTCCTCTCTCTGCCCCCCCTCTCTCTCTCTGCCCCCCTCTCCTCTCTGCCCCCCTCTCTCTCTCTCTCTCTCTCTCTCTGCCCCCCTCTCTCTCTGCCCCCCCTCTCTCTCTCTGCCACCCCTCTCTCTCTCTGCACCCCTCTCTCTCTCTCTCTCTGCCCCCCTCTCTCTCTCTGCCACCCTCTCTCTCTCTCTCTGCCCCCCTCTCTCTCTGCCCCCCTCTCTATCTCTGCCCCCTCTCTCTCTCTGCCCCCCCTCTCTCTCTCTGCCCCCTCGCTCTCTCTGCCCCCCTCTCTCTCTCTCTGCCCCCTCTCTCTGCCCCCCCTCTCTCTCTCTCTGCCCCCTCTCTCTCTCCCTGCCCCCTCTCGCTCTCTCTCTCTCTGCCCCCCTCTCTCTCTCTCTGCCCCCTCTCTCTCTCTCTCTGCCCCCCCTCTCTCTCTCTCTGCCCCCCCTCTCTCTCTCTCTCTCTCTCTCTCTCTCTCTCTCTCTCTCTGCCCCCCTCTCTCTCTCTCTCTCCTGCCCCCCTCTCTCTCTCTCTGCCCCCCTCTCTCTCTCTGCCCCCCTTCTCTCTCTCTCTGCCCCCCTCTCTCTCTCTCTCCCCCCTCTCTCTCTCTGCCCCCTCTCTCTCTGCCCCCCTCTCTCCCTGCCCCCTCTCTCTCTCTCTCTCTCTCTCTGCCCCCTCTCTCTCTCTCTGCCCCCCTCTCTCTCTCTGCCCCCTCTCTCCCTGCCCCCCTCTCTCCCTGCCCCCTCTCTCTCTCTGCCCGCCTCTCTCTCCCTGCCCCCCTCTCTCTCTCTCCCTGCCCCCTCTCTCTCTCTCTGCCCCCCCTCTCTCTCTCTGCCCCCTCTCTCTCTCTGCCCCCCCTCTCTCTCTGCTCCCCCCTCTCTCCCCCCCCTCTCTCGCCCCCCCTCTCTCGCCCCCCCTCTCTCGCCCCACCCTCTCTCTCTGCCCCCCTCTCTCCCCTCTGCCCCCTCTCTCTCCCTCTGTCCCTCCACTCTTTCCCATGCTCTCTCTGCCCCCCTCCCTCTCTCTGTCCTCCTCTATTGCTGCCCTCCTCTCATCGTCTCTCTATCTCGTGTGTTTCACGTACAGCTGGCTGTGTGCGAGTCCCCCCGGGTGTGTGTGTGTGTGTGTGTGCGCGCATGCTATGTAATGACACACACAGACAAGCTCCTGTCTCCATGGCAGCCGTAACTAGAAGGTTAGTCTCTATCTGTCTCCCTCGTTTCCCCGGCTCCGTCGTTTATTAATGGAGGGCCCTCACTCCTTCCATCCGCCTACTTCCCCTCGTATCACCTTCACCCCTTCAATTGTACCTCCGCAGATTATTCCCCATCCTTCTTCTCTACCTTTCTCTTTTCCTTCCTCATCCCTGCAGGCCAATTGCTTTCCCATCACCAAGTCCTTTATCTCTACCCGATTCCTCATCACACCTCTCCGTGTATCAC